>NC_053027.1:158254611-158584509 GCF_003073215.2 Triticum urartu
TATTTTTCTGGTAGGCCTGTGCCCATAGTGGGCCTTTAAAAGGCCTAAACATAATTTGGGCCCTCAGTATAAATAGGCCGTTTACAGGTGTAAATATCTCGAGCCCATAAAAAACATGGGCCTTTAATAGACCGAAAGTGAGATTGGGCCCTGATTGTGCAAAATAACCCACTGGACTTAGCAGGCCGAAATGGTGGCCCATTTACGATGCGGATCTTTGACAGGCCAAAATTCGGACGGGCCGTAAATGTGCCGACCTAATACACGGGCCTTTAATCGGCCGGAACTTCGGTCGGGCTAGATTATCGTCATTTTTATATGGGCCGTTAATGGGCCCAATATGACGTTGGGCCACAGATGGCCCATGGTTTACGTCCGGCGTTAAGAGGCCGAAAATGACAACAGGCCAAAAGTGGCCCAAAGCTATAGTGGGCCTCTAACAGGCCGAATGTCACACATGGCCGAATATGACCCAAATCCTTCACGGTCATTTATGGGCCGAAAGTTTTGATGGCCTGTAAATGGGCCCAAATGAAGCCGGACCTTTAGTAGGCCGGAAATACACCGGGCCGTAATTCGGCCCAATTACTTAGCAGACTGTTAACGCGCCAGAAGTGACCATGGGCCGCGTTGATGACAAGTTTAGGATAGGCCGTTGACGGGCCGACTTGAGAGAGAATGTTGGGCCTTTAGCTGGGCTGGCCCCTTATGGTCTGCAGAATCTTGTGGGCCTTTAGCTGGGCCGGCCCATTGCGGTCCGCAAAATCTTGTGGGCCTTTAGCTGGGCTGGCCCATTATGGTCTGCAAAATCGTGTGGGCATTTAGCTGGGCCGGCCCACTACGGTCCGCTAAATTTTGGGGGCCTTTAGCTGGTCCGGCCCATTATGGTCCACTAAATCTTGTGGGCCTTCGGTTGGGCCGGCCCATTTAAACTTTGTGGGCCACTTTTGGGCCGGTCCACGTGTCAACATATCATAGGCCCATCTTGACCGTTGGATGAGTGACACATGTGCCAACGCGGAGCTGACGCGTGGATCCGTCAGCCAATGAGAATTTTACACGTGGAAAATCGGCATTGGTCGTGGCTGTTAACGGGTTATCGGATCCAAAATCCGACCCGGTAGCTTAACGGCGTTCCGTTACGGTGGATGCCACGTGTCGGTCATCCTTGATGAAAGCACTTCTGTGACGCGCGATTTATCGTCATGGAAGTGGACACTTCCGTGATGATAATTTTGGCAATGTCATGGAACACTTCTACGACAGCACAGGTATGACTATCTTGATTCTGTCATAAATTTGTCATGGATGTACATGCATGACAAAAAACGCGACCTACTGTGACAAACACGTATCATCACGGAAGTGTATTTTTGTAGTGCAAGCTTATTAAAGGTGATCGTATCCTTGGAGTAAAAGATGTTATATTTGACAAGGATATACTTTGTAGTGCTTGTCAGGCAGGGAAACAAGTTGGAGGAAGTCATCGCGCGAAGAACATCATGACCACGAGAAGACCACTCGAGCTACTTCACATGGATCTTTTTGGTCCTGACGCTTACAAAAGTCTCGGTGGAAATTCTTTTGGTCTAGTTATAGTTGATGATTTTCAAGATTTATGTGGGTGTTCTTTCTCGATGATAAATTGCATGTCCAAAAGATCTTCAAAAACTTCACTAGGAAGGCCCAAAATCAATTTGAAGTGAAAATCAAGAAGGTTCGCAGCGACAACGGAATGGAGTTCAAGAACGCAAATGTGGATACCTTTCTTGATGAAGAAGGGATTTCACATGAGTTCTCAGCTACGTACACACCTCAACAAAATGGAGTCATTGAGAGGAAGAACCGGACTCTTATTGAGATGGCAAGAACGATGCTTGATGAGTACAAGACGCCAAAACACTTTTGGGAAGAAGCGGTTGAGACAGCTTGTCATGCTACAAATCGCTTGTATCTTCACAAGCTACTCGGCAAGATGGCATACGAGCTCCTCACCGGTAACAAACCCCAAGTTGGATACTTTCGAGTATTCGGCTCAAAGTGCTACATTCTTGATAAGCATCGTCGCTCTAAATTTTCTCCTAAGTCTCATGAAGGTTTTCTACTTGGTTATGGCTCAAACTCTCACACATACTGTGTCTACAATAATTTCACCCGAAAGGTTGAAGAGACGGTGGATGTGAAGTTTGATGAATCTAACGGCTCACAAGTAGAGCAATTGCCAATTGATGTAGGAGACAAAGACCCTTTGGAAGCAATCCAATACTTGTATATTGGCAAGATTCGTCCAACGGAGGTGAAGGAGAGTACCTCGGCCATCCAAGTGGAAGATTCTACCTCAAGACAAGGTGAACCAAGAGTTAATACGGAAGAATCCACAAGTGGGACACATCAAGATGAAGAAAATGAGGAAGTGCATCAAGATGAACGCCAACAACCTCCTTCTCCACCACGACAAGAGAACGACAATGTCAACAACGAAGAAGGCCAAGAATAAGAACAAGATTAAGAAGATGTTCAACCAAGATCCAAGCAAAAGCTTTCACGAGTTCGAGCAAGAATTGCTAAAGATCATCCCGTCGAGAAAATCTACAATGATATCCAAACCGGGAGAATCACTCGCTCAAAAACTCGTTTAGCTAACTTTTGTGAACACTATTCATTCATCTCTTGCATTGAACCTATGAAGGTTGAAGAAGCTTTGGAAGATCCAGATTGGATAAATGCCATGCATGAAGAGCTACACAACTTTGAGAGAAATCAAAGTGTGGACATTGTTGAAAAGCCCGACAACAACCACAACATCATTGGTACCAAATGGGTGTTTTGCAACAATCAAGATGAAGATGGTCAAGTCATCCGCAACAAAGCATGCCTAGTCGCCCAAGGCTACACTCAAGTCGAAGGTATGGACTATGGTGAGACATATGCCCCCATTGCTATACTTGAGTCCATTCGCATCTTACTTGCCTATGCTAATCATCATGAAATCACCTTGTACCAAATGGACATTAAACGTGCTTTTCTAAATGGTGAAATTGAGGAGGAAGTTTATGTTAAGCAACCTCCCGGATTTGTCAATCCTAAGAAACCTAATCATGTTTCAAACTTCACAAAGCTCTTTATGGTCTTAAGCAAGCTCCTAGAGCATGGTATAAATGCTTGACCAAGTTTCTTATTGAAAAAGGCTTTGAAATTGGGAAAATAGATTCTACTCTTTTTACTAAAAGGGTTAATGGAGAACTATTTGTATGCCAAATTTATGTTGATGATATTAAATTTGGATCAACTAACCCTCATTTTAGTGAAAAGTTTGGAAAGCTAATGTCGGAGAAGTTTGAGATGTCGATGATGAGTGAACTCAAATTCTTTCTCGGTTTGCAAATCAAGCAAAATAAGGAAGGCACCTTTGTATCTCAAACGAAGTACACCAAGGACTTATTCAAGAAGTTCAATATGCAAGAATGCAAAGGTATGACTACACCCATGCCTACTAGTGGACATCTTGATTTAACCAAAGATGGTGAACTTGTTGATCAAAAGGTTTATCGCTCTATGATTGGTTCATTGTTATATCTATGTGCTTCACGCCCCGATATTATGCTAAGTGTGTGCATGTGTGCACGATATCAAGCCGCTCCTAAAGAATGTCATCTTCAGGCCATGAAAAGGATAGTGAGATACTTAATCCATACACCAAATTTTGGCATTTGGTATCCAAAAAGGGCTTCCTTTGATCTTGTTGGCTACTCCAATTCAGACTATGCCGGTGACAAGGTTGATAGAAAGTCCACTTTGGGTACTTGTCAATTTCTTGGTAGATCTCTTGTATCTTTGTCCTCCAAGAAACAAAACTCGGTATCCTTATCCACCGCCGAAGCGGAATACATTGCCGCTGGATCATGTTGTGCTCAATTACTTTGGATTACCCAAACTCTTAAAGATTATGGAATATATGTGAAACATGTTCCATTGCTATGTGACAATGAAAGTGCTATTAAAATTGCTCACAATCCCGTGCAACATTCTCAAACTAAGCATATTGAAGTTTTTCATCATTTAATTCAAGATCATGTTGCCACATGGGACATTAATCTTAAGCATGTTCGCACCGATAAGCAATTGGCGGATATATTTACCAAACCACTTGATGAGAAAGTGTTTTGCAGGTTAAGAGGTGAATTGAACATCATTGATGCTTCAAACTTGGAGTAGGAACTCCATTTAATACATGCAAGGCATGAGCCTATGACTAATCCTTGATATTTCTCTTATGTTGACTATCTAATGTCTTGGATATATTTGCACCTTGCATGGTATCTAACCCGTGTAGGTACTTGGATGAATCAAAATCTATGAGATTGCAACTCACTCACATCTTGAGCAATTTCTATATCACCAAGTCGCTACACAATGGTGGATGAAGACAACGAAGCACGCAACCATTCAAACATATCCTTTGACAAATTCTATCATGATTGTCATTTTGGATACACAAGTTCTCTTCCTTGCAAAAACTAACCCATGTAGGTAGATGGACTCAAACTTTAAGTGATGCTCCCAACTCTTGATGAGCTACATCAACCTTGAGCAACCCACACAAGTTCAACTTAGAGAAGCTTTACTCCAAGTCATGGGATAAAGCAACTCAACAAGATGTGAATACATCAAGATGCTTTAACGAAAAATGGTAACCCCATTTTGAGCTTAAACGATGAGTATGACCAAAGATCAAGTGATCTCACTTGACTCCTAAGTCAATATACTCTAACATAGGTGACTTTGTCACCGCCCAATTCTAGATGAAGTTCTCTTGTGTTCTTTTTGTGCTCTTGCATTTGTCTCATGCATATTTGTTTCCCTCTTCAAAAAAAACTTCATCCAGATTCTTTTTAGTTTCTTCTCTTTTATTTTCTGTTCTGCATTTTCTGCATTAAATTCCTTCCAAATCCTTGTGAGATCTTACTTGTCAAGTGAGCTGAGGTGACAAGTGTTTTCTCTGCGATGAACTCGGTCACACCGGGATGTTTACTTCGGTCCAACCGAACCCTTTCGGTGCCAC
The DNA here is from genome assembly GCF_003073215.2 of Triticum urartu. Lineage (NCBI taxonomy): Eukaryota > Viridiplantae > Streptophyta > Magnoliopsida > Poales > Poaceae > Triticum > Triticum urartu. The sequence continues at coordinate 158,259,674 of NC_053027.1, forward strand.
CGAAGCACCAAACTTGGTGCTACCGATTTCACTACAGGAAAAACATCTTGCCACTTGTTTCTGAATTCTTTTTGATCTAGCTTCACTCAATGAATCTTGTCCTCGACCAGCATCCCACTCAAATTGCTGCTTTGTTCTGTGACTCAAGGACCAACCCCATCATGACAAAAAATCCAGAAGAACCCTTCTTGAAAATTGATGTCAAAGGGAAAGAGAGAGATCATCACATCAAAGCTTAATCATATCTATAGGGGGAGATAATACTCTAGGGAAGAAAGAGACCCCAGATGCTTGGTGTTCAAGAGGAGAGAAGTCACATATTTGCTCGATTGTAGTAGCTCTGTTTATTTCCTTTGAGCTCTGATTTTGCTCTAATTTTCTGTTCCCTATCTTCTCCCAATATCCCATGTTAGATTCAGGGGGAGTAAGACATCTAAGGGAAGGAAATCCTTGAATTGATTGCATATCTTTACCTTTGGGAACATGTCTTTATCCAATGTGGTACTTGGTACTCACTCTACATGTCATCCCAGTCTTGGTACTCTTGTGGTTTCTCATGTTTGCTCTGGCCAGTAGGTGTATCTGTGTTATCTAACCTTGTTTACGCAGGTTCATCCCATCCTAAGCCAACTCAAGACCACAAGGTAAGTATATGCATCACAGTCATGTGAATGAGAATTTCTTGCTGATGTACATACTGGTTGCAAGAAGGACTCATGAGCATGAAGGTACATTTCTCATATTTTCATCATTTGCTCTGATGCATATAGCCAAGATACATGTAACACATTGCTTACTCTGTCATGTTTATGCATTCACATGCTCCTATATTCCATATTCACATGATTGCATACATGTAGGGGGATCCTATGCAAGTTACATGTCTTTCCAAAGCTTTACTTGCTACTCTCAATATCTTGATCTAAAGCTTTGATGTATGTTGTCATCAATTACCAAAAAGGGGGAGATTGAAAGCACAAGTGCTCCCTAGGTGGTTTTGGTAATTAATGTCAACATGTCTCTTATTGGACTAACATTTTTATCTAGTATGTTTCAAATAAGTTCAACAGTGAAGTGGCATGGACTAGAGGATGTGAAACCCCTTCAAGATGCTAAGGACAAAGGATTGGCTCAAGCTCAAAGCTCAAGACTCTACATTTTCTATTTTAGTGATCCAAGATCACATTGAGTCTATAGGAAAAGCCAATACTATCAAGGAGGGACGAGGTGTTGCTTAATGAGGCTCTTGCTCAAATGCTTAGTGATATATCCCAAAGCCCTCAACTACTTTCTCACATCCACATATGACCTAAACCAAAAGTCAAACTCGGCCCCACTGATTCTTCCTATCCGGTGCCACCGAGTTTCAAATGTCATAGCCACTGCCACAAACCCTAGGCAAATCGGTCTCACTGATAGGGATCTCGGTCTCACCGAGATGGGATTGCAAACTCTCTGTTGCCTATTGCAATACTTTCGGTCTCACCGAAACTTGCGATCGGTCCCACCATGATTGCAATGTAAACTCTCTGTTTCCCTTTTGCAACATTTCGGTCTCGCCGAAATAAGCGATCGGTCTCACCGAGTTTACCTGACCAACTCTCTGGTTAGCTTATTACCAAAATCGGTCTCACCGAATTTGTGTAATCGGTCTCACTGAGATTACGTTATGCCCTAACCCTAATCATATCGGTCCTACCGAGTTGCATGTCGGTCCCACCGAAAACCCTAACGGTCACTAGCTTTGCTTAATCGGTCCGACCGAGTTTAACCATTCGGTCCCACCAAGTTTGGGAAGTTATGTGTAACGGTTAGATTTTGTGTGGAGGCTATAAATACCCCTCCACCTCCTCTTCATTCGTGGAGAGAGCCATCAGAACGAAACTACACTTCCAACCTATACTTTCTGAGAGAGAACCACCTACACTTGTGTTGAGACCAAGATATTCCATTCCTACCATATGAATCTTGATCTCTAGCCTTCCCCAAGTTACTTTCCACTCAAATCTTCTTTCCACCAAATCCAAATCATGTGAGAGAGAGTTGAGTGTTGGGGAGACTATCATTTGAAGCACAAGAGCAAGGAGTTCATCATCAACACGCCATTTGTTACTTCTTGGAGAGTGGTGTCTCCTAGATTGGCTAGGTGTCACTTGGGAGCCTCCGACAAGATTGTGGAGTTGAACCAAGGAGTTTGAAAGGGCAAGGGGATCGCCTACTTCGTGAAGATCTATCGCTAGTGAGGCAAGTCCTTCATGGGCGATGGCCATGGTGGGATAGACAAGGTTGCTTCTTTGTGGACCCTTTGTGGGTGGAGCCCTCCGTGGACTCGCGCAACCGTTACCCTTCATGGGTTGAAGTCTCCATCAACGTGGTTGTACGATAGCACCACCTATCGGAACCACGACAAAAACATTCGTGTCTCCAATTGCATTTGCATCTTCCAAACCCTTCCCTTTACATTCTTGCAAGTTGCATGCTTTACTTTTCGTTGCTCATTTACTTATTGCATGCTTGCTTGATATGTATTGTGTTTGTTAAACTTGTGCCAAAAATCCACTTCAACCTAAAGAATTTAAAATTTGCAACTTTTGGTACTTAGTGTCTAATCACCCCCCCCTCTAGACACCTCTTCTAGATCCTTTCAGGCTTAAATAAATTTTCAAGATCAAAAGAAGAATCACCCCAATCATGATCATTGCAACAAATAGAGGACATAGCAAAACTAGCATCCCCAAGCTTAGGGTTTTGCATATTATTAGCACAATTGACATTAATAGAATTTATAATAACATCATTGCAATCATACTTTTTATTCAAAGATCTATCGTGAATCACTTCATAAAATACTTCATCGCAATTTTCAAATTCACAAATTTCAAGCAAAACTTCATAAAGATAATCTAGTGCACAAAACTCACTAGCAATTGGTTCATCATAATTGGATCTCTTAAAAAAATTAGCAAGCGGATGAGGATCCATAGATCTTAGGTTCTCTGTTTAGTAATAAATAAACAACTATTCCAACCAAACGAGCAAACGAGCCAAGTAAGTCATCAAAGCAAATGGAAAGACGAATAGAAGAAGGGCAAATAAAATAGCAAGGGTGAAGTGGGGGAGAGGAAAACGAGAGGCAAATGGCAAATAATGTAATGCGGAAGATAAGGGTTTGTGATGGGTACTTGGTATGTTGACTTTTGCATGGAATCCAAAAGTGGCTCGTTGTTGGAAGTCAAATCTTGACTTGCACGAACCTCCCGGGCAACGGCGCCAGAAATTCTTCTTGCTACCTCTTGAGCACTGCGTTGGATTTCCCCGAAGAGGAGAGGGTGATGCAGCAAAGTAGCGTAAGTATTTCCCTTAGTTTTTGAGAACCAAGGTATCAATCTAGTAGGAGGTTGCGCGCGCGTCCCCTAGTACCTGCACAAAGCAAATAACTCCTCGCAACCAATGCGATAAGGGGTTGTCAATCCCTTCACGGTCACTGACGAGAGTGAGATCTGATAGATATGATAAGATAATCTTTTTGGTATTTTTGTGATAAAGATGCAAAGTAAAATAAAAGCAAAGTAAAAGCAAAGGAAATAACTAAGTATTGGAAGATTAATATGATGAAGATAGACCCGGGGGCCATAGGTTTCACTAGTGGCTTCTCTCAAGAGCATAAGTATTTTACGGTGGGTGAACGAATTACTATTGAGAAATTGACAGAATTGAGCATAGTTATGAGAATATCTAGGTATGATCATGTATATAGGCATCACATCTGAGACAAGTAGACCGACTCCTGCCTGCATCTACTACTATTACTCCACTCATCGACCGCTATCCAGCATGCATCTAGAGTATTAAGTTCATGAAAACAGAGTAACGCCTTAAGCAAGATGACATGATGTAGAGGGATAAATTCATGCAATATGATAAAAAACCATCTTGTTATCCTCGATGCAACAATACAATACGTGACGTGCTGCCCCTACTGTCACTGTGAAAGGACACCGCAAGATTGAAACCAAAGCTAAGCACTTCTCCCATTGCAAGAAAGATCAATCTAGTAGGCCAAACCAAACTGATAATTCGAAGAGACTTGCAAAGATAACCAATCATACATAAAAGAATTCAGAGAAGATTCAAATATTGTTCATAGATAGACTTGATCATAAACCCACAATTCATCGGTATCAACAAACACACCGCAAAAAGAAGATTACATCGAATAGATCTCCACAAGAGAGGGGGAGAACATTGTATTGAGATCCAAAAAGAGAGAAGAAGCCATCTAACTAATAACTATGGACCCGAAGGTCTGAGGTAAACTACTCACACTTCATCGGAGAGGCTATGGTGTTGATGTAGAAGCCCTCTGTGATGGATACCCCCTCCGGCGGAGCTCCGGAACAGGCCCCAAGATGGGATCTCGTGGATACAGGAAGTTATGGCGGTGGAATTAGGGTTTTGGCTCCGTATCTGATCATTTGGTGGTACGTAGGTATATATAGGAGGAAGGAGTACGTCGCTGGAGCAACAGGGGGCCCACGAGGGTGGAGGGCGCTCCTGGGTGGTAGGCGCGCCCCCCTACCTCGTGGCTCCCTCCTTTGTTTCTTGATGTAGGGTCCAAGTCTCCTGGATCATGTTCGGTGAGAAAACCACGTTCCCGAAGGTTTCATTCCGTTTGGACTCCGTTTGATATTCCTTTTCTTCGAAACCCTAAAATAGGCAAAAACAGCAATTCTGGGTTGGGCCTTCGGTTAATAGGTTAGACCCAAAAATAATATAAAAGTGGATAATAAAGCCCAATAATGTCCAAAACAGTAGATAATATAGCATGGAGCAATCAAAAATTATAGATACGTTGGAGACGTATCATTCACACACTCATTCCGGTTGTCGATGCTCATACTTTTTCATTGTACTATCCATGCTAGTTTAATTTCTTTTTAAGCCTTCTTCTTGTGTGTTTGAAAAACCTTAAGAAAAACAAAAAAATAGTTGTAGCTTTTAGCTAAGTTTACTTTCCATGCCTGTAGTAGTAATAATTAAAAGAAAACCTAAAAAGATTTATTGTTCTTCTTTTGCTTGTTGGGAGCTTTCCCGTGTAAATAGTTTTGTTTCTTTTCTTTTCTTTGGGGGTCGAGAGGAGAAGACCATGATGAAAATGTTGAGTGGCTCTTATATGCATTATTTTTTATCTAACAAAGAGCCCATATAACCTTTGTCTTCTCCCTTGAATTGAATGCTTGCAGATTACAACTTAGTTCAATGCACGCGCACTATTATTATTATCCACACCGTTCGGTTGTGCAAGTGAAAGGCAATAATGATGATATATGATGAACTAATTGAGATGAGAGAAGCTGGTATGAACTCGACCTCTCTTGTTTTTGTAAATATGATTAGTTCGTCGTTCTTGATTCAGCCTATTATGAATGAAAGATGTTTGCAATGACAATTAGAGATTATAGTTGCTCATGCCATGCTTAATTAGCTAGGAGTTTATAATGGTCTACCTTGCGTGCCAACATGCTATTAAAATGGTTGTGATGTGGTATGATACTGTGGTATCCTCCTTTGAACGATTTGAGTGGCTTGACTTGGCACATGTTCACGCATGTAGTTGAAACAAATCAACATAGCCTCCACGATATTTATGTTCATGGTGAATTATATCCTACACATGCTTGCACTCAGTGTTGATTAATTTTAATGCATGTTCATGACTGTTGTCGCTCTCTAGCTGGTCGCTTCACAGTCTCTTTCTAGCCTTCACTTACTGCTTGTGCATCCAATTCCATAAACCCAAAAGTTATTCCATATGAGTCCACCATACCTTCCTATATGCGGTATCTACCTGCCGTTCCAAGTAAATTTGTATGTGCCAAATTCTAAACGTTCAAATGAAATTCTGTTTTGTATGCTCGAATAGCTCATGTATCAACTAGGGTTGTCTATATCTTCCATGCTAGGTGGGTTATTCTCAAGAGGAATGGACTCCGCTCCTCATTCACGAGAAAATGGCTGGTAACCGGGATGCCCAGTCCCATGCTCAAATCGAATCAAAATAATTGCAAACAAAACTCCCCCAGGATTGTTGTTAGTTGGAGGCACCCGTTGTTTCGGACAAGCCATGGATTGATGTTTGTTGGTGGTAGGGGAGTATAAACTTTACCATTCTGCTGGGGAACCGCCTATAATGTGTGTAGCATGGAAGATATCGAGATCTCTCGGTTGTTATGTTGACAATGAAAGTATACCGCTCAAAATATCATTTATCTCTGTTTCAAAAATCGAGCTCTGGCACCTCTACAAATCCCTGCTTCCCTCTGCGAAGGGCCTATCTATTTACTTTTATGTTGAGTCATCATCCTCCTATTAAAAAGCACCAGTTGGAGAGCACCGCTGTCATTTGCATGTATTATTATTAGTTTACATTGAGTATGACTGTGACTGGATCTCTTTTACCATGAATTACAATTTCCAGTCAGCCCTCGATCTTCAGAGGTGCTCTGCATTTATGTTTTCCGGTCTCAGAAAGGGCTAGCGAGATACCATCTTGTTATATCATATTATGATTGTTTTGACAAAGTGTTGTCATCTGAGATTTATTATTATTGCTCGCTAGTTGATTATGTCATTGATATGAGTGAACATGAGACCTAAATGTTATTGTGAATATGGTTAGTTAATAATCTTTGTTGAAAACTTGAATGCTGGCTTTACATATTTACAACAACAAGAGCAAACAGAATTTGTAAAAGTTTTTCTTTATCACTTTCAATTTGTCAACTGAATTGCTTGAGGACAAGCAAAGGTTTAAGCTTGGGGGAGTTGACACGTCTCCAACGTATCTACTTTTCCAAACACTTTTGCCCTTGTTTTGGTCTCTAACTTGCATGATTTGAATGGAACTAACCCGGACTGACGCAGTTTTAAGCAGAATTGCCATGGTGTTATTTTTGTGCAGAAATAAAAGTTCTCGGAATGACCTGAAAATCAACGGAGAATATTTTTGGAATATATCAAAAATACTGGTGAAAGAATCAAGGCCAGGGGGCCCACACCCTGTCCACGAGGGTGGGGGCGCGCCTGCCCCCTGGGCACGCCCCTGGCTCGTGGGCCCCCTGGTGCTCCACCGACCTCAACTCCAACTCTATATATTCACATTCATGGAGAAAAAAATCAGAGAGAAGGATTCATCATGTTTTACGATACGGAGCCGCCGCCAAGCCCTAATCTCTCTCGGGAGGGCTGATCTAGAGTCCGTTCGGGGCTCCAGAGAGGGGAATCCGTCGCCATCATCATCATCAACCTTCCTCCATCACCAATTTCAAGATGCTCCCCGCCGTGCGTGAGTAATTCCATCGTAGGCTTGCTGGATGATGATGGGTTGGATGAGATTTATCATGTAATCGAGTTAGTTTTGTTAGGGTTTGATCCCTAGTATCCATTATGTTCTGAGATTGATGTTGCTATGACTTTGCTATGCTTAATGCTTGTCACTAGGGCCCGAGTGCCATCATTTCAGATCTGAACCTATTATGTTTTCATGAATATATGTGAGTTCTTGATCCTATCTTGCAAGTCTATAGTCACCTATTATGTGTTATGATCTGTTAACCCCGAAGTGACAATAATCGGGATACTTACCGGTGATGGCCGTAGTTTGAGGAGTTCATGTATTCACTAAGTGTTAATGCTTTGGTCCGGTACTCTATTAAAAGGAGGCCTTAATATCCCTTAGTTTCCAATAGGACCCCACTGCCACGGGAGGGTAGGACAAAAGATGTCATGCAAGTTCTTTTCCATAAGCATGTCTGACTATAATCAAAATACATGCCTACATTACATTGATGAATTGGAGCTAGTTCTGTGTCACCCTATGTTATAACTGTTGCATGAGGAATCGCATCTGACATAATTATCCATCACTGATCCATTGCCTACGAGCTTTTCACATATTGATATTTGCTTAGTTACTTTTCCGTTGCCGCTGTTACAATCACTACAAAACCAATACTGTTACTTTTGCCACCGTTACCGTTACTTCCATATTACTTGCTACTAAATACTTTGCTGTAGATATTAAGTTTTCTAGATGTGGTTGAATTGACAACTCAGGTGCTAATACTTGAGAATATTCTTTGGCTCCCCTTGTGTTGAATCAATAAATTTGGGTTGAATACTCTACCCTCGAAAATTGTTGCGATCCCCTATACTTGTGGGTTATCAAGGTACAAATCCTACGGAAATTTCACTCCGAGGCTTATGGAGGGCATCATGCTAGAGATAGAACTGCTCACAAGGTATTGCAATCTATATTTTATTGGCCTACTCTCTTTAAGGATGCCCGTAAGTTTGTCTCTTCTTGTGATGAATGTCAAAGAATAGGTAATATCGGTAAGCGTCAAGAAATTCCTATGAATTATTCACTTGCTGTTGAACCTTTTGATGTTTGGGGATTTGATTACATGGGACCTTTTCCTGTAGCGACCCGACCTCAGACGGTCAAGTCTCTGTGCTTAAGTGTCATCCCTGGATCGGTATGCTGACACACAGAGTACTCGAGGATTTATAACAGAGGTAAATCACATGTATAAAGTAACATCAATACTATTACCTCAATCCAAATAGCGGAAGTAACAACAAGGTTGTGGATTCCCATCAACACCAACGGCAAAGTTGAGTGTAGAATCCATAACCCTAACGTATCACTTACTCGTCGTAAGAATCCTACAACATGAGACGTTGAAGCCACAAAGGGTCAGTACATTGAATGTACTGGAAAATTCACACCATAGAGCAATGATGATAATAGCTATCACCACATGCATATCTGGCTGGTGGAGGCTCTATGGTTATCATGTTTTTGCGAAAAGCCAATTTTTTCCTGCTGCAAAGGAATATATTTTATTTAACTACATAGTTTTGTTGAAAATATTGAGAAGGTTCCTCCAACTCAATCCCAATTAAAATTTAACATCCCAACAAATTAATTTAGTAGAGTGATGAGATCAATATGGTAATCCAAGAACCAGATACTCAAGATGTCCATAACCGGGGACACGGCTAATCATGATTAGTTTGTACACTCTGCAGAGGTTTGCGCACTTTTCCCCACAAGACTCGATCTCCTCCGTTTGATTCCTCGCACTACATGGTGTTTGAGAAACGGATGACCAAGACACAGTCTTTCAGAAGCATTAACTCTTTACCCTGGGTGGAAAATTACACCTACTTTCCCCTACATCTGCTAGCCCACCACTGAAAGAGGTCACGCAACCTACTCAACTATGCCAGAGCCCATAATGGCTTGTGGCTGCACACGGAAATTTCTAGCATGAATAATTTTATGATCCCTTTGAGCCTGGGTGGCATTCCATAGGGTGATCACACGGGTCCTCCGGGATCCCCTTGGGCAAGCATTGGGTTCTCCAGGTGCCCGGGGAGACCACTGGGTGCTCCAGGGTGCCCCTACCATTCCACCCAGATGTGTATTAAAGTAGCCACCTTAACTTAACCATTAAATAATAACTCTCACATCTGTCATGAATCACTCAACCAAACCACGTCTACGAGCATAGCATAGTAGTATAAGCATCACGTAGTAACACCCAGGGTTTGAATGTAAGACAATAGGTTCCTACCTCATCAACTACTTCCCAATACCCACATGTTATCAAATCCTAACCATGCAATGTGTGAGGGTTGAAACTAATGCATAAAAACTGGGTATGAAGAGTATGATCAAAGTGTGAACTTGCCTTGTACAGTTGTTGTAGATGATTCGAACTCATAACTCCTGATAGTTCTACTCGTCATACTCCAGTCAATCTAGCGTAAGCAAGGAATAGTAACCACACATAAGCAATCACTCAAAAGATCGGAAAGCACGAAGATGAAAATTCAGAAAACATCAAAACCAACAAATAACTCTTGCAACATAAAACAATTTCTAACATTACCAAAATTATGTGAATTTGGCCTTATCAGAAAGTTTAAGTCAAGAGCTTCGATTTGCAAAAAGAATCAACTAAATCGGAATTATAAAACTCAAGTTATGAACAAAAGAAGTTTGAATATGAATCTGGACAAATTTCAAATTTTGAATCTTTCAAAACGTTGATGTGGCAGGTTCACTGGATAGGTGAAAACAAGACAAAACTATAGGCGCTGGTTTCATATAATTTGGATAAACGAGTGAAAAGTTATGGCTATTTGAAAAATCAGGGCTAAGCTGTTTTACGGAAGAAAAATAGCTACGGCTAAAAAAATCTAAGTCTAATGTATAAATACATAGACTGATTGATAATCTAATTATTCTATTGTACTAGTCTAGAAATAATAAACTACGGAAGTATAAAAAGAAAAAAACGAAGAAAGGTACCTTTATAAGATAGAGAAAAGACGACTTCAGAGAGAAGAGACAATTTCCAGAAGTCCCGCTGAAGAGAAAAAATATTTTTCTTAAATGATATTGATTTAACCCGAATCGGATAATTTTTTGAGGCTCTATAGGTCTATATTTGTAGGTGGAAAAAGAGGTTTGGGGGTCAAAGGCTAGACAATGTAAGACTAAACATATACGTACGTAGATGAAATTTAAAAAGAAAATATGGACTAAAAAGTTAGGCCCGGCCACGCGCTGTAGTTTTTTTTTAAAAAAAAATCGGTCAAATAAAAAAAGGCTGGCTGGGCCTGGCCCATGTAGAAGAAACAAAACGATGGGACGCCCGATGCCACTGTACCGCGCACGTGGGCGACAGTTAGTTCCAGGCGCACGTGCAGTTTTCTTTTTTTAATAGAAACAGAAAAGGAAAAGCAGAATAACGAAAATAAAAGTAAAATTATATATAGGAATACTACATATCAAAATTTTCAGAAAAAGATTTCCTATGACTTGGACATTTTTCTAGCACCAAATAATATCTACATGAATTCAAATAAATCAAACAGTGCTACTGCTCTAATAGAACCCAATAAAAATCATTTTAAAAAATACCAAAATGATTTCAAATTTATTTCTCTCCAATTTTATAATGTAGGGAATCATTTTACCCTATTTTCCATATATTTTATTTATGGAGGAAAATAATTTGAATAAAAACCAAATAACCCCAAATTGAAAATAATTTCAATGGGACTTTGAATTTAATTCTTTTAAAACTTCCAACTCATATTTCATATGTTTCGAAGAAGTCATTTTATCTTCTCTCGTGAAAATCATTGAGTTGCATAAAGTTTCTGAGTTGGAAAATATTTCCAAATAAATTTCAAATATTTTCAAAAACCCTTTTCATTTATTTAAATAGAAGAAGTCATGTCATCTTCTCTCTAGGGTTTTGTATTTGAAAAGAATTTGAATTCACGGAGATCATAAAAGCAAAATGAAAGTTTAGAAAAGTCCTTTTATTCCCTCTCATTTAACTTTCAAAAAGTTTCGAATTTCACTCAATTTCAGTCAATCAATCACACAACAATCAAACAAAACTATCTATTTAATATAACATTCCAAAATTTAGAATTTTGGGATGTTACATTTCCTTCCTCTATTGGGTATACACATATTTTGGTTGTTGTTGATTATGTTACTAAATGGGTAGAAGCTATTCCAACTAGTAGTGATGATCACAACACCTCTATTAAAGTGCTTAAGGAAATTATTTTCCCAAGGTTTGGAGTCCCTAGATATTTAACGACTGATGGTGGTTCACACTTTATTCATGGTGCTTTCCGTAAAATGCCTGCCAAGTATGATGTTAACCATAGAATTGCATCGCCCAATCATCCTCAGTCTAGTGGTCAATTTGAAGTTAGCAATAGAGAAATAAAATTAATGTTGCAAAAGACTGTCAATAGGTCCAGCAAGAATTGGTCTAAGAAATTAGATGATGCACTTTGGGCCTATAGAACAGGTTATAAAAATCCTATGAGTATGTCTCCTTATAAAATGGTTTATGGAAAAGCTTGTCATTTACCTCTTGAGGTAGAACATAAGGCTTATTGGGCAGTTAAACAACTCAATTATGATTTCAGACTTGCTGCTGAAAACAGGTTATTTGATATAAGCTCATTAGATGAATGGAGAACCCAAGCTTATGAAAATGCAAAGTTGTTCAAAGAAAAGGTTAAAAGATGGCAGGACAAAAGAATCCAAAAGTGTGAGTTTAAAGTTGGAGAATATGTTCTTTTGTACAACTCTCGTTTTAGATTTTTTACAGGGAAGCTCCTCTCAAAATGGGAAGGCCCCTATGTCATCGAGGAGGTTTACTGGTCTGGAGCCATCAAAATAAATAATTTCGAAGGTACTACCCGAAGGTTGTCAATGGGCAACGAATAAAGAATTATATCTCAGATTCCATCTACCATGGCCTCTTCAAGCTCCTCCAAGGACAAGATCTCTCCTTCATCACCACCATCATCTCCTTCACCACCAAAAGGAGAATTGAGTATCGGGTACGGGCACTCCCCTTGGCTTCCGCCAAGCTTGGGGGAGGTGCCTCAGTATCGTATCATCCCACTATATTTTTGCTTTTACTTATCTTGGTTCAATCTTTTGCTTTATATGAAATAAAGTTTATTTTGATCCTTTCTTCTTTTGAAAGTTTGCTTAGTGATCTATCCTTGTAATCGTGTGCAAGTTATATAATGAATTTATTTTTAGTTTTTCCTTTCTTTACTTTCATGTTGCAAATGAATAAAAGAATTAAGGAAGAAAGAAAAGGAGATGGGAAATAAATAAAAAGGAAATAAATCAATAAGATTATACTAATCCTATGGTAGGTGATGGCACCACATAAGGAAAAGTATATATAAGTAGAGAATTTTATTAGAAATTGACAAACATAGCATTAGTCAATGATGCAACTCATGAAAGAATTAATAACGGAAGAAAAGATTCACATATAGATATACTATCCTTGAAATCTTTTCTGATTGTGAGCCCTCATCAAAATATTATATGCCAAAATTGTTGACATTGGACAAGGAAGACAACTTAATGGGTTATGTTTGTTTATATTCACATAGAAGTCATATTGTCATAGATCCTTTAACATGTGATGCTTGCCCCTATCTTTGCAAGCCAAAAATTCCATACTAAGTAGAGATACTACTTGTGCATCCAAAAACCCTTAAACCCAAATCTTTTTCAAGTTTCCACCTTACCTATCTAGCGATTGAGCAAGATCCCTCAGTTAAGTTGTTAGCGGTGCAAAAAGGCAATAAAAATTGCTTCTAAATATTTGAGATCATTTAGTGTAAGAGAAAATTTAGCGTTGCACGAACTTGGATGACAAAGAATAAAAGCGACAGACTTCATAATAAAGGTTGTCATCTTAAGGGGCAATGCAACGTGACGTTCTCTTGCACTAAGGGATTGAACATGCAAACAAATAAGCGCATGGCAACCTCTGCTTCCCTCTGCGAAGGGCCTATCTTTTACTTTTATGTATTTACTTTTATGCAAAAGAGTCAAAGTTTTCCCTCTATTCCTTTTTATTTTCTCTTTTGGCAAGCATGATGTGGTGAGGAAAGTGAAGGAAATATGCCCTAGAGGCAATAATAAAGTTGTTATTTATATTTCCTTATATCATGATAAATGTTTATTATTCATGCTAGAATTGTACTAACCGGAAACTTAGTACATGTGTGAATACATAGACAAACAGAGTGTCACTAGTATGCCTCTACTTGACTAGCTCGTTAATCAAAGATGGTTAAGTTTCCTAGCCATAGACATGAGTTGTCATTTGATGAACGGGATCACATCATTAGAGAATGATGTGATTGACTTGACCCATCCGTTAGCTTAGCACTATGTTCGTTTAGTTTATTGCTATTGCTTTCTTCATAACTTATACATGTTCCCATGACTATTAGATTATGCAACTCCTGAATACCATAGGAACACTTAGTGTGCTATCAAACGTCACAACGTAACTAGGTGATAATAAAGATGCTCTATAGGTGTCTACGATGGTGTTTGTTGAGTTGGCATAGATTGAGATTAGGATTTGTCACTCCGATTGCCGGAGAGGTATCTCTGAGCCCTCTCGGAAATGCACATCACTATAAGTCTTGCAAGCAATGTGACTAATAAGTTAGTTGCAGGATGTTGCATTACGAAATGAGTAAATAGACTTGCCGGTAATGAGATTGAACTAGGTATGATGATACCGACGATCGAATCTCGAGCAAGTAACATACTGATGACAAAGGGAACAATGTATGTTGTTATGCGGTTCGACCGATAAATATCTTCGTAGAATATGTAGGAGCCAATATGGGCATCCAGGTTCCGCTATTGGTTATTGACCAGAGAGATGTCTTGGTCATGTCTACATAGTTCTCGAACCCGTAGGGTCCGCACGCTTAACGTTCGTTGATGATATAGTATTATATGAGTTATGTATGTTGGTGACCGAATGTTGTTCGGAGTCCTAGATGAGATCATGGACATGACGAGGAACTCTGGAATGGTACAGATATAAAGATTGATATGTGGGATAATAGTGTTTGGTCTCCGAAAGGGGTTCCGGATGTTTCCCGAAATGTTTGGTTACGAGAACACTTTATTTGGGCCAAAGGGAAAGCCCACAATGTTTTTGGAAAGCGCAAAAGGAAGTTTTGCGGAGTCCAGGGGCCAGACGCCAGGGTCCCTGGCGTCTGGGTCCCGACACCGGGAACCCTGGCGTCTGGTCCTGGAGTTCGAGGACTCTTGCCTTTCGGGTGAAACCAACTTTGTGTAGGCTTTTACTCCTAGTTTCGACCCCAAGGTTCAACATATAAATAGAGGGGTAGCGCTAGCACACAAGACACATCAAGAAACACAAAGCCGTGTGCCGCCAACCCCATCCCCTCTAGTTTATCGTCCGTCATAGTTTTCGTAGTGCTTAGGCGAAGCCCTGCGGAGATTGTTCTCCACCAACACCATCATCACGCCGTCGTGCTGCCGGAACTCATCTACTACTTCACCCCTCTTGCTGGATCAAGAAGGCGAGGATGTCATCGAGCCGAACATGTGCTGAACACGGAGGTGTCGTATGTTCAGTATTCGATCGGGACGGATCGTGAAGGTGTAGGACTACATCAACCGCGTTGATAGACACTTCCTCTTTTGGTCTACGAGGGTATGTAGACACACTCTCCCCTCTCGTTGCCATGCATCTCCTAAATAGATCTTGCATGATCGTAAGAATTTTTTTGAAATACTGCGTTCCCCAACCGTGGTATCAGAGCCAAGTCTATCGTAGATGTTATATGCACGAGTAGAACACAAAGGAGTAATGGGCGTGGGTATATACATATTGCTTGCCGTCACTAGTTGTTTCTTGATTCGGCGATATTGTTGGATGAAGCGGCCCGGACTGACATTACATGACCGTGTTCATGAGATTGGTTCTACCGACGTGCTTTGCACACAGGTGGCTGGCGGGTGTCAGTTTCTCCAACTTTAGTTGAATCGGATTCAATGAACAGGGTTCTTTTTGAAGATCAAAAAGCAATCACTATACCGTGTTGTGGTTTTTGATGCATAGGTAAGAACGGTTCTTGCTAAGCCCGTAGCAGCCACGTAAAACTTGCAACAACAAAGTAGAGGACGTCTAACTTGTTTTTGCAGGGCATGTTGTGATGTGATATGGTCAAGATGTGATTATATAAATTATTGTATGAGATGATCATGTTTTGTAACAAAGTTATCGACAACTGGCAGGAGCCATATGGTTGTTGATTTATTGTATGAAATGCAATCGCCACGTAATTGCTTTACTTTATCACTAAGCGGCAGCGATAGTCATAGAAGCAATAGTTGGCGAGACGACAATGATGCTACGATGGAGATCAAGGTGTCAAGCCGGTGACAATGGTGATCATGACGGTGCTTTGGAGATAGAGATCAAAGGCACAAGATGATGATGGCCATATCATATCACTTATATTGATTCCATGTGATGTTTATCCTTTATGCATCTTATTTTGCTTAGTACGGCAGTAGCATTATAAGATGATCTCTCAATAAATTTCAAGGTATAAGTATTCTCCCTGAGTATGCACCATTGCTATAGTTTTGTGTCGAGACACCACGTGATGATCGGGTGTGATAAGCTCTACGTTCACATACAATGGGTGCAAGCCAGTTTTGCACAAGCAGAATACTTGGGTTAAACTTGACGAGCCTAGCATATGCAGATATGGCCTCGGAACACTGAGACCGAAAGGTCGAGCGTGAATCATATATTAGATATGATCAACATAGTGATGTTTACCATTGAAAACTACTCCATCTCACGTGATGATCGGACATGGTTTAGTTGATATGGACCACGTGATCACTTAGATGATTAGAGGGATGTCTATCTAAGTGGGAGTTCTTAAGTAATATGATTAATTGAACTTTAATTTATCATGAACTTAGTACATGATAGTATTTTGCATGTCTATGTTGTTGTAGATAAATGGCACGTGATGTTGTTCCGTTGAATTTTAATGGGTTCCTAGAAAAAGCTAAGTTGAAAGATGATGGTAGAAACTACATGGACTAGGTCCGTAACTTGAGGATTATCCTCATTGCTGCATAGAAGAATTATGTCCTGGAAGCACTGCTAGGTGCCAAACCCGCTGCAGGAGCAACTCCAGATGTTATGAACACCTGGGAGAGCAAAGCTGATGACTACTCGATAGTTCAGTGTGCCATGCTTTACGGCTTAGAACCGGGACTTCAACGACGTTTTGAACGTCATGGAGCATATGAGATGTTCCAGGAGCTGAAGTTAATATTTCAAGCAAATGCCCGGATTGAGAGATATGAAGTCTCCAATAAGTTCTACAGCTGCAAAAAGGAGGAGAATAGTTCTGTCAGTGAGCACATACTCAAAATTTCTGGGTACCACAATCTCTTGACTCAGGTGGGAGTTAATCTTTCAGTTGATAGTGTCATTGACAGAGTTCTTCAATCACTGCCACCAAGCTACAAAAGCTTCATGATGAACTATAATATGCAAGGGATGGATAAGACAATTCCCGAGCTCTTCGGGATGCTAAAAGCTGTGGAGGTAGAAATCAAGAAGGAGCATCAAGTGTTGATGGTCAACAAGACCACCAGTTTCAAGAAGAAGGGCAAAGGGAATAAGGGGAACTTCAAGAAGAACGACAAGGAAGTTGCCGCTCAAGTGAAGAAGCCCAAGTCTGGACCTAAGCCTGAGACAGAGTGCTTCTACTGCAAAGGGACTGGTCACTGGAAACGGAACTGCCCCAAGTATTTGGCGGATAAGAAGGATGGCAAAGTGAAAGGTATATTTGATATACATGGTATTGATGTGTACCTTACTAATGCTCGCAGTAGCGCCTAGGTATTTGATGCTGGTTCTGTTGCTAATATTTGCAACTCAAAACAGGGGCTATGGATTAAGCAAAGATTGGCTAAGGACGGGGTGACGATGCGCGTGGGAAATCGTTCCAAAGTCGATGTGATCGCCGTTGCACGCTACCTCTACATCTACCTTCGGGATTAGTTTTAGACCTGAATAATAGTTATTTGGTGCCAACATTAAGCATGAACATTATATCCGGATCTTGTTTGATGCGAGACCGTTATTCATTTAAATCGGAGAATAATGGTTGTTCTATTTATATGAGTAATATCTTTTATGGTCATGCACCCTTGATGAGTGGTCTATTTTTACTAAATCTTGATAGTAGTGATACACATATTCATAGTATTGAAGCCAAAAGATATAAGTTTAATAATGATAGTGCAACTTATTTGTGGTACTGCCGTTTAGGTCATATTGGTGTAAAGCGCATGAAGAAACTCCATGCTGATGGGCTTTTGGAATCACTTGATTATGAATCACTTGATGCTTGCGAACCATGCCTCATGGGCAAGATGACTAAGACTCCGTTCTCGGGAACAATGGAATGAGCAACAGACTTATTAGAAATAACACATACTGATGTATGCGGATCAATGAGTGTTGACGCTCGTGGCAGGTGTCATTATTTTCTGACCTTCACAGATGATTTGAGCAGATATGGGTATGTCTACTTCATAAAACATAAGTCTAAAACATTTGAAAAGTTCAAAGAATTTCAGAGTGAAGTGGAAAATCATCGTAACAAGAAAATTAAGTTTCTTTGATCTGATCATGGAGGTGAATATTTCAGTTATGAGTTTGGTCTTCATTTGAAACAATGTGGAATAGTTTCGCAACTCACGCCACCTGGAACACCACAGCGTAGTGGTGTGTCCGAACGTCGTAACTGCATTTTATTATATATGGTGCGATCTATGATGTCTCTTGCTGATTTACCGCTATCGTTTTGGGGTTATGCTTTAGAGGCGGCTGCATTCACGTTAAATAGGGCACCATCGAAATCTGTTGAGACGACACCTTATGAAGTGTGATTTGGCAAGAAACCCAAGTTGTCGTTTCTTAAAGTTTGGGGTTGTGATGCTTATGTGAAAAAGCTTCAACCTAATAAGCTCGAACCCAAATCAGAGAAATGTGTCTTCATAGGATACCCAAAGGAGACTGTTGGATACACCTTCTATCACAGATCCGAAGGCAAGATATTCATTGTTAAGAATGGATCCTTCCTAGAGAAGGCGTTTCTCTCGAATGAAGTGAGTGGGAGGAAAGTAGAACTTGATGAGGTAATTGTACCTTTCCCTTATTGGAAAGTGGTTCATCACTAAAATCAGTTCCAGTGATTCCTACACCAGTAAGTGAGGAAGCTAATGATGATGATTATGAAACTTTTGATCAAGTTACTACCGAAACTCGTAAGTCAAGCAGAGTAAGATCTGCACCAGAGTGGTACGGTAATCCTGTTCTAGAGGTCATGTTACTTGACCATGACGAACCTACGAACTATGAGGAAGCGATGATGAGCCTAGATTCCCCAAAATGGCTTGACGCCATGAAATCTGAGATGGGATCCATGTATGAGAACAAAGTGTGGACTTTGGTTGACTTGCCCAATGATCGGCAAGCCATAGAGAATAAATGGATCTTCAAGAGGAAGACTGACGCTGACGGTAATGTTACTGTCTACAAAGCTCGACTTGTTGCGAAAGGTTTTCAACAAGTTCAAGGAGTTGACTACCATGAGACCTTCTCACCCGTAGCGATGCTTAAGTCCGCCCGAATCATGTTAGCAATTGCCGCATTTTATGATTATGAAATTTGGCAAATGGATGTCAAAACTGCATTCCTTAATGGATATCTTAAAGAAGAGTTGTATATGATACAACCAGAAGGTTTTGTCGATCCAAAAGGTGCTAACAAAGTGTGTAAGCTCTAGCGATCCATTTATGGACTGGTGCAAGCATCTCGGAGTTGGAATATATGCTTTGATAGTGTGATCAAAGCATATGGTTTTATACAGACTTTTGGAAAAGCCTGTATTTACAAGAAAGTGAATCGGAGCTCTGTAGCATTTCTGATATTATATGTGGATGACATATTGTTGATCGGAAATGATACTGAATTTCTGAATAGCATAAAAGGATACTTGAATAAGATTTTTTCAATGAAAGACCTCGATGAAGCTTCTTATATATTGGGCATCAAGACCTATAGAGATAGATCAAGACGCTTAACTGGACTTTCACAAAGCACATACCTTGCTAAAGTTTTGAAGAAGTTCAAAATGGATCAAGCAAAGAAGGGGTTCTTGCCTGTGTTACAAGGTGTGAAGTTTAGTCAGACTCAATGCCCAACCACTACAGAATATAGAGAGAAAATGAAAGTCATTCCCTATGCTTCGGCCATAGGTTCTATCATGTATGCAATGCTTTGTACCAGACCTAATGTGTTCCTTGCTATAGGTTTAGCAGGGAGGTGCCAAAGTAATCCAGGAGTGGATCACTCGACAGCGGTCAAGAACATCCTGAAATACCTGAAAATGACTAAGGATATGTTTCTTGTTTATGGAGGTGACAAAGAGCTCGTTGTAAACGGTTACGTTGATGCAAGATTTGACACTGATCCGGATGACTCTAAGTCACAGACCGGATACGTATTTTTATTGAATGGTGGAGTTGTCAGTTGGTGCAGTTCTAAGCAAAGCGTCGTGGCATGATCTACATGTGAAGCGTGATACATAGCTGCTTCGGAAGCAGCAAATGAAGGAGTCTGGATGAAGGAGTTCATATCTGATCTAGGTGTCATACCTAGTGCATCGGGTCCAATGAAAATCTTTTGTGACAATACTGGTGCAATTGCCTTGGCAAATGAATCCAGATTTCACAACAGAACCAAGCACATCAAGAGACGCTTCAATTCCATCCGTGATTAAGTCACGGAGGAAGACATAGAGATTTGCAAGATACATACGGATCTGAATGTTGCAGACCCGTTGACTAAACCTCTCTCACGAGCAAAACATGATCATCGCCAAGACTCCATGGGTGTTAGAATCGTTACAATGTAATCTAGATTATTGATTCTAGTGCAAGTGGGAAACTGAAGTAAATATGCCCTAGAGGCAATAATAAAGTTGTTATTTATATTTCCTTATATCATGATAAATGTTTATTATTCATGCTAGAATTGTATTAACCGGAAACTTAGTACATGTGTGAATACATAGACAAACAGAGTGTCACTAGTATGCCTCTACTTGACTAGCTAGTTAATCAAAGATGGTTATGTTTCCCAGCCATAGACATGAGTTGTCATTTGATGAACGGGATCACATCATTAGAGAATGATGTGATTGACTTGACCCATCTGTTAGCTTAGCACTATGATCGTTTAGTTTATTGCTATTGCTTTATTCATAACTTAAACATGTTCCTATGACTATGAGATTATGCAACTCCCGAATACCGTAGGAACACTTAGTGTGCTATCAAATGTCACAACGTAACTGGGTGATTATAAAGATGCTCTACAGGTGTCTGCGATGGTGTTTGTTGAGTTGGCATAGATTGAGATTAGGATTTTTCATTCCGATTGTCGAAGAAGTATCTCCAGGCCCTCTCGGTAATGCACATCACTATAAGCCTTGCAAGCAATGTGACTAATAAGTTAGTTGCGGGATGTTGCATTACGGAATGAGTAAAGAGACTTGCCGGTAACGAGATTGAACTAGGTATGATGATACTAATGATCGAATCTCGGGCAAGTAACATACAGATGACAAAGGGAACAACGTATGTTGTTATGCGGTTCGACCGATAAAGATCTTCGTAGAATATGTAGGAGACAATATGGGCATCCAGGTTCCGCTATTGGTTATTGACCAGAGAGATGTCTCGGTCATGTCTATATAGTTCTCGAACCCATAGGGTCCGCACGCTTAACGTTCATTGATGATATAGTATTATATGAGGTATGTATGTTCGTGACCGAATGTTGTTAGGAGTCCCGGATGAGATCACGGACATGACGAGGAACTCTGGAATGGTCCGGATATAAAGATTGATATATGGGATAATAGTGTTTGGTCTCCGGAAGGGTTCTGAAATTCACCGGAAGGGGTTCCGGATGTTTCCCGAAATGTTTGGGTACGAGAACACTTTATTTGGGCCAAAGGGGAAAGCCCACAAGGTTTTTGGAAAGCGCAAAAGGAAGTTTTGTGGAGTCCTGATGTCTAGTACACAATCTTCTTCTTGTAGACGTTGTTGGGCCTCCAAGTACAGAGGTTTGTAGGATAGTAGCAAATTTCCCTCAATTGGATGACCAAAGGTTTATCAATCCGTGGGAGGCGGAGGATGAAGATGTTGTCGGTGTTCTGGGAACGGGGGTCCCCAGACTTGCCTGCCTGCGGCCCACAGTGTAGCGCTACAAGCGGGCCCGTATGGCCCAACTTCACCAACATGCATTCAAAACCCTCGCGAGGGGCCAAGCCTCGCGAGGCGGGCGACGCAAAACCTCCTTAGGAGCGGCCTCACTAGGATGGCTCGTGAGGGGCGGAGAGATCAAGGCCAGGCAAACCTCGTGAGGTTTCAATGACGTGAGCCATGACGATCGAGACCAGGCGGGTGCCAGGCAGGCGCCAGCGCTCACAGTGTCCTTGTTTCCTCTTTGGTGTTAAGGAGGCAAGCGTAGATGAAGAGTACCAAGGCATTAAGCAAAGTTTTCCATATCGGTGCAACGAGACCAAGACCAGCAGGACGGCAGGACGGAGGTCACCGTGGAGCCCAAGACGGCGTCACCACCAGAGCCTTTGGCAGGCGAAGACTGATTTTGTCAGGATAACTTGTACTAGTTGTCCCCTTTCAAATTGGCCGTTGTTGGCTCCCTTCCCGCTCAATATTTGGGGAGAGGACCAGGGCCTCCATAAATAGGATTAGCCACCACAGCGGAGGGGAGAGGATCGACCTCATATGAGATCTGAGCCATTCCATCGTTGGCCACACACCAACCAAGCACAAGAACACCTCACCTTAGGAGGTTATTCTTCCCCTTGTACTGTTCATCATCAGCCCAAGAGGCAATCCACCACACCACATTGGAGTAGGGTATTACACCACAACGGTGGCCCGAACTAGTATAAATCTTGTGTCTCTTGTGTTGTGAGTTCGTCGAGCTAGCCTTTGAGATCGCGAAGTGCTTGAGGGAGTGATCGGTGATGGAGAGATATTCGCGCACACCATGGTGTTAGAACCTTAAGGGCTTTGCCGAAACCCGAAATTCGACATTTGGCGCGCCAGGTAGGGGTGCACCGGAGTTTTCCTTCCGTCGATTCGTGCTCCACCATCTTCAGGCCCATTCTCTATGGCTAGCGCCGCCCTTTCGGCTAGATCTACGGGTGCCCACAGTGACACACGGGGGCTCCGAGCCCTTGCTGCCACTCTGCGGCAGGTGCAGTGGCCACCCAAGTTCAAGCCGGAGATGCCGCCGCGCTACGACGGTGCAACGGACCCGTCGGCTTTCCTACTGGCATATGAGGAGGCCGTCCTTAAGGCCAGGGGCGATGACAAGGTCATGGCCAACTGGCTTCCCATGGCCCTCACTGGCGCACCGCGCGCCTAGCTGCTCAACCTCCCCGGATCCATGGTGGCGTCCTGGGAGGAGTTGCGCGGCCTCTTCATTGCACGCTACGCAGCGCCGGCGCACCACGCGGTTGCGGCCCTCCTCGGCCACTCACAAGCACCGCCCTCAGATCGTCACTTCAAAGCATTCTTTCTTCAGATCGGTGCCACATCCAAGCGCCCGGGGGCTCCGCCGGGCTTGCCGCGCCTCAGGCCGACCTCACCTTCGACTCAGGGGATCATCCCGCCTCCACCGTCGGATCAGGTGCGCTCCCAATGCTTTGCACGCCCACCATCTGCCACGTGTCCATCACCAAGACGCTCGTCGACGGCGGCGCCGGCCTCAACATGCTCTCCGTCGAGGCCTTCAGCCTTCTTCACGTACCGCTCGAGCGGCTCCGTCCTAGCAAGCCTTTCTCATGGGTTGGTGGAGGCTCCGCCCGCTCCATGGGGCAGATCCACCTCCTCGTGACCTTCGACACGCGCGACAACTACCGCACTGAGCTCATCGACTTCGACATCGC
Source organism: Triticum urartu (assembly GCF_003073215.2). Classification (NCBI taxonomy): domain Eukaryota; kingdom Viridiplantae; phylum Streptophyta; class Magnoliopsida; order Poales; family Poaceae; genus Triticum; species Triticum urartu. The sequence continues at coordinate 158,283,176 of NC_053027.1, forward strand.
ACACATTGGCCTCCTGTACAACGCCATCCTCGGGTACCCGGCCCTGGCTCAGTTCATGGCGACGACCTATCCGGCCTACAACCTCATGAAGATGCCCGGGAGCAAGAGTGTCCTCACAGTAGTTGGGGACACCAAGGAAGCCTTGATGACGCTCAAGCTCGCCCTCAAGACCGCCGCAGCAGCACAGCCCACCGACGCGGATACCTCCAAGGCCAAGGGAGCCGCACCAACCAAGAAGAAGCAGTTTTTCACTCAGGACAAGGCAGAAACCAAGCAGGTGCCAGTCGAGGGACGGGTCCTCGAGGGCAACCTTTACCATAGGCGCCAACCTCAAGCCTGGTCAGGAGGAGGCGCTGGTGAAGTTTCTGCGCGCAAACAAGGAAGTGTTCACTTGGGAGCCCGATTAGCTGGTAGGGGTCCCAAGAGGGGTGATAGAGCACCACCTCAAGGTGTGCCCCAACGTGCGCCCCGTAAAGCAAAAGGCGAGGCGACAGTCCACGGAGAAGCAAGCTTTCATCGTCCAAGAGACCTGCAAGTTGGAGGTTGCGGGTGTCATTCGCGAGGTTCGGTACCCTGAGTGGCTGGAAAACCCTGTCGTCGTCCCCAAGAAAGGCAGTAAGGAGCGTATGTGCGTCGACTTCACCAACCTCAACAAGGCCTGCCCCCAAGATCCGTTCCCCCTTCCACGTATCGACCAGGTCGTCGACTCCACTTCAGAATGCGACTTGCTGTGCTTCCTGGACACGTTCTTAGGGTATCACCAGATCAAGATGGCGGTAGAAGATGTGGAGAAGACAACCTTCCTGACCCCGTGTGGGATGTACTGCTGCACTTGCATGCCTTTCGGACTGCGCAACGCAGGCGCAACCTTCCAGCGGCTCATGCACATCACCTTGGGTCGGCAGCTCGGGAGGAACGCTGAAGCCTATGTCGACGACATCGTGGTGAAGTCTCAGGAGGCGAGGACCTTGATCCAAGACCTAGAGGAAACCTTTGAAAGCCTCCTCCAGGTGGACTTGCGGCTCAACCCGGAGAAGTGCATGTTTGGCGTCCCTTCCAGCAAGCTGCTTGGCTTCCTTGTGTCCCACGGGGGGATCGAGGCCAACCCAGAGAAGGTCAAGGCCATTGAAGACATGAGTCCACCGCAAACCCTCAAGAAAATGCAGAAGCTTTCTAGACGGGTGACTATGTTGGGATGCTTTATTTCCAAGCTGGGAGAGCGTGCCCTACCCTTCTTCAAGCTGATGAAGAAGAAGGGCCCATTCGAGTGGACCCCGGAGGCCGACCGAGCATTTCAAGACCTCAAGAGATACCTGACCAGCCCTCGAGTGATGGTGGTGCCGCGACCCCTCGAGTCCCTAGTGCTTTATCTTGCTGCCACTCCCTACTCCGCCAGCGCGGCTCTAGTGGCGGTTCGGGAAGAACACCAAGCCAAGGGCGCATCGCGCTGAGCTACGCCCCCAGCAGAGATGACGCAAGACCGGGAGGGCGCCACAAGGGCCGCAGCAGCAACAGCAGAGGGTCAAGCTCAGTAGGACGACGCTCCCGAACCCGCAAAGGCCCCGACAAGCTCCACCACCTCAGGAGGCACTCCAACTCATTGAAGACGTAAACCTCATCAGCGTGCCTACCCTCGTCGAGCATCCGTTATACTTCGTCAGCGCGGTGTTGCGGGATGCAAGAGCACGGTACCCCATGCCTCAGAAGCTCTTACTCGCGCTCCTGGTGGCCTCACGAAAGCTGTGGCACTACTTTCAAGGCCACCCCATCAAGGTCGTCTCGGCCTACCCACTGGAGAGGGTGCTCAGAAGCCCCAACTCTGCCGGGAGGGTAGCCGAGTGGAACATCGAGCTGCAGGCGTTCCAGTTGGAGTTCAGCACCACCATGGTCATCAAGGGGGCCGCACTCGCCGATTTTGTGGCAGAATGGACGGACGCCCCTAATATGTCCATTTTTCATCATGCTTTTATATCGATATTTATTGCATTATGGGCTGTTATTAGACATTATGTCACAATACTTATGCCTATTCTCTCTTATTTTACAAGGTTTACATGAAGAGGGGGAATGCCGGTAGCTGGAATTCTGGGCTGGAAAAGGAGCAAATATTAGAGACCTATTCTGCACATCTCCAAAAGTCCTGAAACTTCATGGGAGCACGTTTCAGAATATATAAAAAATATTGGGCAAAAGAAGTTCCAGAGGGGGCCACCCACCGTCCACGAGGATGGGGGCGCACCCTCCCCCCCTGGGTGCGCCCCTGCCTCGTGGGCCCCCTGGTGGCCCTTCGATGCCCATCTTTGGCTATATGGAGTCTTTCGTCAAGGAAAAAATCATAAGCTAGCTCACGGGACGAATCTCCGCTGCCACGAGGCGGAACCTTGGCGGAACCAATCTAGGGCTCCGGCGGAGCTGTTCTGCCGGGGAAACTTCCCTCCGGGAGGGGGAAATCATCACCATCGTCATCACCAACGATCCTCTCATTGGGAGGGGCTCAATCTCCATCAACATCTTCACCAGCACCATCTCATCTCAAACCCTAGTTCATCTCTTGTATCCAATCTTTGTATCCAAACCTCAGATTGGTGCCTGTGGGTTGCTAGTAGTGTTGATTACTCCTTGTAGTTGATGCTAGTTGGTTTACTTGGTGGAAGATCATATGTTCAGATCCATTATGCATATTAATACCCCTCTGATTATGAACATGAATATGCTTTGTTTTGTGAGTAGTTATGTTTGTTCCTGAGGACATGGGAGAAGTCTTGCTATAAGTAGTCATGTGAATTTGGTATTCGTTCGATATTTTGATGAGATGTATGTTGTCATCCCTCTAGTGTTGTCATGTGAACGTCGACTACATGACACTTCACCATTGCTTGGGCCTACAGGTAGGCATTGGGAAGTAATAAGTAGATGATGGGTTGCTAGAGTGACAGAAGCTTAAACCCTAGTTTATGCGTTGCTTCGTAAGGGGTTGATTTGGATCCATATGTTTCATGCTATGGTTAGGTTTACCTTAATACTTCTGTTGTAGTTGCGAATGCTTGCAATAGGGGTTAATCATAAGTGGGATGCTTGTCCAAGTAAGGGTAGTACCCAAGCACCGGTCCACCCACATATCAAATTATCAAAGTATCAAACGTGAATCATATGAACGTGATGAAAACTAGCTTGACGATAATTCCCATGTGTCATCGGGAGCGCTTTCCTTCATATAAGAGTTTGTCCAGGCTTGTCCTTTGATACAAAAAGGATTGGGCCATCTTGCTGCACCTTATTTCCTTTTATTACTTGCTACTCGTTACAAATTACCTTATCACAAAACTATCTGTTACCGATAATTTCAGTGCTTGCAGAGAATACCTTGCTGAAAACCGCTTATCATTTCCTTCTGCTCCTCGTTGGGTTCGACACTCTTACTTATCGAAAAGGCTACGATAGATCCCCTACACTTGTGGGTCATTAGCCCCAGCGCTTGAAATATGCGAGGACCGGTCTCTCTCGTCGGGAAGTGAGGCACCCGACGGGTGGGTCATGTATTTCGATGGCGCTGTCGCGCGTCAAGGCGCGGGGGCTGGAGCAGTGCTCATCTCGCCCACTCAGGACAAGCTCTACTACGCTGTGAAGCTCTGCTTCCAGCAGGGCGAGAATGTCTCCAACAACATTGCAGAGTACGAAGGCCTCATAGCCGGCCTGAAGGCTGCAGCGGCACTGGGGGTGAAGTGTCTCACCATCAGAGGCGACCCACAGCTCCTCGTCAACTTCTTCAACAAGGTATACGAGCTGAAGGACAAACACATGGAGGCATACCTCGCGGAGGTACGCAAGATGGAGAATCAGTTCCTGGGCTTGGAGTTGCAGCACGTGCCCCGGGGAACCAACAAGGAAGCCGACGACATCGCCAGAAGGGCATCCAAGCGACAGCCCCAAGAGCCTGGCATCTTCGAGGAATGGCTCTTCAAGCCATCGGCGACACCGCCGCTTTCAAGGACAGCTCAACCTCGGGAGGAGCTCCCGCAGCCGCCTGCCACGGGAGCCCCAGCCTGTGGCCCGACTTTGGGAGCGCGTCTACTCTTGGCGCTCGAGCCCCAGGAGGGGTGTTGGAGCAAGGAATTCAAGGAATACCTGATGCAAGGGACGTTGCCAGAGAAGGAGGAGGAGGCAGAGCGTGTGGCCCGGCAAACCACGGCATACTGCATCCAGGACGGTGAGTTATATAGGAAGCAGCCAAATGACGTCTCACTGCGTTGCATTTCCAGGGAACAGGGGAAGGAGATGCTAGCCGACATACGCGGTGGGGACTGCGGGCACCGCTCGTCGTCAAGAACCCTCATCGGCAAGGCATTCCGCAGCGGATTCTACTAGCCTACGGCACTCAATGACGCAGCTGAGCTGGTGAAGTCCTGCGAGGCCTGCCAATTCCACGCCAAGCAAATCCACTAGCCAGCTCAGGGCCTCCAGACCATTCCACTCTCATGGCCATTCGCAGTCTGGGGGCTAGATATCCTGGGCCCGTTCCCTCGGGCGCCTGGGGGCTATCGATACCTCTACGTCGCCATCGACAAGTTCACTAAGTGGGCGGAGGTGGAAGCTGTCCGCACCATCCCAGCTGGCTCCGCGGTCAAGTTCATCAAGGGTCTCGTGAGCCGTTTTGGGGTCCCCAACCGCATCATCACCGATAATGGTTCGCAGTTCACCAGTAATCTCTTCAAAACGTATTGTGCTAACCTTGGAACGCAGATCTGCTTCGCTTCAGTGGCACACCCCGGAGCAATGGTCAAGCCGAACATGCCAACGCAGAGGTCCTGAGAGGCCTCAAGACCAAGACCTTCAAGAAGAAGCTCGAAGCCTGCGGCAGGGGCTGGCACGATGAGCTCCAATCTGTGTTGTGCTCCATCCGCACCACCACCGCCAAGCCAACGGGAGAGACCCCATTCTTCCTCATCTACGGAGCAGAAGCAGTTCTCCCTCACGAGGTCACGCATCACTCCGCACGGGTCCTAGAGTTTGATGAGACGCAGCAGGACGCCACACGGAGGATGGACCTCGTGCTGGGGGAGGAACGTCGTCGTGATGCTGCACTACGGACGGTAAGATACCAGCAGGTGCTGCGGCGGTACCACTGTCGCAGCATCCACTCCAGGACGCTCGAGGTGGGTGACCTCGTCCTGAGGCGGGTGCTCTCCAAGGAAGGGTTGCATAAGCTCTCACCCATGTGGGAGGGCCCGTTCAAGGTCGTCCATGTCTCCAGGCCTGGCGCCGCGCTCCTGGAGACACAGGACGGGGTACCCATCCAGAACGCCTGGAACATCCAGCACCTCCGGAAGTTCTACCCCTGAAGAAAGGCCCTACGCCTATGAAGAAGGGCCCACCGCTTATGAAGCAAGGCCCCGTGCCTGTGAAGGTCTCCGCTCGTGACACTCTCACGTAATAATGAGTGGGGCTGTACAAGCCCCGGAGTCTCAGGAGTGCTTCCCTTGGGCCTCGGGGGCTCCCTCCCACGTCTTAGTGGCAACACTTAGCTCCGCACTGGTGAGAAGACATGAAGACTAGACTAGGTGCCGGACGCGGCTTTTCATTTGCTTTCCGAAGTTGTCTTGCCCCTCTTTTAATTGAAATTTGCCTTCTGGTGGTGTCTCTTGTTGGTCTCGTCCTGTCGCTTTCTGTCTCTGTTTCTGCCTGCATTTCTCTGGTCGACCTGTACTCTCTCTCTCGCGCGTCCCTCGTGAGGAGGCTAAGCAGGTACCTTCGTGAGCTTCCTTCTTCTGTTTTTAGTGAGACACCCTCGTTCGAGCCCGCAAGCTGGCGCACCTCTCCTAATCCTTCTCCCTCGGATACCGCGATACGAAGCGCTGGGTCAAGGCCAGCGGCGCCTTTGACCAAGGCTCGGGTGAACGATAAGCCTCTTAACGAATTTTTTGCAGTTCCTAAGCGCCTACTAGGCCAAGGAGGCCTCGGCAGGAACCAGGGAGCAAGCGCCTCGTAAGGAGGAGACTACTCCGAGCAAGTCAAGCTAAGTTATATCTACATAAAATGACGATGTTCCGGCATAGCACAAAAACGATAAACATAGCATAATAATTGAGAAATCATGGTTCGTTGCACGCCTGTCCGGGGCCCATACTAGTTTCTTTCTTGATGCAGGAAGGAAAGGAAGAACAAAATAAAAGCGGCGTAGGCCCCTACAGCGATCCGCGAGGGCGGGCTCTTGGCACCATCCCGAGCTCAGCCAGACCCCTCCTCACGCTTCACGGAGGCGCGGCAACGAGATGACCCACTACCGCCTTCGAAGCGGGCGCGGCGGCGTGGCGGCTAATTGTAACCGCCGCTGCTGGAGCTGTCGCCGGAGGAAGAGCCGTCATAGCTGGACGAGACATGGTCGGCCCCAAAGGCGGGTTTGCCCTCATCCTCATCACGACCGTCGCCAAGGCCGAGCACCTCCTCACCATCATTGACCTCGGGGCAGCACCCGATGCGGCGACCGTCTACCCCAAACACCCTCACGTAGAGGGTCGTGTCACCATCATACTTGAAATGGAGGGTGCACTGCCTGCCCAGGCTGCGCGCGCGGGCAAACGTCTACCAGCCGCGGGCCAGGGCTATGTTGCCCGCGACAGAGACCTCAACCGCGACCCAGGAAGCCCTGCTGCAGTAGCTGTCCGCCTGTAACTAGAGCCCGCCTGGACCAGAGGCCGGCAGCTCGTCGGCGAAGAAGCGCGGGAGTTGAAGCCAGTTGCCGGCTGGGTTCTCCGACCAGACGACGAACTCTGGCAGCACCTCCGCTGAGTGGAAGCGCGGCCGAGGAGGCCGCGCGACCGCGACACGTCTCCCCTCATCAACGGGACTGCCACGACCGGGCGACCCCTGCCATGCGAAGCGGCACTGCCACGGCCGCGCGAGGCCACGGCGGGGGTCTAGGTGTGCTTGTGGGGACGGCTACGACCACGCTTGGGCACCGGAGAGCCGGGGCCCTCACGAGGGGCCTTCCCCTTCTCCGCGGCGGAGAACCTCTTCGACGGCGCCATTGGTATCGCAACTGGCGATGGAGCAAAGGGGGAGAAGCGAGCGGAATGGGAAGAGATGGGCGAGGGGGCTCTGGCCCCTCCCCATTTATAACAGAAGAAGGACAACCAACGCCCCCCACGATCACAGGTAATGATGGTTTTTCCTTGCATGCAGCAGGGACTCATCAAATCGGGGAGTTGCCGAGGCGACATGGGGAAGCAGAGACGCCCACGTCCAATCAATCGCCAGGCATCGACCAAGGCCGCAGGCTACTAGGGCCTGCGGTGCTCCGCACTTGCCCCTTGGCTTCGCCTCGAAGCCAAGCCCGAGCGTGCCTTGGGCCCGGGGGCTATTGTCGGCGTTCTGGGAACGGGGGTCCCCAGACTTGCCTGCCTGCGGCCCATAGCGTGGCGCTGCAAGCGGGCCCGTACGGCCCAACTTCACCAACAAGCATTCAAGACCCTCGTGAGGGTCCAAGCCTCGCGAGGCGGGCGACGCAAGACCTCCTCAGGAGCGGCCTCGCCAGGCTGGCTCGCGAGGGGCGGAGAGATCAAGACCAGGCAAACCTCGTGAGGTTTCAATGACCTGAGCCATGACGATCGAGACCAGGCGGGTGCCAGTGCTCACAGTGTCCTTGTTTCCTCTTTGGTGTTAAGGAGGCAAGCACAGACGAAGAGTACCGAGGCGTCAAGCAAAGGTTTCCATATCGGTGCAATGAGACCAGGACCAACAGGACGGCAGGACGGAGGTCACCGTGGAGCCCAAGACGGCGTCACCACCAGAGCCTTTGGCAGGCGAAGACTGCTTTTGTCAGGATAACTTGTACTAGTTGTCCCCTTTCAAATTGGCTGTTGTTGGCTCCCTTCCTGCTCAATATTTGGGGAGAGGACCAGGGCCTCTATAAATAGGATTAGCCACCAGAGCGGAGGGGAGAGGATCGACCTCATATGAGATCTGATGTCACATCCCTAGTTCTGGTATGACCTAGGCTTCCTTTGTGCATAATGTTTAAATTTCAAATAAAGTTGAAATGGGGATGTTTCAAAACCTAGCACCAAAACAAATTCAAATAGGTTCAAATTAAAAATGGAATTTCAATGAACCCAAAATGCTTTTCAAAAATGTTCATGGTCTTTGGATAATGTTGGAAACAACAACCAGGGTTGATGCACATTTTTGCTAGACATTTTGGATTTTTGAATGAACCCATATGTATTTGAATTGGAGCTGTTTAAAATAATATAAATATTTTAGAGGCTCCAAAAATGTTGGAATTTGGTGAGGGCCTCTGGTATATTATAACTAGTGGTCACAAGGAATCTCAACATTTTTATATTTGTGCTGGTATTTATTTTTAAGTCAAAAACAAATGTCAGAAATAGAAAAGAAAACAAAAAAGGGAAAAGGCTTACCTGGGCCTTACCTGAGGCCTGGCACTGGCGGCCCTGCCAGTCGTCTTCTCCACCGCGCCAGGAGGACGCCGAGCACGCGCTCGCCGCACGCGGCCACGCGCCTGGCCACCTCCTGCCTTCCTGCTTGCTCCGCGATCCCTGCAGCGTCGCCACGCACCCCCTGGTCCCTCTCGCTCACTCCCTCTCGCTCCTTCCCCTCCTCTGTCCTCTCTCTCGCACGCATCCGAGCGCTGCCGTCGCCGCCGCTCGCTGCCATCGCGGCCACCATCCACCACTCGCCTCGCTGATGCGTCCGGAAGAATCGCAACACCGCCCACGTCCCCTCCGCCGACTCACGCCTCGTGGGAGGCCCTGCAACGCCGCAATCGTCATCGTCTTCAACCTCCAACGAACGAGATCGCCGGTGACCCCTTGCTCGCTCCGGGCCTTCCCCGAGCCCGCTGGCCTGCTCTGCGTGATCCCCGTGAGCACCCCGTCGCAACCCCTCTCTCCTCCTCTTCATTTTCACGCCGTAGTCGCCGTTTCGATGAGCCCGAGATGCTCCTGCCGCTGGCCATGGCGCCGCCGTGTTCACAGCTGCTGCCAACCACTTCTGAGCATGTCGCCATGCTCACTGCGTCCCCAGCAACAGAATGGGCCAAACCGCAGCCCCCTAGCGCCCTGTAGTGCCTAACCCGCATCAACCGAGCTCCGGCCGCCGCCGCGAGCCCTGCTCCGGCAAGCTCCGCCGTCCCCGTGACATCCCCTTTGCCCAGGTGGATGCGGTCGAGCGTGGGCTGCCGATTGGTAGTCCCTGCGCGCTCTTCCGCCGCCTGTAGCGCGTTCCGGTGAAGCACCGCCGCACGGTTTGGTCGCCGCCGGCCAACTCCGGCGGGCGCTGACGTGGCGGCTTAATTAGTGCTTAACCCCCCTTCTAATTACCCTCCCTAAGACTGACCAGTGGGCCCCAGGGCTTAGTCAAAGCTAATCATCCCAGGTTTGACTCGGGGTTAACCCAGTGTCACTGACGTGTGGCCCCTACACGTCCGGTTTGACCTGGTCAGCCCTGCTGACGCCTCTGTGACATCACGCTGACGCAGTAATTGATTTTCTGGATTTTAAATAATTCAGAGAATTTCAGAAAATATTTAAAACTTCTAAAATTCCTAGAAATTAAACCGTAGCTCAGAATGAAATAATTTATATATGAAAATCATCAGAAAAATGCAAGGAATCCATTTATGCCAGTTACATGCATGAAAAACGAACTTATACATGCTGTATAAGTGAAAACATAATATGGGCATTTTAAATGCTTCATTTTGAATTTGCATTTGAATCTTTGATTCAAATGGGCTTCAACCAATTGGTAGCAACTTGCATTAGCCCAAACACTAGCATTTGCAGATTGTCAAGTTCATGCATCATTTTGTTGCATTTGTTTGTGTGTTGATCGCCGACACCGTTCCTCCTCGATAGGTTCCACTCCGGAAGGTGTTCCCGAGTACCTGTCAGAGGAGCCGTACCCCTTCGTTGTTCTATCAGGCAAGCAACCCCCCTTGAGCATTTCGATAAATCCCACTCTCTCGCTCCTGCTCCTTATACTGCATTAGGACAACAACGATTCAAACTGCTACTTTCTGCTGCGGTAGTTGAACCCATTCCTCTGCATGACCTGTCATTGCCACAGTAAATAGTTGAAACCCACTAGCATGAGTAGGAGTTGCTTGAGCCTTGATGTGCCTACTCATCCATGCTTGTTTTCTTTATGCCAGCTATGCTTAGAGTTGTCTCAGGTCTGATTCACCGGGAATGAATCGGAGTGGTGAACATGTCCTACCGATAAAGGCTAAGTGTGTGAACACATTTTGGTAAAGGTAGCGATGAGAGGCCATGTAGGAGTACATGGTGGGTTGTCTCATTGGAACCGTCCCTAAGCACTGAGTTCTGTGTATGTTATCCAAGTCCAGTTACTACCACACATTGGGTTCCGGTCATCCGGCCCCTCTCAGCTTATTAATCCACTGGATCTCTGTCTAGGAGTTGCAACTAGTTTCTGGCGTTTGTAGGTAGTGCTACTTGTCTACCAGGTGGTGTCCGACGGGACAGGCTTGGGACAGACTAGGCACCGTGGCACGGTGTTCCAAGTGGCACCCGGATGGTGGGCTTGGGAACCCTGCACACATCGTTTGGGGCCGTACTGGAGACTTCGACCGGAACTCCTTGCGGATGGAACTCGAATAGGCGATAAACCTGGACGAGAGACTTGTGTGGTTAGTCAGGTCGTGGCCGACACCCTCGCCCGGTTTCCGCTTGAAGGTTGCCGAGGTACATGACGTGTACAGAGCTATAAGTGGCGAGAGCGTGTGTGAAGAAGTACACCCCTGCAGGGTCAATATTATCTATTCGAATAGTCGTTTTCCTCGGATATGGAAACTTGGAGGACTTATGTAGTACATAGACAACTTGAAGTGGATACTCTAAAATACGCAAGATAAGCGTGAGTGCTATGGATGGCCTTCTCGTAGGGAGACGGGAACGGATCCATAGTGGAGTATTGATATGGTGAATATGTGGACTCGTGTGCGTCTTCTCACTTCAAAGAAGTTTCTGATACTCGTAGTATTGGTTAGCCACTGAGTCAAAGCTGGCTTGCTGCTGTTAACTCCACCACCACCACCACCCCCCCCCTTTTTGATAATGTTGCATATGTAGATAGTTCTGATGTAAGACTTACTGAGCACCTTTGTACTCACGTTTGCTTATTTATGTTTTGTAGTTGGTTACACTAGTGACTTCGGCGAGTAGCTTGTATCCCAGCTACGATCTTGTACCCTTGGGAGGGTCGTGTTTAGCCAGGCTTCTTAGTCTTTTCCTTTTGTAGTTGTCTGTACTCAGACATGTAATGCTTCCGTTGCTTGTATGCTCTGAATGATGGGTCATGAGACCCCTGTTTGTATTGATGCTATGTGGCTCTTCTGGGCCTTTATCTATATGAGTTTGAGTTATGTTGTGATGCCATGTTGTACAGCACATACTTGCATGTTAAGCGTACGTGTAACGTGTATTGCTATGTGTGGGATCCGACAACCTAGTTGTTTACCTCTGGTAGCCTCTCTTATGGGGAAATGTAGTCGTGTGCTTCCATGAGCCATAGTAGTCCGCTACAGCCCGGTTCACCGGAGTTCTGCTAGCCCAGCACTAATACTCCGGAAAACTTGACTGGCCGGCATGTGATTCACTTTGTTCCTATGTCTGTCCCTTCGGGGAAATGTCACGCGGTGACATCCGGAGTCCTGCCTAGCCTGCTACAGCCCGGGTTCTCGGAGTCCTGTTAGCCCAGTGCTATAGCCCGGATTCATACGTTGTTGACCGACATGCTCGAGGTTGATTCATGTATGCCTGTCCCTGTAAGTTAGTGCCACTTTGGGTTCACGACTAGTCATGTCGGCTCGGGTTCTCGGTCATATGGATGCTAGCGACACTATCATATACATGAGCCAAAAGGCGCAAACGGTCCCGGGCCAGGTAAGGTGACACCCGTGGGAATACCGTGCGTGAGGCCGCAAAGTGATATGAAGGGTTACATGCTAGATCGGTGTGACTTAGGATCGGGGTCCCGACAGCGTTGGTATCAGAGCCTGACTGACTGTAGGATTACCAATCCAAACTGGTCGAAGTTGAGTCTAGAAATGCTTAGTTATATAAGGGAATTGATTGTGGAAGGGAACGTAAGGCTCTTTTTACTCCTTTACCTCATGTCATTCTTTCTGAGTCAGCCTCTTCTTTTCTACGAGGGTTAAGGCCTAGGCTTCTCCTCTGTCTCTCAGGATGACGTGTTACTAAACCATAAAGTCTTAGGATTGTTGGGTTGTGTCTCCGTATAGCTCTACTACTTCCGTGTGTCCTCAGTTTGACCAGAACCTTGATATTATGATGCTTATTGATTATGCTATTCCTTTGATGAATGTCTCAAAAATTCTTTTGAGCATTTACAGCCGTTATGCTGCCGAAACTTTCCCAGGATTTCAAGAGTTTCCAATGCTTTTGCATTACATTCCGCATCCTTATGTCGATGCTAATTCCATCCTTGTTTCCTTGGTTTCTGTGCTAGGATGTCGTCTGCTAACCGAGGTTCAGTTGCTCATAGCAAGAACCACGGAGATGGTTGGGATGAGGATCCTCCTGACCAGCCTTTGATGGCAGAGTTCTTGTTAGAATCCGAGAGGAACAAGCGTGAGACTAACCGCTTGCTGGCACAGATTGAGCAGAACACCGCACATCAGCGTAAGAAGTTGGTTTCCATCACCGACTTCATTGGTCTGAAACCACCCACCTTCCATCACTCCATTGAGCCACTTGATGCAGATGACTGGCTGCCTGTTGATGCTTACAGTAGAGAGTTTGGAAGCCTCGCCCGCTATGCTACAGAAGAAGTGTCCACGGATGCTAAGAAGCAGGCTAGGTTCCGTAAGGGTCTCAACCCTAAGTTGCGTCGTGATCTCCACCTGCATCATTGTGATACTTTCCAGGCTCTTGTGAATAAGGCCATTAATGCAGAGACAGCTCAGCTCACTTACGAGGAGTCTCGTAAGCACAACCGTGATCTGGGTTCTTCCTCCCGCTCTGGCTCTCAGAAGCGACGGATTTGGATTCCGAACTTAGCTCTTCCACCTGGATATGCACCAAGGCCATCCGATGTGGTGCCTCACCCAACTCAGCAACGTGCTCCACCCAGGCCTATTAGTGGACCACTTGCCAATGTAGGTCCACGTCCTACCTCAGGAACTTGCTTCACCTGCGGAGAACCAGGACACTATGCACGTGACTGCCCTCAGTCCAGTTATACTAAACCCCAGTCTGAGAGGTCTGTTGGCCATGAAAAGCCATCAGTCATGATGATCAGTACCAAGCCAGCCTCCATTGAACGAGCATGTGTGCACCATGTCTCAGCTTCAGAAGCTCAAGATGATCCCGACGTCGTACTGGGTACGCTTCTTGTCAATTGTCACCCAGCTTCAGTTCTGTTCGATATTGGAGCATCCCACTCCTTCATATCCGAAGGTTACGCTCGGTTGCACGACATGTCATTTTGTGATATGCCGACTCCACTAATAATCCAGACTACTGGTTCCAAATGGCAAACCTCCAAGGTAAGCCATGGTAATGAAATTCTTGTTGACAGACCGGTATTCCTTGCTTCTTTGATATCTCTCAAGTCTTCAGATATTAACATCATCTTGGGTATGGACTGGATGACAGCTCATCATGCCAAGATCGATTGTTACACTAGATCTGTTCAACTTACACATCCATCTGTCAAAATAGTCACTGTCTCCACTAGAGTTGCAATGCATCAACTCTATTCTCTTAATGCCAGCCCTCTTCCAGACCTTGAAGATATTCCGGTAGTCCGTGACTTCCCGGATGTCTTTCCAGAAGAACTGCCAGGTGTCCCACCTGACAGAGATGTAGAGTTTGTCATAGAACTTATCCCAGCAACTGTTCCAATCTCTAGGAGACCATACAAGATGGCACCTTTGGAGTTAGCCGAGCTTAAGAAACAGCTTGATGAGTCCTTGCAAAGGGGTTTCATCCGTCCCAGTTCTTCTCCTTGGGCTTGTCCTGTCCTCTTCGTCAAGAAGAAGGATGGTACGGGTCGGATGGTTGTAGATTATCGCCCCGTTAACGTGGTCACGATAAAGAACAAGTATCCGCTCCCCAGGATCAACGACCTATATGATCAGCTCGCTGGATCCTGAGTCTTTTCCAAGATGGATTTGAGGTTAGGCTACCACCAAATCAAAATCAGAAATGGGTACATCCCCAAAACGGCCTTTGTCACTCGTTATGGTCAATACAAGTACACCATAACGTCTTTCGGCCTAACCAATGCTCCAGCTACTTTCTCCTGCTTGATGAACTCGATCTTTATGGAGTATTTAGATAAGTTCATCGTGGTTTATCTCGATGATATTCTTATTTACTCGAAGAACGAGGAAGAGCATGCCGAACATCTTAGACTCGTGTTAGAAAAACTCAGAGAGCACAACCTTTATACCAAGTTCTCCAAGTGTGAATTTTGGTTGCCAGAAGTGACCTATCTAGGCCATGTGATATCTGGTAAGGGCATTGCTGTCAATCCCGAGAGAGTTAAAGCCGTTCTCAATTGGACTCCACCCGAAACGGTCAAACAAGTTAGGAGTTTTCTTGGTCTAGCCAGTTATTGTCGCCGCTTCATTGAAAACTTCTCCAAAGTGGCCAAACCCCTCATGGAGCTTCTCAAGAAAGATAAAAGGTTTGAGTGGACCCCACAGTGTGAGCATAGTTTTCAGGAACTGAAAAGACGCCTGACTTCTGCGCCCATACTCGTGCCACCGGATTTCACTAAAGACTTTGTTATCTATTGTGACGCTTCACGTCAAGGACTAGGTTGCATTCTTATGCAGGATCGTCATGTGATTGCCTATGCATCTCGATAGTTGCATCCACATGAGGAAAATTATCCTACACGTGATCTGGAGCTTACAGCCGTAGTCTATGCACTTAAGACTTGGCGACATTACCTCCTTGGTAACCGTTGCAAAATCTACACTGACCATCAGAGTCTCAAGGATATCTTCACCCCAACCGGATCTGAATCTCAGACAGAGACGTTGGTTGGAGTTGATCTCAGATTACGACTTAGGAATCACCTACACCCCAGGCAAAGCCAATGTCATGGCTGATGCTTTAAGTCGTAAATCCTATTGCAACAACCTCATGTTGCAACAATGTCAACCACCCCTCCATGAGGAATTCTATAAGCTTAACCTTCACATAGCTCCTCGTGGTTCCCTTTCTACCTTGGTGGCGAAACCTACCCTTACGGATCAGATCATAGAGGCTCAGAAGCATGATACGGGAATTTCCCGAATCAAGAATATTTCCAAGGGAGTTGCTGGCTGTTTCTCTATGGATGGACGATGTGTTGTTTACTTTGGAAACCGTTTGGTGGTTCCAAAATGTCAACAGATGCAGCAACTGATCCTTAAGGAGGCCCATGAATCCCCTCTCACTATTCATCCCGGTAGTACAAAGATGTATCAGGACCTACGCCAGAGGTTCTGGTGGACTAGGATGAAGAGAGAGATCGCTCAGTATATTGCCAATTGTGACGTTTGTCATCGCGTTAAGGCAGAGCATCAGAGACCTGTTGGCACCCTTCAACCTTTAGCTATTCCCGAGTGGAAATGGGACAAAGTTGGTATGGACTTCATCACCGGCTTTCCCAGGACCAAGAAAGGAAATAATGTTATCTTCGTAGTCATTGATCGTCTTTCCAAAGTGGCTCACTTCCTACCGGTTCAAGAGAGTATCACTGCTAGTCAGCTCGCTGACGTATATATCTCCCGAATAGTGTCACTCCATGGTGTTCCACTAGAGATCTGAATTCCGTGGCAGTCTTTTCACCTCTCATTTCTAGGAAAGTTTCCAAACTGCCATGGGCACCCATCTTTCCTTCAGTACCGCTTTCCACCCTCAATCAAGTGGTCAGGTGGAAAGGGTCAACCAAATTCTTGAAGGCATGCTTAGAGCTTGCGTTATCTCATTCGGTATGGATTGGGAGAAATGTCTTCCCTTTGTCGAGTTTGCTTATAACAATAGCTACCAATCCAGTCTTAAGAAAGCACCCTTCAAGATTCTGTATGGACGAAGATGTCGAACACCTTTGAACTGGTCAGAAACTGGTGAAAGACAATTCTTTTGACCGGATATGATCTAGGAGGCAGAAGAGCAAGTTCGCATCATTCGTGAGAATTTGAAAACAGCCCAATCTTGTCAAAAGAGCCAGTATGACCGCCGTCATAAGGAAGTGGCTTATGAAGTTGGCGACAAGGCTTACCTTCGGGTTACTCCTTTGAAGGGTACCCATGGTTTCGGTATCAAGGGCAAGTTGGCTCCTCGTCACATTGGTCCTTTTCGCATTCTTGCTAAACGAGGAGAGGTTGCCTACCAGTTGGAACTACCCCCACATCTTTCTCGAGTTCATGATGTCTTCCACGTCTCTCAACTCAGGCGTTGCTTCTCGGATCCCATCCGTGGAGTGGACCACGAAACGCTTGATCTCCAAGATAACCTCACTTATCGAGAGTACCCCGTTCTCATTCTGGATCAAGCAGAGCGTGTCACTCGACGTCATAACATCAAGTTTCTCAAGGTTCAATGGTCTCATCATTCTGAGAGAGAAGCTACTTGGGAGCGAGAAGATCGTCTTCGACTTGAGTACCCCACTTTCTTTCCGCCAACTCCTGAATCTCGGGACGAGATTTTTTCAAGTGGGGGCGAGTTGTCACATCCCTAGTTCTGGTATGACCTAGGCTTGCTTTGTGCATCATGTTTAAATTTCAAATGAAGTTGAAATGGGGATGTTTCAAACCCTAGCACCAAAACAAATTCAAATAGGTTCAAATTAAAAATGGAATTTCAATGAACCCAAAATGCTTTTCAAAAATGTTCATGGTCTTTGGATAATGTTGGAAACAACAACCAGGGGTGATGCACATTTTTTCTAGACATTTTGGATTTTTGAATGAACCCATATGTATTTGAATTGGAGCTGTTTAAAATAATATAAATATTTTGGAGGCTCCAAAAATGTTGGAATTTGGTGAGGGCCTCTGGTATATTATAACTAGTGGTCACAAGGAATCTCAACATTTTTATATTTGTGCTGGTATTTATTTTTAAGTCAAAAACAAAGGTCAGAAATAGAAAAGAAAACAAAAAAAGGGAAAAGGCTTACCTGGGCCTTACCTGAGGCCTGGCACTGGCGGCCCAGCTGGCCAGCCCAGCCAGCTGGCCCTGCCAGTCGTCTTCTCCACTGCGCCAGGAGGACGCCGAGCACGCGCTTGCCGCACGCGGCCACGCGCCCGGCCACCTCCTGCCTCCATGCTTGCTCCGCGATCCCAGCAGCGTCGCCACGCACCCCCTGGTCCCTCTCGCTCACCCCCTATCGCTCCTCCCCCTCCTCTGTCCTCTCTCTCGCACGCATCCGAGCGTTGCCGTCGCTGCCGCTCGCTGCCACCGCGGCCACCGTCCACCACTCGCCTCGCTGACGCGTCCGGAAGAACCGCAACACCGCCCACGTCCCCTCTGCCGACTCACGCCTCGCGGGAGGCCCTGCAACGCCGCAATCGTCGTCGTCTTCAACCTCCAGCGAACGAGATCGCCGGCGACCCCTCGCTCACTCCGGGCCTTCCCTGAGCCCGCTAGCCTGCTCTGTGTGATCCCCGTGAGCACCCCGTTGCAACCCCTCTCTCCTCCTCTTCGTTTTCGTGTCGTAGTCGCCGTTTCGACGAGCCCGAGATGCTCCTGCCGCCGTCCATGGCGCCGCCGCGTTCACAGCTACTGCCAACCGCTTCTAAGCATGTCGCCATGCTCACTGCGTCCCCAGCAATCGAATGGGCCAAACCGCAGCCCCCCTAGCGCCCTGCAGTGCCTAACCCGCATCAACCGAGCTCCGGTCGCCGCCGCGAGCCCTGTTCTAGCAAGCTCCGCCGTCCCCGTGACCTCCCCTATGCCCAGGTGGATGCGGTTGAGCGCGAGCTGCCGATTGGTAGTCCCCGCGCGCTCTTCCGCCGCCTGTAGCGTGTTCCGGCGAAGCACCACCGCATGGTTTGGTCGCCGCCGGCCAACTCCGGCGAGCGCTGATGTGGCGGCTTAATTAGTGCTTAACCCCCTGAGACTGACCAGTGGGCCCCAAGGCTTAGTCAAAGCTAATCAGCCCAGGTTTGACTCGGGGTTAACCCCAGTGTCACTGACGTGTGGCCCCCACACGTCAGGTTTGACCTGGTCAGCCCTGCTGACACCTCTGTGACGTCACGCTGATGCAGTAATTGATTTTCTGGATTTTAAATAATTCAGAGAATTTCAGAAAATATTTACAACTTCTAAAATTCCTAGAAATTAAACAGTAGCTCAGAATGAAATAATTTATATATGAAAAATCATCAGAAAAATGCAAGGAATCCATTTATGCCATTTACATGCATGAAAAACCAACTTATACATGTTGTATAAGTGAAAACATAATATGGGCATTTTAAATGCTTCATTTTGAATTTGCATTTGAATCTTTGATTCAAATGGGCTTCAACCAATTGGTAGCAACTTGCATTAGCCCAAACACTAGCATTTGCACATGTCATGTTCATGCATCATTTTGTTGCCTTTGTTTGTGTGTTGATCGCCGGCACCGTTCCTCCTCGATAGGTTCCACTCCGGAAGGTGTTCCCGAGTACCTGTCAGAGGAGTCGTACCCCTTCGTCGTTCTATCAGGCAAGCAACCCCCCTTGAGCATTTCGATAAATCCCACTCTCTCGCTCTTGCTCCTTATACTGCATTAGGACAACAACGATTCAAACTGCTACTTTCTGCTGCGGTAGTTGAACCCATTCCTCTGCATGACCTGTCATTGCCACAGTAAATAGTTGAAACCCACTAGCATGAGTAGGAGTTGCTTGAGCCTTGATGTGCCTACTCAACCATGCTTGTTTTCTTTATGCCAGCTATGCTTAGAGTTGTGTCAGGTCTGATTCATCGGGAATGAATCGGAGTGGTGAACATGTCCTACCGATAAAGGCTAAGTGTGTGAACACGTTTTGGTAAAGGTAGCGATGAGAGGCCATGTAGGAGTACATGGTGGGTTGTCTCATTGGAACCGTCCCTAAGCACTGAGTTCTGTGTATGTTATCCAAGTCCAATTACTACCACACATTGGGTTCCGGTCATCCGGCCCCTCTCGGCTTATTAATCCACTGGATCTCTGTCCAGCAGTTGCAACTAGTTTCTGGCGTTTGTAGGTAGTGCTACTTGTCTACCAGGTGGTGTCTGACGGGACGGGCTTGGGACAGACTAGGCACCGTGGCACGGTGTACCAAGTGGCACCCAGATGGTGGGCTTGGGAACCCTGCACACATCGTTTGGGGCCGTACTGGAGACTTCGACCGGAACTCCTTGCGGATGGAACTCGAATTGGCGATAAACCTGGACGAGAGACTTGTGTGGTTAGTCAGGTCGTGGCCGACACCCTCGCCCGGTTTCCGCTTGAAGGTTGCCGAGGTACATGACGTGTACAGGGCTATAAGTGGCGAGAGCGTGTGTGAAGACGTACACCCATGCAGGGTCAATATTATCTATTCGAATAGCCGTTTTCCTCGGATATGGAAACTTGGAGGACTTGTGTAGTACATAGACAACTTGAAGTGGATACTCTAAAATACGCAAGATAAGCGTGAGTGCTATGGATGGCCTTCTCGTAGGGAGACGGGAACAGATCCATAGTGGAGTATTGATATGGTGAATATGTGGACTCGTGTGCGTCTTCTCACCTCAAAGAAGTTTCTGATACTCGTAGTATTGGTTAGCCACTGAGTCAAAGCTGGCTTGCTGCTGTTAACTCCACCCCCCCCTTGTTGATAATGTTGCATATGTAGATAGTTCTGATGTAAGACTTGGTGAGTACCTTTGTACTCACGTTTGCTTATTTATGTTTTGCAGTTGGTTACACTAGTGACTTCGACGAGTAGCTTGTATCCCAGCTACGATCTTGTACCCTTGGGAGGGTCGTGTTTAGTCAGGCTTCTTAGTCTTTTCCTTTTGTAGTTGTCTGTACTCAGACATGTAATGCTTCCATTGCTTGTATGCTCTGAATGATGGGTCATGAGACCCCTGTTTGTATTGATGCTATGTGGCTCTTCTGGGCCTTTATCTATATGAGTTTGAGTTATGTTGTGATGCCATGTTGTACAGCACATACTTGCATGTTATGCGTACGTGTAACGTGTATTGCTATGTGTGGGATCCGACAACCTAGTTGTTTACCTTTGGTAGCCTCTCTTATGGGGAAATGTAGTCTTGTGCTTCCATGAGCCATAGTAGTCCGCTACAGCCCGGTTGACCGGAGTCCTGCTAGCCCAGCACTACTGCTCCGGAACACTTGACTGGCCGGCATGTGATTCACTTCGTTCCTGTGGCTGTCCCTTCGGGGAAATGTCACGCGGTGACATCTGGAGTCCTGCCTAGCCTGCTACAACCCAGGTTCCCGGAGTCCTGTTAGCCCAGTGCTACAGCCCGGATTCATACGCTGTTGACCGACATGCTCGAGGTTGATTCATGTATGCCTGTCCCTGTAAGTTAGTACCACTTTGGGTTCACGACTAGTCATGTCGGCCCGGGTTCTCTGTCATATGGATGCTAGTGACACTATCATATACGTGAGCCAAAAGGCGCAAACGGTCCCGGGCCAGGTAAGGTGGCACCCGTGGGAATACCGTGCGTGAGGCCGCAAAGTGATACGAAGGGTTACATGCTAGATCGGGTGACTTAGGATCGGGGTCCCGACATCTGAGCCATTCCATCCTTAGCCACACACCAAACAAGCACAAGAACACCTCACCTCAGGAGGCTGTTCTTCCCCTTGTACTGTTCATCATCAGCCCAAGAAGCAATCCACCACACCACACTGGAGTAGGGTATTACATCGCAAGGGTGGCCCGAACCAGTATAAATCTTGTGTCTCTTGTGTTGTGAGTTCGTTGAGCTAGCCTTTGAGATCGCGAAGTGCTTGAGGGCGTGATCAGTGAGGGAGAGATATTCGCGCGCACCCCAGTGTTCGAACTTTAAGGGTTTTGCCGGAACTCGAAATCCGACAAATGTTCTCTCTCAAACAACCCTACAACCAAATAGCAAAGAGTCCCTTGTGTCCCCAACACACCCAATACAATGGTAAATTGTATAGGTGCACTAGTTCGGTGAAGAGATGGTGATACAAGTGCAATATGGATGGTAGATATAGGTTTTTGTAATCTGGAAATATAAAAACAGCAAGGTAACTAATGATAAAAGTGAGCACAAACGGTATTGCAATGCGTTGAAACAAGGCCTAGGGTTCATACTTTCACTAGTGCAAGTTCTCTCAATAGTAATAACATAATTGGATCATATAACTATCCCTCAACATGCAAGAAAGAGTCACTACAAAGTCACTAATAGCGGAGAACAAACAAAGAGCTTATTGTAGGGTACGAAACCACATCAAAGTTATCCTTTCTGAATGATCTATTCAAGAGTCCGTAGTAAAATAACATGAAGCTATTCTTTCCGTTCGATCTATCCCAGAGTTCGTACTAGAATAACACCTTAAGACAAAAATCAAGCAAAACCCTAATGTCACCTAGATACTCCAATATCACCTCAAGTATCCGTGGGTATGATTATACGATATGCATCACACAATCTCAGATTCATCTATTCAACCAACACAAAGAGCTTCAAAGAGTGCCCCAAAGTTTCTACCGGAGATTCAAGACGAAAACGTGTGTCAACCCCTATGCATAAGTTCACAAGGTCATAGAACTCGCAAGTTGATCACCAAAACATACATCAAGTGGATCACGTGAATATCCCATTATCACCACAGATAAGCACATGCAAGACAGACATCAAGTGTTCTCAAATCCTTAAAGACTCAATCTGATAAGATAACTTCAAAGGGAAAACTCAATCCATTACAAGAGAGTAGAGGGGGAGAAACATTATAAGATCCAACTATAATAGCAAAGCTCGCGATACATCAAGATCGTGCCGAATCAAGAACACGAGAGAGAGAGAGAGAGAGGTCAAACACATAGCTACTAGTACATACCCTCAGCCCCGAGGGTGAACTACTCCCTCCTCATCATGGAGAGCACCGGGATGATGAAGATGGCCACCGGTGATGGATTCCCCCCTTCGGCAGGGTGCCGAAACGGATCTAGATTGGTTTTCGGTGGCTACGGAGGCTTGCAGCGGTGGAACTCCCAATCTAGGTTATTTTCTGGAGGTTTCTGTATTTATAGGAATTTTTGGCGTCGGTCTCACGTCAGGGGGTCTCCGAGTCGTCCACGAGATAGGGGGGACGCGCCCAGGGGGGTAGGGCGCGCCCTCCACCTCGTGGACGGCTCAGGCCTCTTCTGGCCCAACTCTTTTACTTCGGGGGCTCCTTTTCGTTCATAAAAAATCATCAAAATTGGCACGTCAATTGGACTCCGTTTGGTATTCCTTTTCTGTAAAACTCAAAAACAAGGAAAACACAGAAACTGGCACTGGGCTCTAGGTTAATAGCTTAGTCCCAAAAATCATATAAAATAGCATATAAGTGCATATAAAACATCCAAGATGGATAATATAATAGCATGGAACAATAAAAAAATATACATATGTTGGAGACGTATCAAGCATCCCCAAGCTTAAATCATGCTCGTCCTCGAGTAGGTAAATGATGAAAATAGAATTTTTGATGTGGAATGCTACATAACATATTTATCAATGTAATCTTCTCTATTATAGCAAGAATATTCAAATCCGAAAGATTCAAGACAAAAGTTTAATATTGACATGAAAACAATAATACTTCAAGCATACTAACAAAGCAATCATGTCTTCTCAAAATAACATGGCCAAAGAAAGTTCATCCCTACAAAATCATATAGTTTGGCTATGCTCCATCTTCGTCACACAAAATATTAAAATCATGCACAACCCCGATGACAAGCCAAGCAATTGTTTCATACTTTAGTATTCTCAAACTTTTTCAACTTTCACGCAATACATGAGTGTGAGCCATGGACATAGCACTATTGGTGGAATAGAATGGTGGTTGTGGAGAAGACAAAAAGGAGGAAGATGGTCTCACATCAACTAGGCATATTAATGGGCTATGGAGATGCCCATCAATAGATATCAATATGAGTGAGTAAGGATTGCCATGCAACGGATGCACTAGAGCTATAAATGTATGAAAGCTCAACAAAAGAAAATAAGTGGGTGTGCATCCAACTTGCTTGCTCATGAAGACCTAGGGCATTTTGAGGAAGCCCATCATTGAAATATACAAGCCAAGTTCTATAATGAAAAATTCCCACTAGTATATGAAAGTGACAACATAGGCGACTCTCTATCATGAAGATCATGGTGCTACTTTGAAGTAGAAGTGTGGTAAAAGGATAGTAGCATTGCCCCTTCTCTATTTTCTCTCATTTTTTTGTTTTTTTTTTGTTTTTTGGGCCTTCTACTTTTTTGGCCTTTCTCTTTTTTTTCCTCACATGGGACAATGCTCTAATAATGAAGATCATCACACTTTTATTTACTTAAACTCAAGAATTACAACTCGATACTTAGAAAAAACTATGACTCTGTATGAATGCCTCCGACGGTGTACCGGGATGTGCAATGAATCAAGAGTGACATGTATGAAAATATTATGAATGGTGGCTTTGCCACAAATACGATGTCAACTACATGATCTTGCAAAGCAATATGACAATGATGAAGCATGCCATAATAAACGGAATGGTGGAAGGTTGCATAGCAATATATCTCGGAATGGCTATGGAAATGCCATAATAGGTAGGTATGGTGTCTGTTTTGAGGAAGGTAAATGGTGGGTTTATGATACCGGCGAAAGTTGCGCAGTACTAGAGAGGCTAGCAACGGTGGAAGGGTGAGAGTGCGTATAATCCATGGACTCAACATTAGTCATAAAGAACTCACATACTTATTGCAAAAATCTACAAGTCATCAAAAAACCAAGTACTATGCGCATGCTTCTAGGGGGATAGATTAGTAGGAAAAGACCATCGCTCGTCCCCGACTGCCACTCATAAGGAAGACAATCAAAGAAATACCTCATGCTTCAAATTCGTTACACAACGGCTACCATACGTGCATGCTACGGGACTTGCAAACCTCAACACAAGTATTTCTCAAATTCACAATTAATTTACTAGAATGACTCTAATATCACCATCCTCATGTCTCAAAACAATCATCAAGCATCAAACTTCTCATAGTATTCAATGCACTTTATATGAAAAAATTTATTATATCTCTCTTCGATGCCTATCATATTAGGACTAAATTCATAACCAAAGCAAATTACCATGATGTTTAAGACTCTCAAAATAATATAAGTGAACCATGAGATTTCATTAATTTCTTCAACATAAAAACCACCGTCGTTCTCTAAAAGATATAAGTGAAGCACTAGAGCAAACGACAAACTACTCCGAAAGATATAAGTGAAGATCAATGAGTAGTTGAATAGTTATGCAACTATGTGAAGACTCTCTAACATTTAAGAATTTCAGATCCTGGTATTTTATTCACACAACAAGCAAAACAAAAGAAAAGAAAATGACGCTCCAAGCAAAACACATATCATGTGATGAATAAAAATATAGCTCCAACTAAAGTTACCGATGAACGAAGACGAAAGAGGGGATGCCATCCGGGGCACCCCCAAGCTTAGGCTCTTGGTTGTCCTTGAATATTACCTTGGGGTGCCTTGGGCATCCCCAATCTTAGGCTCTTGCCACTCCTTATTCCATAGTCCATTGAATCTTTACCCAAAACTAGAAAACTTCACAACACAAAACATAACAGAAAACTCATAAGCTCCGTTAGTATAAGAAAATAAGTCACCACTTAGGTACTGTTGTGAACTCATTCTAAATTCATATTGGTGTAATATCTACTGTATTCAAACTTCTCTATGGTTCATACCCTCCGTTACTACTCATAGATTCATCAAAATAAGCAAACAACCAATGAAAACAGAATCGGTCAAAAACAGAACAGTCTGTAGTAATTTGGAGATTTCGAATACTTCTGTAACTCCAAAAAAACTGAAAAAATAGGAAGACTAGGATCAAAAGTATGTTGATCTACTGAAGTTTGAATTGGTATTTTATCGCTCTCTGGTAAAAAATGATAATTATTTTCGTGAGCGCATACTTTCTGTTTTTATCAGCAAGATCAAACAACAATCACCCAAGAAGATCCTAAAGGCTTTACTTGGCAAAAACACTAATTAAAACATAAAACCACATCTAACCAGAGGCTAGATAGATTATTTATTACTAAACAGGAGCAAAAGGCAAAGAATAAAAATAAAATTGGGTTGCCTCCTAACAAACGCTATCATTTAACGCCCCTAGCTAGACATGATGATTTCAATGATGCTCACAAAAAAGATAAGAATTGAAGCATAAAGAGAGCATCATGAAGAATATGACTAAAAAATTTAAGTCTAACCCACTTCTTATGCATAGGGATTTTGTGAGGAAACAATTTATGGGAACAAGAATCAACTAGCATAGGAAAGCAAAACAAGCATAACTTCAAGATTTTAAGCAAATAGAGAGGAAACTTGATATTATTGCAATTCCATTAAGCATATATTCCTCCCTCATAATAATTTTCAGTAGCATCATGAATGAATTCAACAATATAACCATCACATAAAGCATTATTTTCATGATTCATAAGCATAGAAAATTTACTACTCTCCACATAAGCAAAATTCTTCTCATTGGGGATAGTGGGAGCAAATTCAACAAAATAACTATCATGGGATTGAAAATTGAAATCAAGATGACAAGTTTCATTGTTATCATTATTCTCTATAGAATACGTGTCATCACAACAATCATCATAGATAGGGGCCATTCTTTCATCATAGTAAATTTGCTCATCAAAACTTGGGGGAAAAAGTATCATCTTTATCAAACATAGCATCCCCAAGCTTGTGGACATGCATATCATTAGCATCATGGATATTCAAAAAGTTCATACTAACAACATTGCAATCATGCTCATCATTCAAAGATTGTATGCCAAACCTTTTATTGCATTCTTCTTCTAACACTTTGGCACAATTATCGGAATCCTTATTTTCACGAAAGACATTAAAAAGATGAAGCATATGCGGTAACCTCAATTTCATTTTTAGTTCTCTTTTATAAACTAAACTAGTGATGAAACAAGAAACTAAAAGATTCGATTGCAAGATCTAATTATATACCTTCAAGCACTCGCCTTCCCGGCAACGACGCCAGAAAAGAGCTTGATGTCTACTACACAACCTTCTTCTTGTAGACGTTGTTGGGCCTCCAAGTGTAGAGGTTTGTAGGACAGTAGCAAATTTCCCTCAAGTGGATGACCTAAGGTTTATCAATCTGTGGGAGGTGTGGGATGAAGATGGTCTCCCTCAAACAACCCTGCAACCAAATAGCAAAGAGTCTCTTGTGTCCCCAACTCACCCAATACAATGGTAAATTGTACAGGTGCACTAGTTCGGCGAAGAGATAGTGATACAATTGCAATATGGATGGTAGATATAGGTTTTTGTAATCTGAAAATATAAAAACAGCAAGGTAACTAATGATAAACGTGAGCACAAATGGTATTGCAATGAGTTGAAACAAGGCCTAGGGTTCATACTTTCACTAGTGCAAGTTCTCTCAACAATAATAACATAATTGGATCATATAAATATCCCTCAACATGCAACAAAGAGTCACTCCAAAGTCACTAATAGCAGCGACAAAACGAAGAGATTATTGTAGGGTATGAAACCACCTCAAAGTTATCCTTTCTAAATGATCTATTCAAGAGTCTGTAGTAAAATAACATGAAGTTGTTCTTTCCGTTCGATCTATCCCAGAGTTAGTACTAGAATAACACCTTAAGACACAAATCAACCAAAACCCTAATGTCACCTAGATACTCCAATGTCACCTCAAGTATCTGTGGGTATGATTATATGATATGCATCACACAATCTGAGATTCATCTATTCAACCAACACAAAAAACTTCAAAGAGTGCCCCAAAGTTTCTATCGGAGAGTCAAGACGAAAACGTGTTCCAACCCCTATGCATAAGTTTACAAGGTCACGGAACTCGCGAGTTGATCACCAAAACATACATCAAGTGGATCATGTGAATATCCCATTGTCACCATAGATAAGCACATGCAAGACATACATCAAGTATTCTCAAATCCTTGAAGACTCAATCTGATAAGATAACTTCAAAGGGAAAACTCAATCCATTACAAGAGAGTAGAGGGTGAGAAAAATCATAAGATCCAACTATAATAGCAAAGCTCGCGATACATCAAGATCGTGTCGAATCAAGAACACGAGAGAGAGAGAGAGATCAAACACATAGCTACTGGTACATACCCTCAGCCCCAAGGGTGAACTACTCCCTCCTTGTCATGGAGAGTGCCCGGATGATGAAGATGGACACCGGTGATGGATTCCCCCCTCCGGCAGGGTGCCGGAACAGGTCTACATTGGTTTTCGGTGGCTACGGAGGCCTGCAGCAGCGGAACTCCCAATCTAGGTTATTTTCTGGAGGTTTCTATATTTATAGGAATTTTTGGCATCGGTCTCATGTCAGGGGGGGTCTCTGAGTCATCCACGAGATAGGGGGACGCGCCCAGGGGGTAGGGCGCGCCCTCCACCCTCGTGGATGGCTTGCGACTCTTCTGGCCCAACTCCTCTTTAGATGAGGTTTTCTTTGAACAACGTCCTCTTCTTAAACACAATTTGCCTATTGAAACTCTAGGAGGTCCTCTTCCACCTAAAGGTGATCCTGTGTTTGAATTAAAACAATTGCCAGACGCTTTGAAATATGCTTATCTTGATGAAAAGAAGATATATCATGTTATTATTAGTGCTAACCTTTTAGAACATGAAGAAGATAGATTATTGAAAGTTCTAAGGAAGCACTGGGCTGCTATTGGATATACTCTTGATGATTTAAAGGGCATTAGCCCCAATCTATGTCAGCACAAAATTAATATGGAGCCTGATGCTAAACCAGTCATTGATCACCAACGTCGGTTGAATCCAAAGATGAAAGAGGTGGTAAGAACGGAAATATTAAAACTTCTGGAAGCAGGTATAATTTATCCTATAGCCGATAGTAGATGGGTAAGTCCTGTTCATTGTGTTCCTAAGAAAGGAGGTATTACTGTTGTTCCTAATGATAAAAATGAACTTATTCTACAAAGAATTTTTACAGGCTATAGAATGGTAATTGATTTTAGAAAATTAAATAAAGCAACTAGAAAAGATCATTACCCTTTGCCTTATATTGATCAAATGCTTGAAAGATTATCTAAGCACACACAGTTTTGCTTCTTAGATGGATATTCTGGCTTTTCACAAATACCTATTTCTCAACCTGATCAAGAAAAGACCACTTTTACTTGTCCATTTGGAACCTATTCTTGTAGACATATGCCTTTTGGTTTATGTAATGCACCTGCTACCTTTCAAAGATGTATGACTGCTATATTCTCTGACTTTTGTGAAAAGATTGTTGAGGTTTTCATGGAAGACTTTTCTCTTTATGGGAATTATTTTTATGATTGTTTAAGAAATCTTGAGCGAGTTTTGCAGAGATGTGAACAAACAAATCTTGTCTTGAATTGGGAGAAGTGCCACTTTATGGTTAATGAAGGCATTGTCTTGGGTCATAAAATTTCTGAAAGAGGTATTGAAGTGGACCAAGCTAAGGTTGATGCAATTGAGAAAATGCCATGTCCTAAGGACATCAAAGGTATTCGTAGTTTCCTAGGTCATGCTGGTTTCTATAGGAGGTTTATTAAAGACTTCTCTAAAATTTCTAGGCCTCTCACTAGTCTTTTGCAAAAGGATGTTCCTTTTGTTTTTTATGATCATTGTTTAGAAGCCTTTGAAACACTCAAGAAAGCCTTAATATCTGCACCTATTGTTCAACCACTTGATTGGAACTTGCCTTTTTGAAATTATGTGTGATGCTAGTGATTATGCTGTTGGTGCTGTTCTAGGACAAAGAGTTGATAAGAAACTAAATGTTATTCACTATGCTAGTAAAACTCTAGATAGTGCTCAAAGAAATTATGCTACTACTGAAAAAGAATTCTTAGCAGTAGTGTTTGCTTGTGATAAATTTAGACCTTATATTGTTGATTCAAAAGTAACTGTTCACACAAACCATGCTACTATTAAATATCTTATGGATAAGAAAGATGCTAAACCTAGAATTATTTGTTGGGTTCTCTTCTTACAAGAATTTGATTTACATATCATTGATAGAAAAGGAGCTGAGAACCCCGTAGCTGATAATCTGTCTAGGCTTGAAAATGTGCTTGATGACCCACTTCCTATTGATGATAGTTTTCCTGATGAGCAGTTAGCTGCAACAAATGTTGCAAATAGTACTCCTTGGTATGCTAACTATGCTAATTACATTGTTGCTAAATATTTACCACCTAGCTTTACATACCAACAAAAGGAAAAAATCTTCTATGATTTAAGACATTACTTTTGGGATGACCCACATCTTTATAAAGAAGGAGTAGATGGTATTATTAGACGTTGTGTACCTGATCATGAACAGGGACAAATCCTACGGAAATGTCACTCCGAGGCTTATGGAGGGCATCATGCTAGAGATAGAACTGCTCACAAGGTATTGCAATCTGGATTTTATTGGCCTACTCTCTTCAAGGATGCCCATAAGTTTGTCTCTTCTTGTGATTAATGTCAATGAATAGGTAATATCGGTAAGCGTGAAGAAATACCTATGAATTATTCACTTGTTGTTGAACCTTTTGATGTTTGGGGATTTGATTACATGGGACCTTTTCCTTCCTCTAATGGGTATACACATATTTTGGTTGTTGTTGATTATGTTACTAAATGGGTAGAAGCTATTCCAACTAGTAGTGTTGATCACAACACCTCTATTAAAATGCTTAAGGAAGTTATTTCGCCCTATCATCCTCAGTATAGTGGTCAAGTTGAACTTAGCAATAGAGAAATAAAATTAATTTTGCAAAAGACTGTCAATAGGTCTAGGAAGAATTGGTCTAAGAAATTAGATGATGCACTTTGGGCCCATAGAACAGCTTATGAAAATCCTATGGGTATGTCTCCTTATAAAATGGTTTATGGAGAAGCTTGTCATTTACCTCTTGAGGTAGAACATAAGGCTTATTGGGCAGTTAAAGAACTCAATTATGATTTCAAACTTGCTGGTGAAAAGAGGTTATTTGATATAAGCTCATTAGATGAATGGAGAACCCAAGCTTTTGAAAATGCAAAGTTGTTCAAAGAAAAGGTTAAAAGATTGCATGACAAAAGAATCCAAAAGGGTGAGTTTAAAGTTGGAGAATATGTTCTTTTGTACAACTCTCGTTTTAGATTTTTTGCAGGGAAGCTCCTCTCGAAATGGGAAGGCCCCTATGTCATCGAGGAGGTTTACCGGTCTGGAGCCATCAAAATAAATAATTTGGAAGGCACTAACCTGAAGGTTTTCAATGGGTAACGAATAAAGCATTATATCTCAGATTCCATCTACCATGGCCTCTTCAAGCTCCTCCAAGGACAAGATCTTTCCTTCATCACCAGCATCATCTCCTTCACCACCAAAAGGAGAATTGAGTATCAGGTATGGGCACTCCCCTTGGCTTCCGCCAAGCTTGGGGGAGGTTCCCTGGTATCATATCATCCCACTATCTTTTTGCTTTTACTTATCTTAGTCCAATCTTTTGCTTTATATGAAATAAAGTTTATTTCGATCATTTCTTGTTTTGAAAGTTTGCTTAGTGATCTATCCTTGTAATCGTGTGCAAGTTATATAATGAAGTTAGTTTTAGTTTTTGCTTTCTTTACTTTCATGTTGCAAATGAATAAAAGAATTAAGGAAGAAAGAAAAAGAGAAAGGAAATAAATGAAGAAAGGAAATAAATCAATAAGATTATATACTAATCCTATGGTAGGTGATGGCACCACATAAGGAAAAGTATAAGTAGAAATTTTATTAGAGATTCACAAACATAGCATTAGTCAATGATGAAACTCATGAAAGAATTAATAAGGGAAGAAAAGATTCACATATAGATATACTATCCTTGAAATTCTGTACTAAGTAGAGATACTACTTGTGCATCCAAAAACCCTTAAACCCAAATCTTTTTCAAGTGTCCACCATACCTACCTAGGGATTGAGCAAGATCCCTCAATTAAGTTGTCATCAGTGCAAAAAGGCAATAAGAATTGCTTCTAAATATGTGAGATCATTTAGTGTAAGAGAAAATTGAGCGTTGCACGAACTTGGATGACAAAGAATAAAAGCGATAGACTGCATAATAAAGGTCGTCATCTTAAGGGGCAATGCAACGTGACATTCTCTTGCACTAAGGGATTGAACATGCAAACAAATAAGCGTGCGGCAACCTCTGCTTCCCTCTGCGAAGGGCCTATCTTTTACTTTTATGTATTTACTTTTATGCAAAAGAGTCAAAGTTTTCCCTCTATTCCTTTTTTATTTTCTCTTTTGGCAAGCATCATGTGGTGAGGAAAGTGAAGGAAATATGCCCTAGAGGCAATAATAAAGTTGTTATTTATATTTCCTTATATCATGATAAATGTTTATTATTCATGCTAGAATTGTATTAACTGGAAACTTACTACATATGTGAATACATAGACAAACAGAGTGTCACTAGTGTGCCTCTACTTGACTAGCTCGTTAATCAAAGATGGTTAAGTTTCCTAGCCATAGACATGAGTTGTCATTTCATGAATGGGATCACACCATTAGAGAATGTTGTGATTGACTTGACCCATCTGTTAGCTTAGCACTATGATCGTTTAGTTTATTGCTATTACTTTCTTCATAACTTATACATGTTCCTATGACTATGAGATTATGCAACTCCCGAATACCGGAGGAACACTTGGTGTGCTATCAAACGGCACAACGTAACTGGGTGATTATAAAGATGCTCTATAGGTTTCTCCGATGGTGTTTGTTGAGTTGGCATAGATTGACATTAGGATTAGTCACTCTGATTGTCGGAGAGGTATCTCTGGGCCCTCTCGTAAATGCACATCACTATAAGCCTTGCAAGCAATGTGACTAATAAGTTAGTTGCGGGATGTTGCATTACGGAACAAGTAAAGAGACTTGCCGGTAATGACATTGAACTAGGTATGATGATACCGACGATTGAATCTTGGGCAAGTAACATACCGATGACAAAGGGAACAATGTATGTTGTTATGCGGTTCGACTGACAAAGATCTTCATAGAATATGTAGGAGCTAATAAGGGCATCCGGGTTCCGCTATTGGTTATTGACCAGAGAGATGTCTTGCTCATGTCTACATAGTTCTCGAACCCGTAGGGTCCACACGCTTAACGTTCATTGACGATATAGTATTATATGAGTTATGTATGTTGGTGACTGAGGGAGTCCTGGATTAGGGGGTCTCTGGACAGCCGGACTATCTCCATTGGCCGGACTGTTAGACTATGAAGATACAAGATTGAAGACTTCGTCTCATGTTCGGATGGGACTCTACTTGGCATGGAAGGCAAGCTAGGCAATACGGGTATGGATATTTCCTCCTTTGTAACCGACCTTGTGTAACCCTAACCCTCTCCGATGTCTATATAAACCGAAGGGTTTTAGTCCGTAGGACAACAACCATAACATACAATCATACCATAGGCTAGCTTCTAGGGTTTAGCCTCTCTGATCTCGTGGTAGATCTACTCTTGTACTACCCATATCATTAATATCAATCAAGCAAGATGTAGGGTTTACCTCCATCAAGAGCGCCCGAACCTGGGTAAAACATTGTGTCCCTTGCCTCCTGTTACCATCCGGCCTAGACGCACAGTTCGGGACCCCCTACCCGAGATCCGCCGGTTTTGACACCGACATTGGTGCTTTCACTGAGAGTTCCTCTGTGTCGTCGCCGTTAGGCTTGATGGCTCCTACTATCATCGATAGCGATGCGGTCTAGGGCGAGACTTTTCTCCCTGGACAGATCTTGTATTCGGCGGCTTTGCACTACGGTCTAATTCGCTTGGCCATCTAGAGCAGATTGAAAGCTACGCCCCTGGCCATCAGGTCAGATTTGGAAGTTTGAACTACACGGCCGACATCCACGGAGACTTGATCTTCGACGGATTCAAGCCACAGCCGGGCACGCCGCACTGTTACGATGGGTATGACCTAGCTCTGCCGCCGAACAGTACCCCAGAGGTCGCGCTCGCATTAGCTCTGACCCTTAGCTCGGAGCCACCTGCGCCAATCGAGGACAGGTGGCTAGACACCGCCTCAGGGGCTGCAGTCTCAACGGCGATCGAGCCGAACACCAGCCTAATCCTCTGCGAAGCCCATGACTCCAAGGTGTCAGACTCGTTTTCGGACTCCGAACCGCCCGCGCCCCTGCCAATCGAATCTGATTGGGCGCCGATCATGGAATTCACCGCCGTGGATATCTTTCAGCACTTGCCCTTTGGCGACATTCTGAATTCACTAAGGGCTCTCTCTTTGTCAGGAGAGCCCTGGCCGGACTATGGCCAACAGGATTGGGATGCGGACGATGAAGAAATTCGACACCCACCCACCACCCACTTCGTAGCCACTATCGATGATTTAACCGACATGCTTGACTTCGACTCCGAAGACATCGACGGTATGGACGACGATGTAGGAGACGAACATGAACCAGCGCCTATAGGGCACTGGAAAGCCACCTCATCATATGACGTATACATGGTGGACACACCAAAAGAAGACGACGACGAGGAACGGAAGGACGCAACGAAGGCTTGTCCCCTCGAGAAGCTGTCAAAGCGGCAGCGTAAGCGCCATCCCAAATCCTGCCTCGGCAGAAATAACGATCATACAGACCCAACGTTGGAGCAGGGAGAACCACTGCCGTACCACGACAATACAGAAAATCAAACCGAACAAACCAATTCTGTCAAAGATAAAAGTCCGGATGACATAACGCCGGACAGGCACCCGGAGCAGCGGAATGCCCGTCAAAGGCTTGTTGCCACCGCGAGGAGTCTGAAAAAGCAGAAGCAAAGGCTCAAGGTTGTGCAGGACACACTCCAAATCAAATGGAGTAAAGTACTCAACACAGCAGCAAAGTGTGGTGGTAATCGCCCCACCAAGAGCTACCCGAAGCGGAAGTTGCTACCTGAATTCAATGAGGAGGCCCTAGATCCCCCACAACCAAAAATCAAAACGGCCACCTGGCCGGATAGACGACCTCACGGCCAACATGGAGCGGCAAACAACTCCACTCACAAGCCAATAAGTGATCCACACGAGGGCTCGCACCAAAAGGACGGCGCAACCAGATCCATCTATGGACCACGCAAGCACGCCCCAGCATATGATGTAACACAACAAACATCCGAACAACGCGGTACACCCAGATATAGGGGTGCTGCACACCCCCTATGTTTCACCGATAAGGTGATGGACCATGAATTTCCAGAGGGATTCAAACCCGTAAACATAGAAGCATACGACGGAACAATAGACCTTGGGGTCTGGATTGAGGACTACATCCTCCATATCCATATGGCTCAAGGAGACGATCTCCACGCCATCAAGTACTTACCACTCAAGCTCAAAGGGCCAGCTCGGCACTGGCTTAAAAGCCTCCCCGAAAACTCCATTGGAAGCTGGGAAGAGCTCGAAGACGCTTTTAGGGCAAATTTTCAAGGGACTTATGTCCGACCCCCGGATGCGGATGATCTGAGTCATATAACTCAACATCCCGGAGAGTCAGCCTGAAAGCTTTGGAACAGGTTTCTTATTAAGAAGAACCAAATAGTTGACTGCCCGGACGCCGAAGCCTTGGCAGCTTTTAAGCATAGCGTCCGCGGCGAATGGCTTGCCAGACACCTCGGCCAAGAGAAGCCGAGAACAATGGCAGCATTAACAAGCCTCATGACCCGCTTCTGCGCGGGTGAGGACAGCTGGCTAGCTAGATGCAGCACCAGCAACCCAAGCACATCCGAAGTTAGAGATGAAAACGGGAAATCCTGACGCAGCAAAAATAAGCGTCGGAATAAAGAAGACAGCCCGAAGAGCACGGCGGTACACGCCGGATTCCGAAGCTCTCGGCCAGGTCAGCAAAAGCCGCCCTTTAAAGGCGCTAGAGATGAACTGTCCAGCCTGAACAAAATTCTGGACCAAGTATGTCAGATCCATAGCACCCCTGGAAAACCTGCTAATCATACCCACAGAGAATGTTGGGTCTTCAAGCAGTCCGGCAAGCTCTACGCCGTACACAAGGGGGAGGATACACCAAGCAAAGATGAGGATGAGCTTCTCAAGCAAGACATTGGGGAACAAAAGAAGTTTCCATTAGAAGTCAAAAAAGTCAACGTATTACACGTGATCAAGGGAAGCAAAGCGGCCCTCCCAGATAAATATGCCCAAGGGCCTATCACCGCGAAACCCTGCCACTGGTCGTCTCAACCGGTCACTTTCGACCATCGTGATTACTCAGCAAGTATCCGGCGGGCAGGATGGGCTCCCCTGGTATTAGACCCAATAATTGACGGATACCACTTTGCACGAGTCCTGATGGACAGTGGTAGCAGTTTAAACCTGACATACCAGGATACAATCCGCGAAATGGGGATAGACCCAACGAAAATTTGCCATAGCAACACTACCTTTAAAGGAGTAATGCCAGGCCCAGGGGCTCACTGCACGGGCTCCCTGCTACTAAAGGTTATATTCGGCTTCCCCGATAACTCCCGTAGCGAACACTTAACCTTCCACATTGCTCCACTCCAGTGCGGTTATCAAGCACTACTTGGACGCGAAGCTTTTGCTCGCTTTAATGCAATACCGCCTTACGCTTCCCTCATGCTCAAGATGCCCGGTCCACGTGGCATCATTATAGTGAACGGAAGTATTAAGCGATCTTTGCGCGCCGAAGAGAATGCGACTGCCTTGGTAGCCGCACACTAAAAACGGCCTCACCAGCTAAAGCATTTGATAGGTCGTCATGACCACGGACGTGGTTAGATGAGTCCGGCGCTGCTATATGTAATTTGTACCAGATTGATGGCCACACCCTATTACAAATACAAGGGGCTCAACGCGCGCAGAGAAGTGGCAATTTCTACTCATTTCTAGTTATACATGGTTTCTTTAAAAAACCAACTTTTTGCACGACAACCTTTTCACCTAAGTTCCTCTCTTTTACAGATGACAATCGTGCTACACCCGTCCAGGATACGGCACAACGGACACACAGGCGCGGACGTGTAGCAGGGACCCGTTGCAAGGATTCTTTTTAGATTAAGACCCTGCGTAAACCTTTTTTACTGTCTCTTGTTGATACACATCCACCGAATTCTCAGCACAATTGAGAAGGATGCTGACGTCTTGGCATGTGGCCACATCAGAATAATGCACGTACCTGGACACAAGGGGCTTCTTACAAAGGGCACTATTTAGGCCCGGTTTATACCATAAAGACCGAATACCTTAGGGAGTGTTTGGCGTCGCGAGTTTGGCCTTATATGCATCAACTCTGAATCATTGTCTTTGGTAAAATGTTGGGTTTGCCCGGCTCCTGTGTTTTGGTGCCTTACGTTCCGCTTTATCGGCTAAGGCAGCACAAGGAGAACTACTGCGATTGTGCCCTAGTTCATCCGGACGAGCACCTCAGTAGAGAAAGCCGAAAACTGACTGACATGATATAGCGTGAGACCGGTCAACCACTCAATGACCTATCGGAATGTTAGAATTCCCCCGCCTTAACGAAGAGCCCTTTCCCGGCTAGGCATGTACGCACCCCGAGATCGGGAGAGTGCAGAGCCACCAGGGGCTATCTAGTAGCCCCACTGTCAAACTCCTATGGCTAAGTGAAGGTGTTAAAGCATTCTAGTCCGGTTGCCTCGTTTGCTATGCTATCACCTCCTTAATAGGACCAAGACGTTTGGTTAAGTGTGAACACACTTTTTTGTGAGCACCTCCGCATTATATGCGTGGGGGTTGAAGCCGACGACTGCAATCTTTCAGGTTATACACATGTATACATAAACGGCCGCACAAGAGGCATCATACTACTTTCAGGCAAAAGTATAAACATAGCCTTATAAAATTTCATAAAACATTGTGTTTACAATGAGAATACATATCACTCAAACATAATATTCTTCGAGCACTGGGCCTCTATGAAACGAGCACCCTCGAGAACCTCCTTGAAATAGTGCTCGGCAGCCACTCGACCTATGGCCGAACCCTGCGCCGCAACAGTGGTAGCGTCCATCTCCGCCTAGTATGCTTTAACACGGGCAAGGGCCACCCGCGAGCCTTCTATGCACGCCGACCTCTTCATCGCATTAATGCGCGGCACCGCACCAAGGAACCGCTGCACTAAACTGAAATAGTTGTTCGGCTTTGGCTTTTCCGGCCATAGCTGATCCACGACAGACCTCATGGTGAGTTCGGACAACCTATTTAGTTCGGCCCATTCGGCTAGCTGATCAGTCAATGGAAGCGGACGCTCTGGAACGTTGAATTGCAACCAGAACAGCTTGTCCACTTCACGATCTGTTTGACCTTGGAAGTATTTGGCCGCATCGGCAGCGCTCGCCGCCAGGTCCATATACGCATCTGTTGAACACCATAGCCGATCTAGAGGGGCATACCATGGATCTCCGAACTTCCTCTGTAGAATGAAGGGCTTTCCAGCTGCAATATCCCCGGCTTCCCGCAGCTCCTCCTTCTTCGCTCTCATAGCAGAGCAGGTGTCTTTGTCCGCCATCGTGGCCTTCTCAAGGTCCATCGCCTTCGCTCGGTTTTCTTTTTCAAGGAGCCAGCAACGGTCGGCAGTGTCTTTTAATTCTATGGCCATCTTGGCCATCTTCTCTTGGCTCTCGCAATGTGCGGCCTTCTCGGCTTTCAACTCTTAGGCCGCCTTCAAAGTAGCCGCATTACTAATCCTCGCTTGTTCCTTGGCTTGGGCAAGTTCTGCCCGCAAGGTTTCCACGGTGGCAGCTCCATCTGCAGTCACAACATATTAAAGATACTAGCATCATGCTGCTCTTACTATGTGGCGTTCACCATATAATAACACTTACCCTGTGCCTTGTCAAGCCTCTTGTTAACAAGCTCGATGTCGGCGTCTGCCGCATCCAGTTGTTGTTTTAATTCGGCAAACTCACTAGTCCGGTTAGCCACCGGAGCTTCCACCACCTGCACATAAGGGCAGTCTGGTTATTGCCTGGGACTATGATCCTTTGTTTGCCGCCATTCTCGACGACAACCAGAGTCTCAGGGGCTACTATGTACATAGGGCACACCTAACATGTGCGGTACTATCACATATTATCTCACGTACCTCAAAGCCTATCAGTAGACTCATAAAGGCTTCATGTAATCCGCTTTCGGTGGACGAAACTCTCTCCATCACCGTACCCATCAGCGTATGGTGTTCTTCTGAGATGGCCGCTCGCCCCACCAGCTCCCTCAGAACGTCCGACCGCATACCAGACAGTGCCGGACTCTTTTGTTTGCTCTCTTCGGGAGCCGGACGCTGGGGACTTCGGGGGTCTATGGGATTATCTTCTGGCCTCACCGGATCCAGAGAAGCCCTCTGTGACGACACTTCGGGGTCGCCCGCTTCTTGAGCGGAGGAGTCCGGGGGAGGCGTTTCACTCTCCATCATCTCTGGAAGAAGATCCCCCGAACACGAGCTCAGCTGAGAGGGGCTAAGGCCCGAACTGCAAGATATATGCGGCGGTTATTTTCTCAAAAAAAGATAGTATACCTTCACTATTAAAGTATTTTGGATCACTCACGACTCGTTGGAGGGCTGACCCCCCCCGCCGGCTTTGTGCGGTAAGAGCACCCCCCGAGGCAGGACCCTCTATTGGAGACTTCTTCTCCCGTTTGGAGGCCTCGGCTTCCGGATCCTCGGAAGCAGTCCTCTTCCTCCCCCGGTTATCCTCCTTTATGGAGGCGCTCATTCCCTCGGTTGGAACTGGCAGCGATGGGGGCCCGCTTCCGCCCATATTATTCCCCCACGTATCTTCCCTCGAGGGCTCCGGGTAAGGTGCGAGCTCGAGCATCTTCTCCAAAACCGGATTTTCCAAACCCTCAGGGAGGGGGGGCGGACACCAAATCATCTTCGCCTTCGTTAGCCAATCCTGGTCAAAGAGCGATCTCTCAGAAATAACTTCATGAATAAAAGATGGTGTGTTCGGCTAGAGGATTTCTTACTTGTTCGGCGGCGCGGTTACTGCTCATGCCCACGTCCTCGGTAGTATCCGGACACTCTATTTGAGGTCCGAAGAATGACTTGTACATCTCCTCGTGCATCAGGCCAAGGAAACTTTGAATGGCACGCGACCCTTCTGGGTTGAACTCCCATAAGCGAAGGGGCCGGCGTTTGCAAGGCTGGACTCGACGAACCAGCATAACTTGCATTACCACAACCAAATTAAAATCTCCCTCGAAGAGATCTTGAATGCGGATTTGCAGTATGGGCACGTCCTTGGCTGGGCCCCAGCTCAGACCTCTGCTAATCCATGACATCAGTTGTGGTGGGGGGCCCGTACGGAAAGCGGGGGAAGCCGCCCACTTGGCACTTCTGGGAGCCGTGACGTAAAACCACTCCCATTGCCATAATTCGGACACCTCTGGAAAGGAACCTTTCGGCCACGGGGCTCCTGCCATCTTGCCTACTAACGCACCTCCGCACGCTGCACGTTGCCCCTCGATCATCTTCGGCTTCACTTCAAAGGTCTTGAGCCACAGGCCGAAGTGAGGGGTAATGCGGAGGAATGCCTCACACATGACAATAAATGTCGAGATGTGGAGAAAGGAGTCCGGAGCTAGATCGTGGAAATCTAGCCTGTAATAGAACATCAAACCCCTGACGAAGGGATCTAGAGTGAGGCCTAGGCCTCGGAGGAAGTGGGAGACGAACACGACGTTCTCGTCGGGTTCGGGAGTAGGGACAACCTGCCCTCGAGCAGGCAGCCGATGCGAAACCTCGGTGGTCAAGTATCTGGCCTCCCTCAACTTCTTGATATCCTCTTCCGTGACGGAGGAGGGCATCCACCGGCCTTGAAGGCTGGATCCGGACATGATTGAAGATCCGGAGCACCTGACCTGGGCTTTGGGTGCTAGAACTCGAGGCGGAGGAACGGTTCGATTGAGCACGAGAGGGAAAAAGCGAAAACCTTGTCCCTTTATAAAGAGGGTGAATATCAAGCGTCCTCTCCGTAGCCGTTTGGGACTTGCCTATAATCTAGGAGTCCTAGACACGGTTGGGTTACCCACGACCGTATTGATGAGAATCCCGTAATAAGGGGACACGATCTCTGCTTTGACAAGACACATCGAAAAACTGCCTCGCGTTATGTGCGGGGCTAGTTAAAATGGTTCGAATAATCACCGGGCCATGACATAACGTCATACTGTCAAGACAAGTCAGCAAATTAGAATTGCGAAAATATTATTCTCTCTACGGTGGTGTGTGGAACTTATTTTGCAGGGTCGGACACTATCCTCATTTTCAAGTTCTTCTGTGATGTATTTGGAGAAGGAACCCGCCTTGCAATGCCGAAGACAATACTGCGCGCCGGACTCATCGTCATTGAAGCCTGGTTCAAGGGCTACTGAGGGAGTCCTGGATTAGGGGATCTTCGGACAGCCGGACTATCTCCATTAGCTGGACTGTTAGACTATGAAGATACAAGGTTGAAGACTTCGTCTCGTGTCCGGATGGGACTCTACTTGGCGTGGAAGGCAAGCTACGCAATACGGATATGGATATTTCCTCCTTTGTAACCGACCTTGTGTAACCCTAACCCTCTCCGGTGTCTATATAAACCGAAGGGTTTTAGTCCGTAGGACAACAACCATAACATGCAATCATACCATAGGCTAGCTTCTAAGGTTTAGCCTCTCTGATCTCGTGGTAGATCTACTCTTGTACTACCCATATCATCAATATCAATCAAGCAGGACGTAGGGTTTTACCTCCATCAAGAGGGCCCGAACCTGGGTAAAACATTGTGTCCCCTGCCTCCTGTTACCATCCGGCCTAGACGCACAGTTTGGGACCCCCTACCCGAGATCCGCCGGTTTTGACACCGATAGTGACCGAATGTTGTTTGGAGTCCCAGATGAGATCACGGACATGACGAGGAACTCTGGAATGGTCTAGATATAAATATTGATATATGGGATAATAATGTTTGGTCTCCGGAAGGGTTCCGGAATTCACTGGAACGGGTTCCGGATGTTTCCCGAAATGTTTGGGTACGAGAACACTTTATTTGGGAAAAGGGGAAAGCACAAAAGGAAGTTTTGCAGAGTCCAGGGGCCAGACGCCAGGGTCCCTGGCATCTGGGTCCAGACGCCGGGAAAGATGGCGTTTGGTCCTGGAGTCCAAGATGGACTCTTGCCTTTTGGGTGAAACCGAATTTGTGTAGGCTTTTACTCCAAGTTTTGACCCCAAGGCTCAACATATAAATAGAGGGGTAGGGCTAGCACCCAAGACACATCAAGAAACACCAAGCCGTGTGCCGACAACCCTGTCCCCTCTAGTTTATCAGTCTTCATAGTTTTCTTAGTGCTTAGGCGAAGCCCTGCGGAGATTGTTCTTCACCAACACCGTCATCACGCCGTCGTGCTGCCGGAACTCATCTACTACTCCGCCCCTCTTGCTGGATCAAGAAGGCGAGGACGTCATCGAGCTGAACGTGTGTTGAACACGGAGGTACCGTACGTTTGGTACTTGATCGGGACAGCTTGTGAAGGTGTATGGCTACATCAACCGCGTTGATAAACGCGTCCGCTTTTGGTGTACGAGGGTACATAGACACACTCTCCCCTCTCGTTGCTATGCATCTCCTTGATAGATCTTGCGTGATCGTAGAATTTTTTTTGAAATAATGCACTCCCCAATAGTAGTATCAGAGCCAGGTCTATGCGTAGATGTTATATTCACGAGTAGAACACAAAGGAGTTGTGGGCGTGGGTATATACATATTGCTTGCCGTCACTAGTTGTTTCTTGATTCGGCAGTATTGTTGGATGAAGCGGCCCGGACCGACATTACATGACCGTGTTCATGAGACTGGTTCTACCGACGTGCTTTGCACACAGGTGGCTGGCGGGTGTTAGTTTCTCCAACTTTAGTTGAATCAGATTCAATGAACATGGTTCTTTCTGAAGATCAAAAAGCAATCACTATACCGCATTGTGGTTTTTGATGCGTAGGTAAGAACGGATCTTGCTAAGCACGTAGCAGCCACGTAAAACTTGCAACAATAAAGTAGAGGACGTCTAACTTGTTTTTGCAGGGCATGTTGTGATGTGATATGGTCAAGACATGATTATATAAATTATTGTATGAGATGATCATGTTTTGTAACAAAATTATCGGCAACTGGCAGGAGCCATATGGTTGTCGCTTTATTGTATGAAATGCAATCGCCATGTAATTGCTTTACTATTACTAAACGGTAGCGATAGTCGTAGACGCAATAGTTGGCGAGACGACAATGATGCTACGATGGAGATCAAGGTGTCAAGCCGGTGAAAATGGTGATCATGACAGTGCTTTGGAGATGGAGATCAAAGGCACAAGATGATGATGGCCATATCATATCACTTATATTGATTGCATGTGATGTTTATCCTTTATGCATCTTATTTTGCTTAGTACAGCGGTAGCATTATAAGATGATCTCTCAATAAATTTCAAGGTATAAGTGCCCTCCCTGAGTATGCACCGTTGCTATAGTTTGTCATGCCGAGACACCACGTGATGATCGGGTTTGATAAGCTCCACGTTCACATACAACGGGTGCAAGCCAGTTTTACACAAGCAAAATACTCAGGTTAAACTTGACGAGCCTAGCATATGCAGATATGGCCTCGGAACACTGAGACCGAAAGGTCGAGCGTGAATCATATAGTAGATATGATCAACATAGTGATGTTCACCATTAGAGGGATGTCTATCTAAGTGGGAGTTCTAAAGTAATATGATTAATTGAGCTTTAGTTTATCATGAACTTAGTACCTGATAGTATTTTGCATGTCTATGTTGTTGTAGATAGATGGCCTGTGCTGTTGTTCCGTTGAATTTTAATGCGTTCCTAGAGAAAGCTAAGTTGAAAGTGATGGTAGCAACTACACGGACTAGGTCCATAACTTGAGGATTATCTTCATTGCTGCACAGAAGAATTACATCCTGGAAGCACCTCTAGGTGCCAAACCAGCTGCATGAGCAACTCCAGATGTTATGAACACCTGGCGGAGCAAAGCTGATGACTACTTGATAGTTCAGTGTGCCATGCTTTACGGCTTAGAACCGGGACTTCAACGACGTTTTGAACGTCATGGAGCATATGAGATGTTCCAGGAGTTGAAGTTAATATTTCAAGCAAATGCCTGGATTGAGAGATATGAAGTCTCCAATAAGTTCTACAGCTGCAAAATGGAGGAGAATAGTTCTGTCAGTGAGCACATACTCATAATGTCTGGGTACCACGATCACTTGACTTAGTTGGGAGTTAATCTTCCAGTTGATAGTGTCATTGACAGAGTTCTTCAATCATTGCCACCAAGCTACAAGAGCTTCATGATGAACTATAATATGTAAGGGATGGATAAGACAATTCCCGAGCTCTTCGCGATGCTAAAAGTTGCGGAGGTAGAAATCAAGAAGGAGCATCAAGTGTTGATGGTCAACAAGACCACCAGTTTCAAGAAGAAGGGCAAAGGGAAGAAGGGGAACTTCAAGAAGAATGACAAGCAAGTTGCTGCTCAAGTGAAGAAGCTCAAGTGCTTCTACTACAAAGGGACTGGTCACTGGAAGCGGAACTGCCCCAAGTATTGGCGGATAAGAAGGATGGCAAAGTGAAAGGTATATTTTATATACATGCTATTGATGTGTACCTTACTAATGCCCGCAGTAGCGCCTGGGTATTTGATACTGGTTCTGTTGCTAATATTTGCAACTTGAAACAGGGGCTACGGATTAAGCGAAGATTGGCTAAGGACGAGGTGACGATGTGCGTGGGAAATGGTTCCAAAGTCGATGTGATCGTCGTCGGCACGCTACCTCTACATCTAATTCGAGATTAGTTTTAGACCTGAATAATTGTTATTTGGTGCCAGCGTTAAGCATGAACATTATATATGGATCTTGTTTGATGCGAGACGGTTATTCATTTAAATCAGAGAATAATGGTTGTCCTATTTATATGAGTAATATCTTTTATGGTCATGCACCCTTGATGAGTGGTCTATTTTTACTAAATCTTGATAGTAGTGATACACATATTCAAAGTATTGAAGCCAAAATATATAAGTTTAATAATGATAGTGCAACTTATTTGTGGCACTGCCATTTAGGTCATATTGGTGTAAAGCGCATGAAGAAACTCCATGCTGATGGGCTTTTGGAATCACTTGATGCTTGCGAACCATGCCTCATGGGCAAGATGACTAAGACGTCGTTCTCCGGAACAATGGAATGAGCAACAGACTTATTGGAAATAATACATACTGATGTATGCGGATCGATGAGTGTTGATGCTCGTGGCGGGTATCGTTATTTTCTAAACTTCACAGATGATTTGAGTAGATATGGGTATGTCTTCTTGATGGAACATAAGTCTAATTTTTTTTTGAAAAGTTCAAAGAATTTCAGAGTGAAGTGGAAAATCATCGTAACAAGAAAATTAAGTTTCTTTGATCTGATCATGGAGGTGAATATTTGAGTTATGAGTTTGGTCTTCATTTGAAACAATGCGGAATAGTTTCACAACTCACGCCACCTGGAACACCACAGCGTAATGGTGTGTCTGAACGCCATAACTACACTTTATTAGATATGGTGCGATCTATGATGTCT
This sequence comes from Triticum urartu, assembly GCF_003073215.2. Classification (NCBI taxonomy): domain Eukaryota; kingdom Viridiplantae; phylum Streptophyta; class Magnoliopsida; order Poales; family Poaceae; genus Triticum; species Triticum urartu. The sequence goes on from NC_053027.1 coordinate 158,328,158, forward strand.
GTTGCTGATTTACCGCTATCGTTTTGGGGTTATGCTTTAGAGATGGCTACATTCACATTAAATAGGGCACTATCAAAATCTGTTGAGACGACACCTTATGAACTGTGGTTTGGCAAGAAACCCAAGTTGTCGTTTCTTAAAGTTTAGGCTGCGATGCTTATGTGAAAAAGCTTCAACCTGATTAGCTCAAACCCAAATCGGAGAAATGTGTCTTCAGAGGATACCCAAAGGAGACTGTTGGGTACACCTTTTATCACAGATCCGAAGGCAAGATATTCATTGCTAAGAATGATCCTTTCTTGAGAAGGAGTTTCTCTCGAAAGAAGTGAGTGGGAGTAAAGTAGAACTTGATGAGGTAATTGTTCCTGCTCCCTTATTGGAAAGTAGTTCATCATAGAAATCAGTTCCAGTGATTCCTACACCAATTAGTGATGAAGCTAATGATGATGATCATGAAACTTCTGATCAAGTTACTATCAAACCTCTTAGGTCAACCAGAGTAAGATCCGCACCAGAGTGGTACGGTAATCCTGTTCTGGAGGTCATGTTACTTGACCATGACGAACCTACGAACTATGAGGAAGCGATGATGAGCCCAGATTCCGCAAAATGGCTTGAGGCCATGAAATATGAGATGGGATCCATGTATGAGAACAAAGTGTGGACTTTGGTTGACTTGCTCGATGATCGGCAAGCCATAGAGAATAAAATGGATCTTTGGGAAGAAGACTGACGCTGATGGTAATGTTACTGTCCACAAAGCTTGACTTGTTGCGGAAGGTTTTCGACAAGTTCAAGGGGTTGACTACGATGAGAGGTTCTCACCTATAGCGATGCTTAAGTCCGTCCGAATCATGTTAGCAATTGTCGCATTTTATGATTATGAAATTTGGCAAATGGATGTCAAAAGTGCATTCCTTAATGGATATCTTAAAGAAGAGTTATATATGATGCAACCAGAAGGTTTTGTCGATCCAAAAGGTGCTAACAAAGTGTGTAAGCTCCAGCGATCAATTTATGGACTGGTGCAAGCATCTCGGAGTTGGAATATACGCTTTGATAGTGTGATCAAAGCATATGGTTTTATATAGACTTTTGGATAAGCCTGTATTTACAAGAAAGTGAGTGGGAGCTGATACGTCTCCGTCGTATCTACTTTTCCAAACACTTATGCCCTTGTTTTGGACTCTAACTTGTATGATTTGAATGGAACTAACCCGAACTGACGCTGTTTTCAGCAGAATTGCCATGGTGTTGTTTTATGTGCAGAAAACAAATATTCTCGGAATGACCTGAAACTCCACGGAACACCTTACAATAAATAATAATAAATCCTCGCTAAAGATGAAGACCAGGGGGCCCACACCCTTCTCATGAGGGTGGGGGGCGCCCCCCCCTAGGGCGTGCCCCCCTACCTTGTGGGCCCCCTGGAGACCCTCCGACGCCAACTCCAACTCTATATATTTGCTTTCGGAGAGAGAAAAATCAGAGAGAAGAAATCATCGCGTTTTACGATACGGAGCCGCCGCCAAGCCCTAAAACCTCTCGGGAGGGCTGATCTGGAGTCCGTTCGGTGCTCCGGAGAGGGGGATTCGTCGCCGTCGTCATCATCAACCGTCCTCCATCGCCAATTTCATGATGCTCACTGCCGTGCATGAGTAATTCCATCGTAGGCTTGCTGGACGGTGATGGGTTGGATGAGATTTATCATGTAATCGAGTTAGTTTTTTTAGGGTTTGATCCCTAGTATCCATTATGTTCTGAGATTGATGTTGCTATGACTTTGCTATGCTTAATGCTTGTCACTAGGGCCCGAGTGCCATGATTTCAGATCTGAACCTATTATGTTTTCATGAATATATGTGAGTTCTTGATCCTATCTTGCAAGTCTATAGTCACCTACCATGTGTTATGATCCGGCAACCCCGAAGTGACAATAATTGGGACCACTCCCTGTGATGACCATAGTTTGAGGAGTTCATGTATTCACTATGTGCTAATGCTTTGTTTCGGTTCTCTATTAAAAGGAGGCCTTAATATCCCTTAGTTTCCAATAGGACCCCGCTGCCACGGGAGGGTAGGACAAAAGATGTCATGCAAGTTCTTTTCCATAAGCACATATGACTATATACGGAATACATGCCTACAATACATTGATGAATTGGATCTAGTTCTGTGTCACCCTATGTTATGACTACTACATGATGAAACGCATCCGGCATAATTATCCATCACTGATACGGTGCCTACGAGTTTTCCATATACTGGTTTACGCTTATTTACTTTCCCCCTGCTACTGTTACAATCACTACAAAATACCAAAAACATTACTTTTGCTGTCTTTACTTTTGTTGCCGCTACCACCACTATCATATTACTTTGCTACTAAACACTTTGCTGTAGATACTAAGTTTCCAAGTGTGGTTGAATTGACAATTCAGCTGCTAATACTTGAGAATATTCTTTGGCTCCCCTTGTGTCGAATAAATAGATTTGGGTTGAATACCCTACCCTCGAAAGTTGTTGCGATCCCCTATACTTGTGGGTTATCAGGAGCTCTGTAGCATTTCTGATATTATATGTGGATGACATATTGTTGATTGGAAATGATACTGAATTTCTGAATAGCATAAAAGGATGCTTGAATAAGAATTTTTCAATGAAAGACCTCGGTGATGCTGCTTATATATTGGGCATCAAGATCTATAGAGATAGATCAAGACGCTTAATTGGACTTTCACAAAGCACATACCTTGATAAAGTTTTGAAGAAGTTCAAAATGGATCAAGCAAAGAAAGGTGTGAAGTTGAGTCAGATTCAATGCCGACCACTACAGAAGATAGAGAAAAAATGAAAGTCATTCCCTATGCTTAGGCCATAGGTTCTATCATGTATGCAATGCTGTGTACCAGACATGATGTGTGCCTTGCTATAAGTTTAGCAGGGAGGTACCAAAGTAATCCAGGAGTGGATCACTGGACAACGGTCAAGAACATCCTGAAATACCTGAAAAGGACTAAGGATATGTTTCTCGTTTATGGAGGTGACAAAGAGCTCGTTGTAAACGGTTACGTCGATGCAAGATTTGACACTGATCCGAATGACTCTAAGTCACAAACCGGATACGTATTTTTATTGAATGGTGGAGTTGTCAGTTGGTGCAGTTCTAAGCAAAGCGTCGTGGCGGGATCTACGTGCAAAGCGTGATACATAGCTGCTTCGGAAGCAGCAAATGAAGGAGTCTAGATGAAGGAGTTCATATCCGATCTAGGTGGCATACCTAGTGCATCGGGTCCAATGAAAATCTTTTGTGACAATACTGGTGCAATTGCCTTGGCAAAGGAATCCAGATTTCACAAGAGAACCAAGCACATCAAGAGACGCTTCAATTCCATCCGCGATCAAGTCAAGGAGAGAGACATAGAGATTTGCAAGATACATATGGATCTGAATGTTGCAGACCCATTGACTAAGCCTCTCTCACGAGCAAAACATGATCATCACCAAGACTCCATGGGAGTTAGAATCATGACAATGCAATCTAGATTATTGACTCTAGTGCAAGTGGGAGACTGAAGGAAATATGCCCTAGAGGCAATAATAAAGTTGTTATTTATATTTCCTTATATCATGATAAATGTTTATTATTCATGCTAGAATTGTATTAACCGGAAACGTAGTACATGTGTGAATACATAGACAAACAGAGTGTCACTAGTATGCCTCTACTTGACTAGCTCGTTAATCAAAGATGGTTAAGTTTCCCAGCCATAGACATGAGTTGTCATTTGATGAACGGGATCACATCATTAGAGAATGATGTGATTGACTTGACCCATCTGTTAGCTTAGCACTATGATCATTTAGTTTATTGCTATTGCTTTCTTCATAACTTATACATGTTCCTATGACTATGAGATTATGCAACTCCCGAATACCGGAGGAACACTTAGTTTGCTATCAAATGTCACAACATAACTGGGTGAATATAAAGATGCTCTACAGGTGTCTGTGATGGTGTTTGTTGAGTTGGCATAGATCGAGATTAGGATTTGTCACTCCGATTGTCAGAGAGGTATCTCTGGGCCCTCTCGGTAATGCACATCACTATAAGCCTTGCAAGCAATGTGACTAATAAGTTAGTTGCGGGATGTTGCAATATGGAACGAGTAAAGAGACTTGCGGGTAACGAGATTGAACTAGGTATGATGATACCGACGATCGAATCTCGGGAAGTAACATACCGATGACAAAGGGAACAACGTATGTTGTTATGCGGTTCGACCGATAAAGATCTTCGTAGAATATGTAGGAGCCAATATGGGCGTCCAGGTTCCGCTATTGGTTATTGACCAGAGAGATGTCTCAGTCATGTCTACATAGTTCTCGAACCCGTAGGATCCGCACGCTTAACATTCGTTGACGATATAGTATTATATGAGTTATGTAAGTTTGTCACCGAATGTTGTTCGGAGTCCTGGATGAGATCACGGACATGACGACGAACTCCGGAATGGCCCGGATATAAAGATTGATATATGGGATAATAGTGTTTGGTCTCCGGAAGGGTTCCGGAATTCACCTAAGGGGTTCCGGATGTTACCCGAAATGTTTGGGTACGAGAACACTTTATTTGGGCCAAAGGGGAAAGCCCACAAGGTTTTTGGAAAGCGCAAAAGGAAGTTTTGTGGAGTCTTGATGTCTACTACACAACCTTCTTCTTGTAGACGTTGTTGGGCCTCCAAGTGCAGAGGTTTGTAGGACAGTAGCAAATTTCCCTCAAGTGGATGACCTAAGGTTTATCAATCCATGGGAGGCATGGGATGAAGATGGTCTCTCTCAAACAACCCTGCAACCAAATAGCAAAGAGTCTCTTGTGTCCCCAACACACCCAATACAATGGTAAATTGTATAGGTGCACTAGTTCGGCGAAGAGATGGTGATACAATTGCAATATGGATAGTAGATATAGGTTTTTGTAATCTGAAAATATAAAAACAGCAAGGTAACTAATGATAAAAGTGAGCACAAATGGTATTGCAATGCGTTGAAACAAGGCCTAGGGTTCATACTTTCACTAGTGCAAGTTCTCGCAACAATAATAACATAATTGGATCATATAACTATCCCTCAACATGCAACAAAGAATCACTCCAAAGTCACTGGACAACAAACAAAGAGATTATTGTAGGGTACAAAACCACCTCAAAGTTATCCTTTCTGAATGATCTATTCAAGAGTCCGTAGTTAAATAACACGAAGCTATTCGAGTTCGTACTAGAATAACACCTTAAGACACAAATCAACCAAAACCCTAATGTCACCAAGATACTCCAATGTCACCTCAAGTATCCGTGGGTATGATTATATGATATGCATCACAAAATCTCAGATTCATCTATTCAACCAACACAAAGAACTTCAAAGAGTGCCCCAAAGTTTCTACCTGAGAGTCAAGAAGAAAACGTGTGCCAACCCCTATGCATAAGTTCACAAGGTCACGGAACTCGCAAGTTGATCACCAAAACATACATCAAGTGGATCACGTGAATATCCCATTGTCACCACAGATAAGCACATGCAAGACATACATCAAGTGTTCTCAAATCCTTAAAGACTCAATCTGATAAGATAACTTCAAAGGGAAAACTCAATCCATTACAAGAGAGTAGAGGGGGAGAAACATTATAAGATCCAACTATAATAGCAAAGCTCGCGATACATCAAGATCGTGCCGAATCAAGAACACGAGAGAGAGAGAGAGGTCAAACACATAGCTACTAGTACATACCCTCAGCCCCGAGGGTGAACTACTCCCTCCTCATCATGGAGAGCGCCGGGATGATGAAGATGGCCACCGGTGATGGATTCCCCCCTCCGACAGGGTGCTGGAATGGGTCTAGATTGGTTTTCGGTGGCTACGGAGGCTTGCGGCGGCGGAACTCCCGATCTAGGTTATTTTCTGGAGGTTTTTCTATTTATAGGAATTTTTGGCATCGGTCTCATGTCAGGGGGTTCTCCGAGTCGTCCACGAGATAGGGGGACGCGCCCAGCGGGGTAGGGCGCGCCCTCCACCCTCGTGGACGGCTCGGGACTCTTCTGGCCCAACTCTTTTACTTCGGGGGCTCCTTTTGGTCCATAAAAAATCATCAAAAATTCACACGTCAATTGGACTCCATTTGGTATTCCTTTTCTATAAAACTCAAAAACAAGGAAAAAACAGAAACTGGCACTGGGCTCTAGGTTAATAGGTTAGTCCCAAAAATCATATAAAATAGCATATAAGTGCATATAAAACATCCAAGATGGATAATATAATAGCATGGAACAATAAAAAATTATAGATACGTTGGAGACGTATCAAGCATCCCTAAGCTTAATTCTTGCTCGTCCTCGAGTAGGTAAATGATAAAAACAAAAAAAATTGATGTGGAATGCTACATAACATATTTATCAATGTAATCTTCTCTATTGTGGCAAGAATATTCAGATCCGAAAGATTCAAGACAAAAGTTTAATATTGACATGAAAACAATAATACTTCAAGCATACTAACAACAATCATGTCTTCTCAAAATAACATGGCCAAAGAAAGTTCATCCCTACAAAATCATATAGTTTGGCTATGCTCCATCTTCGTTACACAAAATATTCAAATCATGCACAGCCCCGATGACAAGCCAAGCAATTGTTTCATACTTTAGTATTCTCAAACGTTTTCAACTTACACGCAATACATGAGCGTGAGCCATGGACATAGCACTATAGGTGGAATAGAATGGTGGTTTTGGAGAAGACAAAAGGGAGGAAGATGGTCTCACATCAACTAGGCGTATTAATGGGCTATGGAGATGCCCATCAATAGATATCAATGTGAGTGAGTATGGATTGCCATGCAATGGATGCACTAGAGCTATAAATGTATGAAAGCTCAACAAAAGAAACTAAGTGGGTGTGCATCCAACTTTCTTGCTCATGAAGACCTAGGGCATTTTGAGGAAGCCCATCGTTGGAATATACAAGCCAAGTTCTATAATGAAAAATTCCCACTAGTGTATGAAAGTGACAACATAGGAGACTCTCTATCATGAAGATCATGGTGCTACTTTGAAGCACATGTGTGGTAAAAGGATAGTAGCATTGCCCCTTCTCTCTTTTCTCTCATTTTTTGTTTTTTTGTTTTTTTGTGTTTTGGGCCTTCTCCTTTTTTTGGCCTTTCTCTTTTTTCCTCACATGGGACAATGCTCTAATAATGAAGATCATCACACTTTTATTTACTTACAACTCAAGAATTACAACTCGATACTTAGAACAAAATATGACTCTATATGAATGCCTCTGGCGGTGTGCCGGGATGTGCAATGAATCGAGAGTGACATGTATGAAAATATTATGAATAGTGGCTTTGCCACAAATACGATGTCAACTACATGACATTGCAAAGCAATATGACAATGATGAAGTGTGTCATAATAAACGGAAAAGTGGAAGGTTGCATGGTAATATATCTCGGAATGACTATGGAAATGCCATAATAGGTAGGTATGGTGGCTGTTTTGAGGAAGGTAAATGGTGGGTTTATGATGCCGGCGAAAGTAGCGCGGTACTGGAGAGGCTAGCAACGGTGGAAGGGTGAGAGTGCGTATAATCCATGGACTCAACATTAGTCATAAAGAACTCACATACTTATTGCAAAAATCTACAAGTCATCAAAAACCAAGCACTACACGCATGCTCCTAGGGGGGTAGATTGGTAGGGAAAGACCATCGCTCGTCCCCGACCGCCACTCATAAGGAAGACAATCAAAGAAATACCTCATGCTTCAAATTTATTACACAACGGCTACCATACGTGCATGCTACAGGACTTGCAAACCTCAACACAAGTATTTCTGAAATTCACAATTAATTTACTAGCATGACTCTAATATCACCATCCTCATGTCTCAAAACAATCATCAAGCATCAAACTTCTCATAGTATTCAACGCACTTTATATGAAAGTTTTTGTTATATCCCTCTTGGATGCCTATCATATTAGGACTAAATTCATAACCAAAGCAAATTACCATGCTATTTAAGACTCTCAAAATAATATAAGTGAAGCATGAGAGTTCATTAATTTCTTCAAAATAAAACCACCGTCGTTCTCTAAAAGATATAAGTGAAGCACTAGAGCAAACGACAAACTACTCCAAAAGATATAAGTGAAGATCAATGAGTAGTTGAATAGTTATGCAACTATGTGAAGACTCTCTAACATTTAAGAACTGCAGATCCTGGTATTTTATTCAAACAACAAGCAAAAGAAAAGAAAAGAAAATGGCGCTCCAAGCAAAGCACATATCATGTGGTGAATAAAAATATAGCTCCAAGTAAAGTTACCGATGAACGAAGAATAAGAGGGGATGCCATCCGGGGCATCCCGAAGCTTAGGCTCTTGGTTTTCCTTGAATATTACCTTGGGGTGCCTTGGGCATCCCCAATCTTAGGCTCTTGCCACTCCTTATTCCATAGTCCATCGAATCTTTACCCAAAACTTAAAAAATTCACAACACAAAACTTAACAGAAAACTCGTAAGCGCCGTTAGTATAAGAAAATAAGTCACCACTAAGGTACTGTTGTGAACTTATTCTAAATTCATATTGGTGTAATATATATGGTATTCCAACTTCTCTATGGTTCATACCCTCCGATACTACTCATAGATTCATCAAAATAAGCAAACAACACAATGAAAACAGAATCTGTCAAAAACAGAACAATATGTAGTAATCTGGAGATTTCGAAAACTTATGTAACTCCAAAAAATCTGAAAAAATATGGAGACTAGGATAAAAAGTATGTTGATCTACTGCAGTTTGAATTGCTATTTTATTGCTCTCTGGTAAAAAAATGATAATTATTTTCGTGAGCGCATACTTTCTGTTTTTGTCAGCAAGATCAAACAACAATCACCCAAGAAGATCCTAAAGGCTTTACATGGCACAAACACTAATTAAAACATAAAACCACATCTAACAAAAGGCTAGATAGATTATTTATTACTAAACAGGAGCAAAAGGCAAAGAATAAAAATAAAATTGGGTTGCCTCCTAACAAGCGCTATCGTTTAACGCCCCTAGCTAGACATGATGATTTCAATGATGCTCATAAAAAATAAGAATTGAAGCATAAAGAGAGCATCATGAAGAATATGACTAGCACATTTAAGTCTAACCCACTTCCTAGGCATAGGGATTTTGTGAGCAAAAACTTTATGGGAACAAGAATCAACTAGCATAGGAAAGCAAAACAAGCATAACTTCAAGATATTAAGCACATAGAGAGGAAACTTGATATTATTGCAATTCCTACAAGCATATATTCCTCCCTCATAATAATTTTCAGTAGCATCATGAATGAATTCAACAATATAACCATCACATAAAGCATTCTTTTCATGATTCATAAGCATAGAAAATTTACTACTGTCCACATAAGCAAAAAATTTCTTATTTGGAATAGTGGGAGCAAATTCAACAAAATAACTATCATGGGATTGAAAATTGAAATCAAGAGGACAAGTTTCATTTTAATCATTATTCTCTATAGCATACGTGTCATCACAATAATCATCATAGATACGAGGCATTCTTTCATCATAGTAAATTTTCTCATCAAAACTTAGGGGATAAAAAGTATCATCTTCATCAAACATAGCATCCCCAAGCTTGTGGCCTTGCATATCATTAGTATCATGGATATTCAAAGAATTCATACTAACAACATTGCAATCATGCTCATCATTCAAAGATTGTATGCCAAACATTTTATTGCATTCTTCTTCTAATACTTTGGCACAATTATTGGAATCCTTATTTTCACGAAAGACATTAAAAAGATGAAGCATATGCGGTAACCTCAATTCCATTTTTAGTTTTCTTTTATAAACTAAACTAGTGATAAAACAAGAAACTAAAAGATTCGATTGCAAGATCTAAAGATATACCTTCAAGCACTCGCCTCCCCGGCAACGGCCCCAGAAAAGAGCTTGATGTCTACTACACAACCTTCTTCTTGTAGACGTTATTGGGCCTCCAAGTGCAGAGGTTTGTAGGAAAATAGCAAATTTCCCTCAAGTGGATGACCTAAGGTTTATCAATCCATGGGAGGCGTGGGACGAAGATGATCTCTCTCAAACAACCCTGCAACCAAATAGCAAAGAGTCTCTTGTGTCCCCAACACACCCAATACAATGGTAAATTGTATAGGTGCACTAGTTCGGCGAAGAGACGGTGATACAATTGCAATATGGATGGTAGATATAGGTTTTTGTAATCTGAAAATATAAAAACAGCAAGGTAACTAATGATAAAAGTGAGCACAAATGGTATTGCAATGCGTTGAAACAAGGCCTAGGGTTCATACTTTCACTAGTGCAAGTTCTCTCAACAATAATAACATAATTGGATCATATAACTATCCCTCAACATGCAACAAAGAGTCACTCCAAAGTCACTAGTAGCGGAGAACAAACAAAGAGATTATTGTAGGGTACGAAATCACCTCAAAGTTATCCTTTCTGAACGATCTATTCAACAGTCCGTAGTAAAATAACACGAAGCTATTCTTTCCGTTCGATCTATCCTAGAGTTCATACTAGAATAACACCTTAAGACACAAATCAACTAAAACCCTAATGTCACATAGATACTCCAATGTCACCTCAAGTATCCGTGGGGATGATTATAAGATATGCATCACACAATCTCAGATTCATCTATTCAACCAACACAAAGAACTTCAAAGAGTGCCCCAAAGTTTCTACCGGAGAGTCAAAATGAAAACATGTGCCAACCCCTATGCATAAGTTCACAAGGTCACGGAACTCGCAAGTTGATCACCAAAACATACATCAAGTGGATAGCATGAATATCCCATTGTCACCACAGATAAGCACATGCAAGACATACATCAAGTGTTCCCAAATCCTTAAAGACTCAATCCGATAAGATAACTTCAAAGGGAAAACTCAATCCATTACAAGAGAGTAGAGGGGGAGAAACATCATAAGATCCAACTATAATAGCAAAGCTCACGATATATCAAGATCGTGCCGAATCAAGAACACGAGAGAGAGAGAGAGAGAGAGAGAGATCAAACACATAGCTACTGGTACATACCCTCATCCCCGAGAGTGAACTAGTCCCTCCTCTTCATGGAGAGAGCCGGGATGATGAAGATGGCCACTGGTGATGGATTCCCCCCTCCGGCAGGGTGCCGGAACGGGTCTAGATTGGTTTTTGGTGGCTACAGAGGCTTGCAGCGGCTGAACTCCCGATCTAGGTTATTTTCTGGAGGTTTCTGTATTTATAGGAATTTTTGGCGTTGGTCTCACGTCAGGGGGGTCTCCGAGTCGTCCACGAGATAGGGGGACGTGCCCAGGGGGTAGGGCGCACCCTCCACCCTCATGGACGGCTCGGGACTCTTCTGGCCCAACTCTTTTACTTCAGGGGCTTATTTTGGTCCATAAAAATCATCAAAAATTGGCACGTCAATTGGACTCCGCTTGGTATTCCTTTTCTGTAAAACTCAAAAACAAGGAAAAACAAAAACTGGCACTGGGCTCTAGGTTAATAGGTTAGTCCCCAAAATCATATAAAATAGCATATAAGTGCATATAAAACATCCAACATGGATAATATAATAGCATGGAACAATAAAAAATTATAGATACGTTGGAGACGTATCAAGTGCAGGGGCCAGACGCCAGGGGGTCTAGACGCCGGGGGAGGGAGTCCTGGACTAAGGGGTCATCGGGCGTCCGACCTATTGCATATGGGCCGGACTGATGGGTCGTGAAGATACGAAGACCGGAGACTCTACCCGTGTCTGGATGGGACTCTCCTTGGCGTGGAAGGCAAGCTTGGCGACCAAATATGAATATTCCTTTCTCTGTAACCGACCTTGTGTAAACCCTAGATCCCTCCTGTGTCTATATAAACAGGAGGGCTAGGTCCGTAGATAGATCCTGATAACCATAGCCAGGCTAGACTTTTAGGGTTTAGCCATTACGATCTCGTGGTAGATCAACTCTTGTAATACTCATATTCATCAATATCAATCAAGCAGGAAGTAGGGTATTACCTCCATAGAGGGCGCCCGAACCTGGGTAAACATTGTGTCCCCCGTCTCCTATTACCATCGATCCTAGATGCACAGTTCGGGAGCACCTACCCGAGATCCGCCGGTTTTGACACTGACATTGGTGCTTTCATTGAGAGTTCCATTGTGCCATCGAAAGATAGGATCGATGGCTCGCCTTGTTCTCAAGGATAACATCACCTCTGGAGGAACACTGGCCCCAGGCCAAACCCTCCGGCTAGGAGGCTTCCTTATGACCGCCCGTTCGGCCAGTAAGCCGACGATGGCTTCTCGGGTCATCAAAAATCCCCTTCATGTGGAATCTAAGTACTCCAAGAAGATGGATCCGGTGGAGCTGTCGTCTTTAAACGAGCTCCTAGATCGCATCATTGCCTTGGGGGTCGCCACGGACTATGATCGGATTGGGCTTAAACCCGGCCAGAGAGAAATTAGAACTCTGCCGGTCACCCATCAAGTAGCGGTAGTAGAGGAGCAAGACGACAACTCTTCCTCTATATTAAGGACGAACTACGTTTGGATCTCCGAACTTGAAGAGTCGAATACCTACCTACAGAAAGACACTTCATGTCCTCCGAACATTGAATTGGATAACAAGCCCAGAAAATCAGTTGACATCCCGGAGCCCGAACTACTAAATCCGGAGATTCTTCAAACTCCGGATCCCAATTTGGGTCAGGGTTCGGACTTTAATCCACCCACCCAGACATAAGCGCTCTCAGGGGCATACGGCAGCAGTATAAGGAAACGGCCCACCACTTCTGGGCCAGATTCCTCCTTGTCAAAGATAAGATTGAAGATTGGGACGACGAAGACGTGATCACCGCGTTTCGCAGCAATTGCACGGATGAAGGAATCCTCAACGCCATCAACCGTCGTCACATATCACGCTTCGCAGACTTGGCAACCATAGTATACAAGTACTGCGCAATGGAAAGCGCCTGGAAAACTCAGGCAGCCTGCTGGGAACCGCTGATTTCCACCCAATCCCTCGTTTAGGTGAAAAGGACGCACCCTAGTGGCACGCCCGGCCCAATGACAAAGAAATACAAGCCCATTACGAGACGCAGAACGGTTCTGGAAGGATGGCTCGATGGACCACGCAAGCTACACACAACACTAGACACTATATCAACTCAAAGCCTTAGAGCATGTTGGATACTCCGGCAGGTGGCCAAGAGCGGTGAGGATGTCCTCACCAAAAATAACCCAGAGCAATATCCGGCAGAGGACGACGACCCCAGAGTACTGGCGGTCTTCGAGACTTTCGCTTCAAACAATAAGCGTAAAAGGGCACTCCACGACCTTGCCGAAGTCTGCCAAATCACAGCAACAAACCCTTGGAACAACACGGCCATAACTTTCAATGCCGAGGATGAACCAAAAGTCAGGACAATTCGAGCACCAGCCGCCTTGGTCCTCCGATCGTGGACGGCTTTCGGCTCACCAAGGTTCTCATGGACGGCGGCAGCGGACTAAACCTCATTTACGAGGACACACTCATCAAAATGGAAATAGACAGGAGCTGCATCAAGCAAAGTAGCACGACCTTCCAGGGAATTATTCCTAGTCGGGAGGCACAATGCGCGGAAAAATCACCCTCGACGTGGTATTCGGCACGCCGAAGAACTATCAGACCGAAGAACTAACCTTCCAAGTGGCCCCTTTCAACAGCGGATATCACGCCGTATTGGGGCGAGATGCATTCACACGCTTCCCGGCTATACCTCACTATGGGTATATGAAGCTCAAGATGTCGGGGCCCAATGGCATAATCACTCTTGCTAGTGATCCGGACATAGCACTCCGCGCCGAAAACAAAACCGCATCACTGGCCCTTGAGGCATTATCTGAAGCCCTCACGGCCGAAGAATTAACCGCATTACGCTCCACGGTGGATAAGGATGACGTAATCTTGGACAAACGACCCAAATCCACCTCCTTCAAACCAGCAGAAGAAATAGTCAAATTCCAAGTCCATCCAACGGACCCCAAGAAGACAGCATCTATCGGGGCACAATTAGACCCAACGGTCGACACCGCGCTACGGGAATGTCTGCGCGAAAATTGGGATATATTTGCCTGTCACCCTTCTGATATGCCAGGAATCCCACGCAGATTGGCCGAACACAGCCTCAACATATTGAAGGGATATAAACCAGTTAAACAAACACTGCGGCGTTTTTTCCGAACCCAAACGTCAAGCGATGGGGGAGGAGCTAGCCAAGCTAATCGAGGTCGGATTAATTAGAGAAATAAAACACCCGGACTGGCTAGCAAACTTGGTGATGGTGCCAAATAAGGATAAATCCTGGTGCCTGTGTGTCGATTTCAAAGACCTCAATAAGGCCTGCCCTAAGGATCCCTTCCCCCTCCCCCGCATCGACCAGATTATCGATGCCACCGCAGGACACGATTCGCTATGCTTCCTCGACGCATATTCCGAATACCATCAAATCAAAATGAAGGAGTCCGATCAAGCCACAACGGCATTCATTGCCCCATATGGGCCATTCTGCTTCAACACCATGCCCTTCAGGCTCAAAAACGCCGGGGCCACCTACCAACGCATGATTCAAGCATGCCTGGAGAAACAGATCGCCAAGACAGTTGCAGCATACATGGACGATGTCGTCATTAAAACTAGGCATGTCGACTCACTAATAGACGATTTACGTCTCACATTCGACAACCTCCGTACATATGACATCAAGCTCAATCCAGAAAAGTGTGTTTTCGGCATTCCTGCTGGAAAGCTTCTAGGCTTCATCGTTTCCAATAGAGGAATTGAAGCAAATATAGCCAAAATCCAAGCCTTGTCACAATTGGCCACACCAACGGACCTTAAACAGGTCCAAAAACTCGCTGGGTGCGTGGCAGCTTTAAGCCGCTTTATCTCCAGATTGGGGGAAAAGGCATTGCCATTGTATCGCCTCCTCCGGCACCCCGATCACTTCGAGTGGACAGATGCGGCAACAGCCAGACTGGAAGAAATAAAAACCCTTCTCGCGAGCAACCCAATCCTAGCCGCACCGAACGTCGGCAAACCCATGTTATTATACATATCGGCAACACACCAGGTGGTGAGCGCCGTGCTCATCATGGAACGAGACCAGGACGGACATAAATTCCCAATTCAGAAGCCAGTATATTATGTATCCACCGTCCTCACACCATGCAAATCCCGGTACCCTCATTATCAAAAGATAGCATACACGGTCTTCATGGCATCCCGGAAGCTACGACACTACTTCCAAGAATGGTCTATCATGGTGGCTTCCGAAGTACCACTCAATGATATAATAAACAACCGCGATGCTACGGGCCGGATAGCCAAATGGGACATTGAGCTCCTTCCATTCGACATAACATACAAACCACGCCGAGCCATCAAATCCCAAGTACTAGCGGACTTCGTCGCCGAATGGACATAAGTCGAACTCCCTAAAGAGTATGGCACATATTCCAACTGGGTTATGTATTTCGATGGTTCCAAAATGTTGGCAGGATTAGGAGCGGGCGTCGTTTTAACGTCCCCCATCGAAGACGTAGTCCAGTACGTACTCCAAATATTATACACAGACTCCAATAACGCAGCCGAATACGAGGCCCTATTACATGGTCTCCGGATGGCTCTCTCTATGGGCATACAATGCCTGGAAGTGCACGGGGACTCAAACCTTGCAATATCTCAAATAAATGGAGATTTTGATGCCAAATATCCAAAGATGGCGGCGTACCACAATGCTGTCCTGAAAATGTCAACTCGATTCGAGGGGCTTGAGTTTCATCACGTGGCTCAAGAAAGTAATCAAGCGGCGGATGTCCTCACTCGCATTAGCGCCAAGTGTGACCCACTCCCACCTAATATCTTTCTGGAAAGGCTTTTTAAGCCATCCGTGGTGTGGCAAGGGGAGAGCGGTAACACCAGTCCGGATCCGAACACAACTCCAGCCTCCGAACACAATGATATAATTGGGGGCTCAGCCACCGAAA
Organism: Triticum urartu; assembly: GCF_003073215.2. Classification (NCBI taxonomy): domain Eukaryota; kingdom Viridiplantae; phylum Streptophyta; class Magnoliopsida; order Poales; family Poaceae; genus Triticum; species Triticum urartu. The sequence goes on from NC_053027.1 coordinate 158,344,299, forward strand.
TAACACTGTCGGCCCACCTAATCATGGCAGTCATTGCCCCATGGACCGAACCCTTCTTGGCCTACCTTAATAGGAAAGAACTCCTAGAGGACCAGAATGAGGCTCGTCACATTATTCGGTGCTCGAAGGCCTACAAGGTTCATGAAGGAGAGCTCTACAAGAAAAGCGCTACTGGAGTTCTTCAAAGATGTATCTCCGAGGAAGAGGGGCGGCAGCTTTTGGCTGAAATTCACGCCGGACTCGGCGGGCACCACGCTGCAGCTCCGGCCCTTGTTAACAAGGCCTTCCATACAGGCTTTTACTGGCCGACGACCCGAGCAGATGCATAGGACCTTGTCCAATGTTGCATCGGATGCCAGCTATTCGCCAACCAAAGCCACATGCCCCCCACCGCTCTACAAACAATCCCCATTACTTGTCCTTTCGCGGTCTAGGGGCTCGATATGGTCAGACCCCTTGAAGGAGGAAGCCATAAGAGAAAGTATCTGTTGGTCATGGTGGACAAATTCACTAAGTGGATAGAGGCCAAACCAGTCAAAACGGTCGAGGCGGGGCCAGTAATAGACTTCATATCCAGCGTGGTGCACCGTTATGGTGTTCCACACAGCATCATCACCGATAACGGCTCCAGTTTCACAGCCGATGAGGTGAAAACTTGGTGTGCTAATCTAGGCATTAAGCTTGATTGTGCCTCTGTCCATCACCCGCAAACAAACGGTCAAGTCGAATGGGCTAATGGTCTTATTATGAGCGGCATCAAACCTAGACTAGTGCGGTCTTTGAAAGAATCAGATAAGCACTGGGTTGAGGAGCTTGACTCCATACTCTGGGGGCTGCGGACCACACCCAACCGCACTACTGGATATACACCTTTCTTCATGGTATACGGTGCGGAAGTTGTGTTGCCTTGCGATATTATCCATGACTCACCTCGAGTGCGCATGTACGAAGAGAGAGAGAGAGAGAGGCCGAGCTTGATCGGCCTGGAGGAGGAGCGCGATGTTGCAAAAGCCCGTTCCACATTTTATCAACAACATGCCCGCAGATACGAAAGAAGATAAGTACGGGCCAAAACTTATAATGTCGGTGAACTCGTCATACGCTTGCCGGAGAAGAAAAAGGACAAACTCAAGCCCAAGTGGGAGGGTCCCTTCATAATTGACGAGGTTCTCACGGGAGGAGCGTACCGCCTGCGTGCTGCAGCATATAATCGCCTAGAGCCGAACCCCTGGAACGCGGCCAGACTCCGAAGATTATATGCCTAGTGCCGAACTATGTGTTTGTCTCCTTCTCCCTACTGTCTCCTTTATTTCCCCCCTCTCTTTTCGTTTCTTCTTCTTTATAGAACTTAAACTCTTTCGCATGGCTAAACCGTGCACCTGTGATGTACACATCCTTGAGCATGTACGTCGACTATACCTAGGGGCTTCCCAGACAGAAGCTTATTTTCCGAGCATCAAGCTCATCACATATGTGTTTCTTCTCATATATACCTTTTTCCGCCATTATATGCATCGATATGACTTAAGTTTTGGCCAAGCTGGGTTGCCTGGATCCTGTGCTTATGCCCTACATTCCCGTTAGTTCGGCTAGGGCATAAAGGGAGCACCTCTGCGATTGTTACTGCCGGGTCATCTGAATGTGTACCTCAGACTGGGTGAAGCCGAAAGCTAGCGTTCTTAAGAGCATACTCGGTCGGCGGACTAAAGATGCTTTATATTCCTTCCATTTTGAACCCCCAGATGATTACCTATACTGTAATGTTATCAATCATAGTTCGGACATGCGTTTTAATGCATGCACACCCAGGGAAAGGGACCCCTAACGAAACTATTCTCCCTGGAAGATGTTTCTTACAATCATAATGTAATAACATAACTAGCCAGATACACATTGTCTGTTCAAGCAACTATGACCCCTACGCCTGGTTCCCATGCATACCCCCGTCTATTTTACCGCTAGGGTATTCGGGAACACTCTGCACCTTCGGGTCCAGAGGTTGAAGCGGAAAGGTCTGCCATGACAATTGTTTTTATAATTCAGCTAGAGTCACATATGTCAAGGAAAGTACATAGTCACTAGGACTCAAAAATTTCCTCCTCTATGCCGTCCAGCAGGCGGTCTAACTTACAATCCTGCTGGGAATACTTGACGGCTACTTCTACTTGGTCATATACCAAATTAGTGGGAACTTCTTTTCCATCTGACCCTAGAGGTCCGACCCGAGCCATATGATTCAAGCTTGGTATACCGTGTTTTCACCATGGGCCAGGCTTCCCGTGCACCTTCTCGACAGGCCGATATCTTCCACAGTCAAAAGCGCCGTCGCGCTCCCTTGAATAGTTGTATCAGCTCCTCCATCTTTCCCGGAGGGGAGGCGGATGGCCATAGGGCCTTGGAAACACTTCGCATCGCCTGCCGAGCTTGCTCGTGCACCTGCGACAGCTCTTGTAGCAGATCGCTCGAAGATCCGGACATCTCCTCTTCGGGACGACCGGTCGGCATACTTGCAGATATAACTCTATCAGCATCTTCTGCCTCCGAATTATGCGAAGGTAGGTTCAACCACATACTGAATATGCCTCCTCGCATCCTTTTATTCTCCTTTATAGAGTTCGCCACACTACAAAAAAAAGACACATCCGTGACATTTTGGGCCGAACGAAAAAAAATCTGTCATACATATGACACTTCTATGACGATAATTATGACAAAACCCGGTATCATCATAGATGTGGTGGGCTCCTACTTCTATGACAAAAAATCATGACTGAAAATGGCCTTTTCGTCCTGGGCGGGCCGGAGACGCAGCTGCATGACATTCTTTGGGCCGTCCATGATGGGAAAAACCGTGGTAGAAGCCAGGGGGAGGAAAATTTCGAGGAGTTCCCGGTTACGGTGGGAGGTCGGGGGCCGAGCGATGCACGTTTCTCTTGTACACGTACGCGCGCGTGTGCGAGGCGTTGGCTCTAACTGAACCCGAGCGAGGCGTTGGGCTCTAACTGAACCCGAGCGATTGCACTACAGGCTACGCGTTACTGAACCCGAGCGATCGATCGATGGCTGTTAATTGAACCCGATCAAGCGATTCCTTTGCTACTGCTGCTAACTGAAGCCGATCGATGATGCCTCTGGGATGAACAGTGAGCGTTGCGGGGGGTTTGGATGAACAGTGAGCGATGGCATTGCCTCTGGATGAACAGGCCCCCATGGTGTGGTGGAGGGCTGGATGAACAGTAGATGGTGGAGGGGTGCCCGTGGAGGGGTGGTTGAACAGGACCCCGTCGTGTGGAGGGCTGGATGAACAGTAGACGGTGGAGGGGTGCCCGTGGAGGGGTGGTTGAACAGTAGCCGGTGGAGTAGCGCGCGGTGGAGGCTGGATGAACAGGAGCCCGTGGAGGCTGGAGGAGGTCGACGGTGGAGACGAACAGTATCCCGTGGAGTCCCGTTTTGCGGTACGCCACACCCTTGCCGATGAACAGGACCCCCGTTTCGACCGTAGCGCTCCATCACAAGTCCGTTTCGTCCGTTTTGCGGTACACCACACCCCTCCCGATCAACATGACCCCCGTTTCGACCGTAGGAGGTCCGTTTCCTCCGTTTTGTGGTACGCCACACCCCTCCCGATCAACAGGACCCCCGTTTCAACCGTAGGAGGTCCGTTTCCTCCGTTTTGCGGTACGCCAGACCCCTCCCGATGAACAGGATCCCGTTTCGAACGTGGCCGGTCGAACACAAGGTCGTTTCCTCCGTTTTGCGGTACGCCATGCCTCGTTTCCATCGCCTGTTCCGTCCAAGCCCTCCCGATGAACGACCACGCATTCCGTTCTGACCCTGCTGGTTGGCTCCCACGCGTTCTGTTGCCTCCCGATGAACACAACGCATTCCGTTGCCTCCCCATGAACACGACGCATTCCGTTGCCTCCCCATGAACACGACGACGACATTGTTTCTCCGTTCCGACCCAGCCATGTACACGAGCCCTGGCCGTACGTATGCGTGAGTAGGCGTTCGAGACCCTGCCCGTATGTACGTACGTGGCCGTATTTTCTTTCTTGCACCCTGGCCGCTATACGTACGTGTACATGCTACGTGCGCGCCTCTACTACGACACGTACGCGCCTCTACTACGACATGTGCGTGCCTCTACATCGACCAGTATATATGTACGTACACATTCGCGACCAGAATGACAACGCTATGTACGCTTCGACCAGATGGGTCCCGACTGTCAGGCACTTCCTTGCCTGCGAAGATGTAGCTGGTGAGTCCCAGCAGTCAGGGGGGCGAATCATTTTTTTTGCCCGGACGCACTTCCATGCGTGCGAAGATGTAGCTGGTGGGTCCCAGCAGTCAGGGGGAAATGTTTTTTTCATGAAATACAGTGGCCCGTCCGGTGGGTCCCAGCTATCAGGTGGAGGAATCATTATTTTCCGCTTAATAAGGAGGCACTTCCTTGCTGCGGCCATGGACCCAGCTGTCAGCCTCTCCACGTATAGTCCACGTCCAATGGAAGTCGTTCCTTGACCACGTTGACCACACCGTGTCGAGAGCACCAGGGCGGTGGATGACGGCGAGGCCTAGGAAGGGGACGACGGGGAGCCGGGGAAGATGCGGCAGTGGAAGCCCGCGCGGAGAGGAGTACGAGGGTTCACTGGTTCGACTGCAGTGTGAGGCTGCCGTCGCCGCAGGGCCTGGCCAGATGTGGGAATAGTAGGGGGCGGTGAGGCCTCCGTGGCAGCACAGCCGGCCACGGGAGGCAGGAGCATGCGGCAGGACCGGCGCTGCTTTGGGCGGCTGGAGCAAGAAGACCAAAGGTTGAAGAAGCACTACGGCCGTTGGATGGACAGTGTACGGTCACTGGAGCTAGAATCGTTTATATTGACTAAGTTGACAAAGCCCTCCGTCCCCGTCAACTTAGTAGGCCCACAAGTCAGCCTCCCACAAAGGTGGGTCCCAGGTAGCAGGGCGTATTCAGTTTTTTGTGTGTAATAGGGAGGCACTTCCGGTGGGTCCGAGCTGACAGCAAGGGGAACGTTTTTTCCACGAAATACGGTGGCCCTCGGGTGGGTCCCAGCAGTCAAGGGCAAACGTTTTTTTCATGAAATACTAGTGGGCGTCCGGTGGGTCCCTGCTGTCAGGTGGAGGAATAATTATTTTCTGCGTAATAAGGAGCCACTTCCTTGCGGCTGCCATGGACTCAGCTGTCAGCCTCTCTCAGTATTCTCCCGATGGAATTCGGTCGTTGACCACATTGACCATGCCGCGCCGAGAGCACCACGATGGTGGACGACGGCGAGGCCTAGGAAGGGGACAACGCGGAGCCGGGGAAGACGCGGCAGTGGATGCCCATGCAGAGAGGAGTACGAGGGTTCACTGGTTCGGCTGTGCTGCCGTCGCCGCAGAATAACAGGGGGTGTGGGTGAGTGGAGTGGAGGGATGGCCTGGCCAGCGGTGGGAGTAGTATGGGGGCGGTGAGGCCTCCGCAGCAGCAGCACAGCCGGCCACGGGAGGCAGGAGCAGGCGGCACGATCGGCGCTGCTTTGGGCGGCTAGAGCAAGAAGACCAGAGGTTGAAGAAGCACTACGGCCGTTGGATGGACATCGTACGGTCAGTCAAGCTAGAATCGTGCATATTGACTAAGTTGACAAAGCCCTTCGTCCCCGTCAACTTAGTAGGCCCACTATACTGGGTCCCAGCTAGCAAGGGGAGTATTCATTTTTTTGTGCGTAATAAGGAGGCACTTCCTTGCATGCGAAGATATAGCTGGTGGGTCCGAGCTGTCAGCGGCGGTAATGTTTTTTTCACGAAATACAGAGGCCCTTTCGGTGGGTCCTAGATGTCAGGTGGAGGAATCATTATTTTGCGCGTAACAAGGAGGCATTTCCTCGCGTGCGGCCGTGGACCCAGCTGTCAGCCTCTCCACGTACAGTCCACTTTAGATGCATGTCGGTCGTTGACCACGTTGACCATGCCACGCCGAGAGCACCAGGGCGGTGGACGACGGCGAGGCCTAGGAAGGGAACGACATGGAGGCACGGAAGACTCGGCAGTTGTTTTTGTTTCCCACGCGGAGGGGAGTACGACTGTATGAGGGTTTACTGGTTCGTCTGCCGTCGCCGGAGAATAACAGCAGGTGTGGGTGAGTAGAGGGATGGCCAGGCCAGCGATGGGAGTATGGTGGGGCGGTGAGGCTTGCGCGGCAACACAGCCGGCCACGGGGAGGAGGGAGCAGGCAGTCCCGCCGGCGCTTGTTTCAGCGGCTGGAGCAGGAAGAGCAGAGATTGAAGAAGCACGACGGCCGTTGGATGGACACCCAACAGTATACAGGCCATCTGTGGAAAGCCTCAAATCTGTGGAAAACAGCATACAGCCCATCTGCCATTATTTCAAATAATTTACAGCCCATTTGCTAATTCTTACGGGTTTTTTGGAGCCCATATTCTTTTTATTAGCATTACAGCCCATATTGTGGCCACGGTTAAAAAATTATACGAAATTTTGCATATATCGGTGCGGTCTGAACTGTTTTTAATCCCGAAATTTCAAGTCACATTCAGACTGATTTTAAAAATAAATGTATATCAATATAAAATCCAATAAATTGTCCACGCATAAAAATCAATGCAATTTAAAATCTCGAAATGAAAAAAAAATATTTGTAACTAATTGCCGATTTGATGTGTTTTAAAAATGTACAACCCATTTCTCATTACTGATAGGCCATTTTCTCGGCCAGCCGAATGAAGCTCTCCTCGTCTTGAAAGATTTGCAGCCCAACTGGCCTGATAAAGCGACTTACTTGACAAATCACAAAAAAACTAGGCTAGCCATTTTCAGGAAAAAAAACTACTGGGCTGGTCTGTGGTAAACATAAAAGAAAAGGCTGTCTAGACATGCCAGAGTGTCCCGCACAGCCCAGTTGACACCCTGCTTCCGTCTCAAAAACAAAATAGATAAATGCCACTCCAATTATGGCGATTCATAAAAATACCACTGCAATTTCCAAACTTTGAAAAATGCCACTGCAATTTTTGCAAACTTTGAAAAATGCCACTACAGTTTGCAAACTTTGAAAAACGCCACTCCAGACTTCGAAAAATGCCACTAGAAATGGCATGAAATGGCATTTTTCAAAGTTTGGAAATTGCAGTGGCATTTCTCGGATACACCAGATTTGGAGTGGCATTTATCAAATTAACCCAAAAAAAAAAAGTGGGCGAGCTGCTGGGTCCCTGGTGTCAGCCGCTCGTTATGCAATTCTCTCGTTTATTGACTATGTTGACAATGGCATGGGACCCAGATGTCAGAAATCCACTAGGAGGAGCCATTTTTTATTGGCTTGAAATAAGGAGGCACTTGCTTGCATACTGCCATGACCTTGGCGGGTCCCTGCTGTCATCCTCTCCACGTGCAATCATCTCCTGATTGTGTACGCGTCAACTTGCTAGGCCCACAAGTCAGCCTCTAAACCCGTGGAGGACAAATACAACCCATTTAAAAAAATAACAGCCCATTCCATACGTTCAAACGGAAAGTTCAACATTCAGAGCAAAGTAACAGGTCTGATCCACATACAGAGTACTGAACTTCCACATTGACAACCATCATAGCCAAGTTAACTATCTACTCCCACTAATACTCTAGTAGCGTACAAGTACTAACTTACTCTTAGCTAACTAGACGATGCCGACCGCCATCTATGGTACACACTAAACGCCGGCACCGACGTCATGCGCCTCGCCTCGGACTTGCAAGAGGTGCGATAGGGCGCGTTGCTCGCGCGCGTTGGCCCTTTCCATGCCGGCGTGGTCCACCGAAGCTTCGGCTTCCAAGCAGGAAACCCACTTGACGAGCTGGTAGTAAAAATCAGCGTCGCGAACATGTGCGTGCCCGACAGCCTCCAGGGCTATTTGCCGGGCACCGGCCTCCACGTAGTCGGCCCAGTTGCGGGCGCTCTGCTCACGACTCAGAGCGTCGGTGCGCTGCTGCTCCATGTCCCGCTGGCGATGCAAATCGGCGATATGCTGCTCCTCCGCCAGGCGGTCATGCTCCAAAAACTCCTACTCCTCCGTCATGTGGTCGCGCTCGAACAACTCCTCGATCTCTGCATTGCCATCTAAAGACAGATAGAATGCCTCCTCCCTCCGTCTGCCTTCCGGTGAAAACCCGACCACTAGTTCCGGCGGTGACCGCCTCCGGCATCGCCTACTGCGGACGGGCGGGGGCATGGCGGATGTGGCGAGTGATGTCAGGCCGGTGGGGGCTTATGAGGATATGGCGAGTTGGGTCACGGTGGCACCGGAGAAGGCCGGGAAGCAGTACTTATAGGCGGAAGGCAGCGCGACGGTCATTGGAATTCAATGCACAATGGCTTAGCGCGCCAGCTTGCCATGGAAAACTAGAGAAACTGGAATTATGACTGTCCCGTCCCGTCTCGTCTGGGTCGCACGCCGGCATGGTGGTCAAACGAGTCCACTCGAATCATCTCCCTCCTTGTCAATAATGATTTCACAGATTTAAAAAGCCCGCAACAATTAAAGCGTATCTTTTTTCGCATCAGTTAGCTACCTTAATTACGGCCGGCTGCATGCAGGCACTCAGAACCGCTCGCAGGCAGTAAGCGAAGCAGCATGCAACGAGTCACAGCCGAGGGCACGCATGCAGCCACTTAAATCGCTGGAATTAATTAGGCTTAAACTTCTGCATGCCGTTAATTATTGCCTTGCCTTGGTCTTGTTGCTTTGCTCACGGAATTAATTAGGCTTAAACTTCTTCAGAGGTAGGCATTTTTATCCGTGTAGGATCGATAGTGTAGCTTGTCAGTTTCTTCAGAGGTAGGCATTTTTATCCAAAAAACTGCCACTTCGCATCTTGCATCGCAAATAAAACTGCCAGGAGCGCATTTGTAGGCTAGCTAGTGATCGATCAGTAACTTGTAAACACTGAGCGAACAGAAATAAGTAACTGTTAATGCATCTCAATGATTCACAGATCATATACAAATATGTAGCTCCAAAAGCAAAGATCGGCCACTTCGGATCTTGCGTCGCAACTAAAACTAACTAGTACGATTCCCACACATAAGATCAACATGTTAATGCATCTCAATGATTCACAGATCATATACAAATATGTAGCTCCAAAAGCAGAGATCTAGAAAAAACATATGTTCTTCCTACTAACATGGATGCTTCTCTTGGCCAACATTCAGTACAGACTGAAAGACAAATTTGTTTGTGAAGTCTACAATTCCTCTTGCAAACGTAAGTGGTTTCACCAACAGCTAGAACCATGAGAATGAATCACACATGATGGAGGAACATCCACTGCAATATGATTTGGTATTCTCTCGATCACATCGCGAGACTATTTTCGGAATACAAACTTTAACTTAGGCAAAATGGTGCCCATTGTATAATCAGACCAAAGCAATGAAGCACCTAGTGTTGGCCAATAAATAGTACAGTACTACTTTTCTGCAGTCCATGAAGTGACTATCCAATCTTTCTGTGTCTATTTTCAAATGGCACTGCATGCATTGACTATACTATTCTCTTGTGCAGTTCAATCAAAATGTGGACACTTTGTTTATTTTCCAAATAGCAACGGGCAGACATCTCTGTCTGCACAAATAGCAAGCAGCTAGTAAACATATACCACACCTTGTATTTTCGGTTTAAACATGTCTCTTCCGCTTAGCATCTGTCATGTTCTGCACTGGACAATGTGATACAGTTATGTTTTGCCCTGGACAATTTCATACTGATTTAATTTGCTGGATCAGAGCAGAAATATAGCGCCTATTCTTCATCAGACCAAGGATATCCATGTTCGCAGTGATGGAAGAGGTGAAATCGATACAACCGAAATTGAGCATCCAATCATTGAATCATGTCCTGCACCTCCAATGTAGGTCCACCCTGAAAATAAATTCACATGCAAACCATTAGTATTACTATCTAATGACAGTACAAAAAGAGTAGCAAGATAGTAGCAAACCATGTACCTTCGTAATGAACAGCTCATAGTGCCACCAATTGGATATAAAGGTTTGGAAAAAAACATGCTCCTAATGTTGAACCAGTTGGACTTTTTGTGCAGCTCCACTAAAATCGAGCATCCCTGTTTGCATAGATATTGAAAGTGTGATTACTCTAAAAGTGGAACTAGTTGAAGCATAGACTCACAAATATAAGCATTCCAATTTCTTAATGGGAAAAGGTAGCAAGACTGTTTCTAACCACCTGTTTGAAGGAATAAATAAAGCAACAACTGCTGATGTCAGGAAGGCATACATAGTTTTTTTTTCTGAAAAACTGAGCCATTCCTGACCTTTCCTCTTCTTTTAAGCAAATTTTGTGCAGTTCTACTAAAATAAAATGCCATCACCGCCTTGACAATTCAGTGACACTATACAAAAGGAAATGACTTAACATTACAATGCAGGTTGAAGGTACTGCCACCGCCGGATCTGGATGATGGGGAGTCTTTGTGGATTGGCCCGGGGGCGGCGCAACCACGGCAGTGCGGTGGGGCGGGGAGCGGGGTTTTGGCCGGGGCCACGGACGGCGAGGCAGGCTGCTCTGCCGTTGGTCGCTGGCTCTTCGGGGAAGATTCCGAACAGTGTCAGCCGGGAGGCACAAGACGGCCAGCCATCTGGCGTAGATCGGACAGTACCAAAATAAAATAAAATCGTGTGACCCCAATTTACTCTTCAGTCAACAGATGTGTGACCACTCTCGTACCTTGTTGTTGATCTCTTAGTGTATTTCTTCAGATCAAAGAGATATGTCGTTCTTAACATTATGCGTTATCTGCATCTTCAGACACACCATCTTCTGACTCACCGCAGCTGCTCCAACAAGGGAAGCATACACCAGAAGGGAGCTATAGTCGCCACTCAACAGTTCCCTGCATCGAATGCGCGTGCCCGACATGGACAGCCACAACAACTGCAGGGCCATCAACAAGTCAGCACATGATGCTCACTCCTATGGATGGCAGCCAGATAGGTTGTACCCTCATCTTACTTGTGTGCAACATTTATGGATTTGTTATTCATCTAAGCATGGAAAATAGATCATCACATTTCACTGTATATTCATGCTGATCTCTTATGGGTCTTGTTCAGGAGTTAACACTGTTCCATAGTTCAGCTAAGATACTTGTTCTTTAGGTAACGGTGTTCCATAGTTATCATCCATCAGCCAATGCTATCCCACAGGCTGGTGATTATAGTATTATACCACTTCTAGTATTACCTATGTTGTTCTTTAATACTTTTCTGTGCCATCTAGTTAATCTTGAGGACAAACGATACATATTCTGTAGCTTTCATCTGTGTTCTCCCTTTATTTTATGAGACCTGTTGCTGCTAGTTAACCCCAGTCCTACTATTTATGTCATCTCCTACAAGCACTCATTACATAAATCTAACTACTAGTTGTCTTCCATGCATGTCAGATATAATTGCACACACTGATATATCCACAAGAACCTCACGGAGCAATGTAAAGGCCAATAAACTTGATGTCAATGATACCCAATATGATGGAACATGTAAAGGCAGTTCTTCAAAAGACTTGTAGAAAGATGATGAATCCTCTTCACCCCACAAGGTCCTTGCTCTAACTTGGCCTGTGATATGGGTACAACATGCATATAATGTCCTGGAGTGTATCTACTCTGTTGCAATGCCATGTGCTTAGCATGCTGATCATGCATGTAAATATGTCATGCCTTCCTGTTTTTCAGTACCTATTCCATTCATGATAACATGTTTTCAAATTCAAGTACTGTCATTCTACTCTATCGCAATGACATCTGCTTAATTTGGACATCATGCTTCTTAATATCTTATGCATTGTTATTCATCAGTATGTACTTCATGTGTCTACCATACCATGTTTTTTACATTGAAGTGTTGTTCTAGTGCTCTGTTGCAATGCCATCTTATTTTCCCAATCATACATGTGTATGTTGCCTTAGTTATTTTTGTACGTATTCTGCTAGCATACCGTTTTACATTCAACTAGTGTTTTTTTGCTGTTTTGTCCTGTCGTATCCCTAGCTCTTACACCATACTCCCTCCGTCCGGATTACATGTTGCCGAAATGGATAAAAAAGGATGTATCTAGAGCTAAAATACGCCTAGACCCATCCATTTTTTTCTGGATGGAGGGAATACATGTCAATATGTCATGCCTTTCTATTCTTCAGTACCTATTCCATCTCTTTGTTGTCGCATGTTTTATAATTAAAGCACCATTCTTCTATACAAGGCATGCAAGGGGAAGACGACTATGTTAGAATCTGAAGGGTTACAAACAAGGCCTTTGCAAAAGATCCAAACGCCATGAGATAATAAACCAACTCCAGTTTTTATAGATACTGCTCTTGCACAGAGAAACCCAACTCCTACTGATAATAAGCAGATTCCAGTGGCCAAAGAACTAGTCCGCTCCAGTCCAGCAAAAATATGTCAACTCAATTATAAGAAGCGTGTGCGTATCCTTGCATCATGAAATTTTATAGCATGCTGATCATATTTTCTACATGTTTCTTACCCATCTCTCTTTTAGAAAATAAGCTTAACAGATAGAAGAATTTCTGCAATGGTATCGTTTATGAGGAAAGATTCTTGCAGGAATTCTCTGTGCTCCAATGTAGATGTAAGTACCTGTTGTATATCACTATATTTTTACATCAGCATGCATTTTGTTAATCGTGTGAATCCAACCTTCATCTGATCTAAATTTAGTTGTAGCAAAATGTATGATTAAAGGCCACAATGTTGATTTTTGCAAGGAAAACTGCCTGGTAGTTTTGCATCCTGAGCTGCATGAGTGTACTATCTCATATCAGTGGGTTTGAATACTTTGGTTCTACAGTGGGTTTTTCAGTGTTTTTTACTATGTTGTCCTGTCGTATCCCTAGCTCTTACATCATACTCCCTCTGTCCGGATTAAATGTCGCAGAAATGGATAAAACTGGATGTATCTAGAACTGAAATACGCCTAGACCCATCCATTTATTTCCGCATGGAGGGAATACATGTCAATATGTCATGCCTTTCTATTCTTCAGTACCTATTCCATCTCTGTTGTAGCATGTTTTATAACTAAATCACCATTCTTCTATATAAGGCATGCAAGGGGAAGACGACTATGTTAGAATCTCAAGGGTTACAAACCAGGTCTTTGCAAAAGATCCAAACGCCAGGAGATAATAAACGAACTCCATTTTTCATAGATACTACTCCAGCACAGAGAAACCCAACTCCCACTGATAATAAGCAGATTCCAGTGGCCAAAGAACTAGTCTGCTCCAGTCCAGCAAAAGAATGTCAACTCCATTCTAATAAGCATGTGTGTATCCTCGCATCATGAAATTTTATAGCATTCCGATCATATTTTCTACATGTTTCTTACCCATCTCTCTTTTAGAAAATAAGGTTAAACGATACAAGACTTCCTCCATTGGGATCGTATTCGAGGAAAATATCTTGCGGGAATTCTCTGTGCTCCAATGCTGATGTAAGTACCTGTTGTATATCACTATATTTTTACATCAGCATGTATTTTGTTAATCGGCGTGATTCTAACCCTTATCTGATCTAAAATTAGTTGTAGCAAAATGTTAAAGGCGCCAATGTTGATTTTTTTAAGGAAAACTGCCTAGTAGTTTTGCATACTGAGCTACATGAATGTACTATCTCATATCACGCACATTACTGAATTGTAGTGCTTCTCTGGTTGCCCATTCATTCATTGTGTCAATGTTGCTTTCGTATTACCTTACCTGGCTGATGATAGCTGTGCCATATTGTGTTAATTTGGTGTAGGCTAGTTGCTCAAACGTTCGTTATGTCAATGTTGCTTTCCTATTATCTGACTTGGCCAATGATAGCAATGCTAGTGTGTTAATTTTGTGCAGGCTGTTGAAGATAAGAAGACAAACTCTGAAAACAGCAAGGCAACCCCATTGTTTCTTTCCAGTAAATCTAGTCCAGGTAATATGGCAATAACTCACTATTAATCTGTTTGGTTCCCACCCTAATTTATGTTATGATGCAGTGGTCGAGACACTCTCCACTATCAATAATACAAGCCTGCCAAAATCGCCATCTGAATCTGTTCAGTATCCTCTGTCTCGAATGCAACGGAATAAACGTATGTTTGTGAACCAATTAATGGCTGAAGCAATGATGGAAATGGTGGATGAATCAGAGGTGCAGAGTCATGCGACACAACAACTGATCAATGTTATCAGAGACAGTGTAGCAAAGCAGCAAGAACTTGCCCACATGCTTATGGGCGTCAACTGTGCTGAGGTTGTAGATTGTGACGTTGTAGATGGTTAGGTTATGCTCATTTATTTGCACTGGCATCAATCTTTGATTGCCTAGTGGATGTAGTTTCCTATAATATATGCTGGATGTGCAACGTTATTCCATGTATGCCGTACCTTTGCTTGATCGGTTTTGGTCCTGTGCATAATTGCTCGTCGTAATGGGCTCAAATTATCTAATTTGGCCTAAAGACATGAACGAACTTTAGTGGGCCCATTAAGTTAATGGGCCGTTACTAGGCCGAAAGTTAATGGTCGTCCCTCTTACCTCCCGGGTCGTTAACAGGTCGTTACTAAGTTTGGGCATATGGCCCAACTATACTATAGGACTTCAACAGGCCGAAAGAGACAGCGGGCTTGTACTGGACCATGAAGAGCATGGGCCGCTAAGAGGCCGAAAGTCAGGTCGTATTGTAAACGGCCCAATTGTGTTGTGGGCCTTTAGTAGGCCGAAAGAGAAACCGGGCTGGTATTGGACCATGAAAGGCATGGGCCGTTAAAAGGCCAAAACTAAGGTCCGACTACAAATGGCCCAACTCATTTATGGTCCCTTAACAGGCCAAAAGGCACACAGGGCCGGCAATTGGCCCAACACTTAAATGGGTCGCTAAAAGGCCAAAACTCAGGTCCGACTACAAATGGTCCAACTGATTTATGGGCCATCAACAGGCTGAAAGTGACACCGGGCCAGAAATTGGCCCAACACTTAAATGGGCCGCTAAAAGGCCGAAACTCATGTCCGACTACAAATGGCCCATCAGATCTATGGGCCGTCAATAGGCTGAAAGACACACCGGGCCAGAAATTAGCCCAACATTTAAATGGGTAGCTAAAAGGCCAAAAGATGTACATCCTGAAAATTGGCCCATCCATTAAATGGGTCGTTAACAGGCCGAAATCTCATCAGGCCGATATTGAGTCCAAATATATAGCGGGTTGTTAACGGGCTCGAACTGACGATGGGCTGCAATGATGTCAAATCTTTAACGAGCCGTTGACGGGCTGAATTGGCACATCTCGTATGGGTCGTGGGCTTAAATGGACCTGGCACAAGTAGGCCTTATATGGGCCGGCCTGCTAATTTTTACTGGGCCAGCCTTTTTTACTGGAATGGGCCACTGTTGGGCCATGCCACGTGTCGACCTATCATAGGTGCCTCCTGTCCAGTGAGTGGATGACATCTGTCCCAACGGTGAGGCAACAAGTGTTTCCTTCGGCCAATCAGAATTTTACACGTGGAAATTTCCCATTGGTCGGGGCTGTTAACGGATTATCGGATCCAAAATCCGACCTGATAGCTTAACGTCGTTCCGTTATGGTGGATGCCACGTGTCGGTCACCCTTGACGAAAGCACTTCTGTGACGCGCGATTTATCGTCATGGAAGTGGACACTTCCGTGATGATAATTTTGGTAATGTCATGGAACACTTCTACGACAGCACAGGTATGACTATCTTAATTCTGTCATAAATTTGTCATGGATGTACATGCATGACAAAAACGCGACATACTGTGACAAACACGTATCATCACGGAAGTATTTTTTTTTGTAGTGCCAGCTGGGCCCGTACATTTTTCACTTCCTCCCCAGTTGGGTGTTCGAATCCCGGATGTCGGAGTAATCGACCACGGGTACCCCGAGGACGGCAAGACGATATTTCAAGACATCGGGGCTAGCAAAGCCCCTCAGTCCGACTGCGCCAGCCAGCCGGCTGCCGACTGCGCCAACCAGCCGGCTGCCGACTACGTCAACCAGCCGGCTGCCGACTGCGCCCACCAGCCGGCTGCCGACTGCAGTCCGACCCGACACCGACAAGACCCTGACACGATGGCCATACCGCGGACAAGACGGCTGTACCCGGACACTGCTGAGCAATAGTGATACACTGTAGCAGGTGTGAGATGTCACATCGTTGTCTCCCAAATAGTGAAGTTGGTCACGTGGGCCATCCCTTGTCCCCTGGGCTCCCCTTTATAAGGAGCACCAGGGGAGGCTCACACACTCACGGCCACAAGGCCTCACACACATCCATTCATCCATCCAGGATACACACTCCCACGCACACACACAAGCAACTAGCTAGCAAGGTAGCTAGCTATCCATCCATCCATCCACATGAGCACACATGCTCACGGCCATGAGCATGGCCGGCCACTAGCATGCCTCACATAGGCATATACAAAGCCAGATGCCCATGGCACTGATCTCAGATACAGCTCCAGGAGCACTTTGTACTGCCCGATGTACACCCCACATATATACTCAGACATGCAGGAGTAGGGGTATTATCTCTCCGGAGAGCCCCGAACCTGGGTAAACTAGAGCGTGCTACTCGCATACCCGCTCCCGGGCCTATCAGCAGCAGTCTTACCCTCACACTAAGCCCTTGTGGCATCTGTCAACTCGCAAAGCCCCCCGTGAGAATACCACGACAGTTGGCGCCCACCGTGGCGCGGTACTACCACTATGCTACCACGCTGCTGCTAGTTTCGCTATCCGGGCGGGACCCTTTTTTCTTCATCGCCTCCGCCGCGGCGTCGCGCCGTCTCTCCGGTAGCGCTCGGGGGCTCGACATCGACCCGCCCCCGGAGCGGCCGCGAGGGGTGGCGCGTCCTCGCCGTCAGCCTCTTCGTCTTCACCACCGCGGCGTCGCGCCGTCTCTCCGATAGCGGTCTGGGGCTCGACATCGACACGCCCCCGAAATGGCTGCGAGGGGCGGCGCATCCTCGCCGTCGGCCGCGCCTTCGTCATCATCATCGTAACGTCGGCCGTCAGTCCGCACGCGCGCCGTGCGCGCGGCCTCGCTTCGGTCGGCCGCATCCATCCACGCGTCGCTCGCGTCTGCTTCCCTCCGTGCTGCATCTTGCCCTGGCGGGAACGCGCATTGGCTCCTCCATATACCATCTACAAGCTAGCTAGATGCATGTCAAACAATGGTCAAACCATTAGCCACACCATAGCCAAACCATTCCCCGTACACGTCCCAGATAATGGCTATACTCTTCTCAGATGCGGGCCGGATACGACCAGTACATCACCCAGACTACCCCACGAGCACGGTTTGCTGCTAAACTGAACATGTTGCTGCCTGGCCTGGCGCCACGGTGCTGGCCGGCTGCGTGGCCGCGGCGCTGACCAGCTGCGACCATGGCCTGGCTGCGTGTGTGTGGCTGTGGTCAGCATCGGGCCACCTGACCTCGCAGGAGCTCCGTCCTCGCACCCGTGGCGCGCGGCTTCCCCCGCCCCAGCAAGCTCCATCTGCATGCACCTCCGTGCGGGCCGCTACTCCGCCCAGCTCCCTCGCGTGCCTCGACGGCTCCGACCTCGCGCCGCCCGGCTGCTCTGCCGCCCGTCGTGGGCTTCCCCGCACCCGTCGGAGGACGGCCTCACCTCCTTCAAACCCCCGGGTCGCCCGCTCCGTGCCCGACTGCCACAGCACGGCCGCCCTCGTCCCCACGCGTGGCTCGCCTACGCATTCCCGACGCCCATGCACTCGCCAACCACCTCGCTGCGCCCCCGCGCCGTGGTGGATCCCCTGCTCCTCCCCCGCGCGGTCGTGTCCGCCTGGTCTCCCCCGCGCGCGGGACTCGCCGCTGTTTCCACCCCGAGCTGGAGACCCGCCTCTCCTCCGCGCGACTACCCGCGTCTCGCAACTTCGTCGTCGCCCCGCACCCGGTCTCCGCTCCCGGTGGCTGGGCGGGCTACCTCGCTCCACGCTGGCTGCCGCCCCGGCGGCCTGCTCCGCCCGTCGCCCGCGTCGCGCCGGCCGCGGCCCCGTCCCGGCCTCTCGCGCCGACTGCCGGGTCGTGGTGCTTCGGCCGGCTGTTCTCCGCGCCTAGCCGGCTCCCGCGCCCCTCTGGCCGGCCCCGGCCTCCGGTTCGCCGCGCCCGCCTTCCGGGTCTCGGCCCCGCGGCCTTCCCCGTCAAAGCCCCGTTCGGCTCCCACAACCCGGCCGCCTCGCGCCCGGCTCCAGCCGCTTGCCGTCTTCACCCCGAGCCGGACGGCTGGCTCCGCCGCCTGCCGGCTTCGCTCACCACCCGGCTGGCCTGGCCGGCCGCCGGCTCCCCGCTCGCCTGCTACTGGTTCCCTCATTCGGCTACCCCACGCAAGGGAAAGAGGAAAAGTCAAGCCGACTGCTCCTCGCAAAAAGAAAGGGGTGGCCGACTGCCTTGTAACCGACTGGAAAAAGAAGCGGGCTGGCTGCCCAAGTCCGGGTAGGACTAAAAAATGAAGTGGCCGGCTGCCAGAGAAGAAAAGTCAGGCGCCGGCTGCCCAAGCCGGCTGAGAGAGAAGTGGCCGGGTGCCAAGCCGGCTGACTCAAAAAAAAGAGAAAAGAGATCGGCTGGGACAAAGAGAAGAAAAGGCAAACCCGTCCGGATGACCCGTCCTTCTGCTTCGCCACTTGGACGGTCAGTCGTGACCCGCGCTGCCAGCTGTGCCAAGCCAGCTGGACTGCCTCCTGCTCCGACGACGCACCCAGCGGGTGCGATGACGCGCCCCCGCGAGAGAGAGAAGACAAAGTAGTCACCGGGAGATCCGGCCCGACTGCTCAGCAGTCGGCCCAAATCTCAGGGGCTACATCCAGCGGGTGCGCTGACGCGCCCCCGCGAGGAAGAAGACAAAGTAGTCGCCGGGAGATCCGGCCCGACTGCTCAGCAGTCGGCCCGAATCTCGGGGCCTACACCCAGCGGGTGCGCTAACGCGCCCCCGCGAGGAAGAAGACAAAGTAGTCGCTGGGAGATCCGGCCTGACTGCTCAGCAGTCAGCCCGAATCTCGGGGGCTACACCCAGCGGGTGCGCTGGCGCGCCCCCACGAAGATTGTAGACAAGAGAAAAGTTTTGTCTGGCTGCCAGCAGCCGGCAGAAGAGAAAAAGAAGAAAAAAGGCGTTGCAGACACCTCGCCGCTTGGCCGGTCGGGCCTGACCGGCCGGGACCCCCTTCGAGCACCCGGGGGCTCGAAGGCTACACCCAGCGGGTGCGACGACGCGCTCCGCGAGCGCCGAGTCGCGTCGGCTGTCTCCTACGATCGCGACTACACGAAAATCAATGTGAGCTCCTCGCCCGCATATTTTTGCATCACGCAAGCACGGATAACCCCGAGCGATGCTCGGGTGCTATCTCCGCATTTTTTATTACAGTTGCATCACTGTTCGCCCCGGCGCCAGCCAGAGTTGGCCCGGGGGCTGGCTGCTTGGCCTGAGACGTTAGTTCCCGCAGATGGCTTAGTAGCGTGCGCAGTACCAAAGGCTCACTCTTAGTCACAGACCACAGAGCGGCTATCCGGGTAGCAAGGGTGAATGCTGGAGGCCACCCACGCGAAAAACGTCCGGGAAGAAAAACGGTTCGGGCAACCCGGCCGTTTTCCTTTACAAGTATCTACTCGGTTGAATCTGCTCCTAGACTCTGAGTATTGTACACTCCACTTCGCGGCCCACTCTTAGCCACAGACCGCAGAGCGGCTGTCCGGCAAGCAAGAGCACAAGCCAAAAAGCGGAGGGAACATGAAAAAGATTAAGGGGCCTCGGACAAAACCGAGTCGGCATCCTCCGCATAAAACTTGCAATGCTAAAAGCAAACATTTGATATATCCGCATGGACTAACTTTGTCTTTTTTCATGATCATTTCCATGAACACTCGCCAAAAAACCTCCGCCCAACTTTGCCAAGTTGCCCGGAGGCTTGGGGGCTACTATCGGAGTAATCGACCACGGGTACCCCGAGGACGGCAAGACGATATTTCAAGACATCGGGGCTAGCAAAGCCCCTCAGTCCGACTGCACCAGCCAGCCGGCTGCCGACTGCGCCAACCAGCCGGCTGCCGACTGCGTCAACCAGCCGGCTGCCGACTGCAGCCCAACCCGACACCGACAAGACCCTGACATGATGGCCTACCACGGACAAGACGGCTGTACCCGGACACTGCTGAGCAATAGTGATACACTGTAGCAGGTGTGAGATGTCACATTGTTGTCTCCCAAATAGTGAAGTTGGTCACGTGGGCCATCCCTTGTCCCCTGGGCTCCCCTTTATAAGGAGCACCAGGGGAGGCTCACACACTCACGGCCACCAAGGCCTCACACACATCCATTCATCCATCCAGGATACACACTCCCACACACACACAAGCAACTAGCTAGCAAGGTAGCTAGCTATCCATCCATCCATCCACATGAGCACACATGCTCACGGCCATGAGCATGGCCGGCCACTAGCATGCCTCACATAGGCATATACAAAGCCAGATGCCCATGGCACTGATCTCAGATACAGCTCCAGGAGCACTTTGTACTGCCCTATGTACACCCCACATATATACTCAGACATGCAGGAGTAGGGGTATTATCTCTCCGGAGAGCCCCGAACCTGGGTAAACTAGAGCGTGCTACTCGCATACCCGCTCCCAGGCCTATCAGCAGAAGTCTTACCCTCACACTAAGCCCTTGTGGCATCTGTCGACTCGCAAAGCCCCCCGTGAGAATACCACGACACCGGAGCTTGTGTTTCTCCACAACGACCTTTGTAAACACACGCTCGCCCGCGGCTAGCAGTTTTTTGGATCCTCGTTCTCCGCTTCGAGTGGCTTCCAGTTGTTCTTGTAGTTGACCTGATGATCCAATTAAGAGGTAAGCAACCGTGTTAGCATTATTGGTATACCATTATGTTTTCTCGATGGAGGGAAACATTACCAGGAGATGCCTTCTTGGATTTCTCCAGTTCGGCATTGGTAGCAGTTAGCTGGCTCTGACACTTTTCTAGTTCCTGAGGTAACAAGCTGTTCTTCTCCGTAAGCACCTGGTTATGCATTGATCCTTAAATCAGTTGTATCAACTACTTTAAGTCTCGAGGGCTACCGGTGTATGATTATTAAATCTATGCTTACCCGCATATCTTTCAGATGCTAGTCTGGGGCTCTGACAAGCCCATCCCGAGCAGCTCAGATGTACGCATCGGCCGAATTGAAGGCATCAAATGCCTCTTTTGAAAAATTAGGGTTACGAAGAATGGCCCTCCGACGACGATGATTCATAGCGCTCTCCACTTCACAGTTCGTGACGGACATGTCATCCGAATCCTCTATGGAGGGACAGTTTGGCGCCACTCCCGTGTCAGCCCCCGTCCTTTGGACAGGGTCCGGAACCTGATTAGTGGAGGCACGTCCGACCGGATCCCCGGACATAGTCCGGCGGATACTTTTCCTGATAGGATGCGACAGATGGCATTACAATTTGATGTGATGATCGGAAAGGGTGTTATTGAAAAGAAAAGCCTTACCTCTTTGACGAGGGTTCTGCCGTGTTATCATTTGCCTTCCTCTTCGAAGATATGCCAGGAATGTGCGCTACTCTCCTCGGAGATGCTTCCGGTGCATATTGCAGTGCTGAGCGCCTCCCCTTTGGGACACAGAATGGTGTGGTGGGTGAGGCATAGTAAGGGAACTCTTTCGAAGAAAGTGTCTTTTGAATTACGTACATGCGAAGCAGGGAGGAGGCCGGGGTAATCGGCGATGATAGGTGCATTTGTGCCATCATAGCTCGTCTGATATAATATTCTGTCCTCAAGCTCCACAAATATGTCCGGATCTTCTTCATATCCGGGGTCAAGATCCTAGTTGCGATTCTCCAGCTGAGGGGCAGGGTCATGGATCCCCTCGACAGCCTTTCGCCATTCCTGTCATGAGTGGATAGGGTACTCCCCGTCAAAGATAATTCAGGGATAGGAGTAAAATAGTGGAGTTAGAACTTACCCAGCTAGGAGGATTATACATGGAAAATCCGTCTTGGTATTGGAGACGGGTGAACTCCTCCTTCTCCCCTTTATATAGTTCGACCAATATTTTAGCCAGAGCGGCGGGGGTCTTTGGACCCTTCCGACCGCAGCGTGAGGCATCGCCTTCCCCATTGTAGTGCACATGGGCAGCCCTCCGTATTGGAGTGGTTGGACCCCCTGCGCTATGGAGATCGCCATTACCTCGACTATTGACAATCCGGACTGGGCGAGCATCTTAATCTTGCCCAGCAGCAGACTGACCTCTGCGCTATGCTCTTCCTCGAGGCTCCGAGGACGCCAGCTATGGCGTTTTTTCAACGGAGCACTTGAAAATTTGGGGAGGCCCATACGGACTGGGTCGGGAAGAGCGACGTCGTCGATATAGAACCATTCGGAAGGCCACTCTTCGGAAGCCTTCTTCGGCGTACCGGACAGGTATCCGGTGCCGGCGATGCGCCACACTTCGGCTCCCCCCACTTCAAATATTGACCCTCCTTGATTACGAGGGACAAGGAAGAACAGTCTTCTCCATAAATTGAAATGGGCCTCGCAGCCCAGGAATAGCTCGCATAGAGCGACGTAACCCGCAATATGCAGGATGGAGGCGGGAGTGAGACTGTGCAGTTGGAGGTCATAATACTCCAGCAGACCTCGGAGGAAGGGATTGATCGGAAATCCGACACCTCTTAACAAGAAGGGGACGAAGCATACTCGTTCCCCCTGGACGGATTAGGGAAGTTCTCCGCTTGAACCTCGCCATTGAAGGGCATCATCCCTGCTCGCACGGGGACCAAATCCGCGGGAGGAAGAAAGCCATGTGTTTGCAGCTTTACCAGCTGACTGTGAGAAATAGAACATCTCTCCCAATCCCCCTTTTCGGAGTTGTGGGGATGAGAGGAAGAGCTGGGAGCGCTAGCCATGTTGGGATGGTTCTGCTCCGCAAGCTCTGAGGATTTTTTTTCCGTGGGATTTGGAAGGGATCTGAGATCTATTCTCTTTAAATAGGCACCTTTCTGGTACGGTCAGGGTGGTATATGTAAAAATACCCGACCTCTTGTATTCGCTCGACACGTGGAAGCCGAGGTCGGGAAGGCGCTGAAGCTAAGGGGTGCGGCATTAAATGGGGAGCCGAATACATTACTTTAAAGTCATGGAAGGAGGAACCGCCTTGCAATGCCGAAGACTATCTGCATGCCGAACACCTCGTCATTGAAGTCTGGTTCGGGGGCTACTGAGGGAGTCCTGGACTAAGGGGTCCTTGGGCGTCCGACCTATTGGATATGGGCCGGACTGATGGGCCGTGAAGATACGAAGACCGAAGACTCTACCCGTGTCTGGATGGGACTCTCCTTGGTGTGGAAGGCAAGCTTAGCGACCAAATATGAATATTCCTTTCTCTGTAACCAACCTTGTGTAAACCCTAGATCCCTCATGTGTCTATATAAACCGGAGGGCTAGGCCCGTAGATAGATCCTGATAACCATAGCCAGGCTAGACTTTTAGGGTTTAGCCATTACGATCTCGTGGTAGATCAACTCTTGTAATACTCATATTCATCAAGATCAATCAAGCAGGAAGTAGGGTATTACCTCCATAGAGAGGGCCCGAACCTGGGGTAAACATTGTGTCCCCCGTCTCCTGTTACCATCGATCCTAGACACACAGTTCGGGACCTCCTACCCGAGATCCGCCGGTTTTGACACCGACACCGGGAACCCTGGCGTCTGGTCCTGGAGTCCGAGAAGGACTCTTGCCTTTCGAGTGAAACCGACTTTGTGTAGGCTTTTACTCCAAGTTTCGAACCCAAGGCTCAACATATAAATAGAGGGGTAGGGCTAGCACCCAAGACACATCAAGAAACACCAAGTCGTGTGCCGGTAATCCCGTGCCCTCTATTTTATCCTCCGTCATAGTTTTCGTAGTGCTTAGGCAAAGCCCTGCGGAGATTGTTCTTCACCAACACCGTCATCACGCCGTCTTGTTGCCGAAACTCATCTACTACTTCACCCCTCTTGCTTGATCAAGAAGGCGAGGACGTCATCGAGCTGAACGTGTGCTGAACGTGGAGGTGCCGTACGTTCGGTACTTGATCGGGATGGATCGTGAAGGTGTACGACTACATCAACGGCGTTGATAAACGCTTCCGCTTTCGGTCTACGAGGGTACATAGACACACTATCCCCTCTCGTTGCTATGCATCTCCTAGATAGATCTTGTGTGATCGTAGGATTTTTTTTGAAATACTGTGTTCCCCAACAGAAAGATCTAGGCACATATGTCCAGTTGAATATAGATAGCATAAGTTATTATTGTTGACATCACCCTTGAGGTGAGCATGTTGGGAGGCGAAACTATAAGCCCATGTCTTTCTATGTGTCCGATTGAAACGTTTTGCTCATGGGTACAAGGTGAGTGTTAGCAATCATAGAAGACGAAATGATGGTTGAGTATGTGGACATGCTTTAAAAGCTCTGACACGTGACTCTTCCTATAAAGATGATGAATTGCAGTTGCAAAGTTGACTGAGAACATAGTTTGTTGGTTTCTAATAAAGTTTTTGTTTTACACTTCGATTATGTGATGAACTATTACTTATTCATAGGAAGTATATGATGCAAGTTTTATGATAGAAGTCCTTTATTTAATTTTATTGCTATTACAATAATCAACATGATGCTTCTATGTCCGTATTTTGTTTCTATCGACACCTCTCTCTCAGAGTATGTGGACATGTTTTTCGATTTCGGTTTTCGCTTGAGAACAAGCGAGGTCTAAGCTTGGGGGAGTTGATACGTCCATTTTACATCATGTTTTCTTATTGTTATTTATAATGTTTTTATCCATAATAATGCTTTTTGGAGTAATTCTAACTAGCGGGTCCACCCGCGCAATTGTGTGGCTAGAGTTGTTTTTCAATAAATAAAATGTTTTTGCTATTTTTTCTATTGCTAAATCTCAGTCGTCTAGCTCGACCACACGTGCCTGCTGCTCGCTGCCGTCGTCGATTTGATGGACATGGATTTGGGTCCACTTGAACCTGAGTGGTGGCACTCCTCCAGGTAATCAATCCTCTTCCTCTCCTTCTCCTTCCTTCCCAGATCTTGGTCTACTAACCTCCAGCAATGGCATGGATTCTTTATGAAGATTTTATGCTTATGGTCTCCTGACCTTTCTCTGTCTTTTCCAGTGTAGAAATTTTCTGTTGGAGAGAAGGATTTTGTGCCCCAAAGCAGCAAGGCTGCGAGGCAAAGCAGTCGCCGCAGGGATCGGGCTTGCCTGCTTCCTTCCCGTGCTCCCATCCATTCTCCCACCTCATCCAACGGCTGTCTTTTTTTTTTTCTAATCTAATCATCCCCTGATTTTAAGGGGGTGGGACCGGGCAAGTCTCGTCCTCGCCGCAGAGGCCACTGGAGAAAATGAGAGATTCGTTTCCCTGAGTGGCGTTGCTCTCCTATTTGTGGCACTGGCTGAGAGCTGTGTTGTCGGGTTCGACGGCCATGTTCTTCGTAGTGTTCTAGGATATAATTTATAGTTATGTGACTTGCCATCGATGTGCCTTGCATTATTTTAGGGAATTGAACCTATATTATTTTTAGTTGACATTCTGCCCAACTTTGATTATTGTCTCTTCAACACACCTGTACAAATTATATGAAGTTTCCTATAGCAAAAAGTGTTCAATATTTGTTGGATAAAAGGTGCATTCTTTCTATTTGTTGTTACCATATATTAGCAATTTATATTAACAGTAGCTCTATTTAAGACAAAAAAGGAAGAATGCTTGCATGTATTAACTGAATTTGGCCCATATATGTTAATTGACATGCAATAGATTTTATATTTTTCACATGTGTTGTAGGAGATGCCTCTAATACTGAAGCTTTTCTCATCATTCTCTTCAATCGAAAAGGCTGTAGAATAAAAGGGTTATTTCCAAGAACATTAAACTCACAAAAGTGCATGTATGAATGTATTTCGAATAATTACAATTTGACATGCTTCTCATAGTGCTAGCTTTTGACCCTTATCTAATAACTGCCCCCCTTATACTGATCGATGTCAAGCATTATTTCTCTACCTCAGTAAACATAAATGGTTTGCTTGGTGCTAATCAGATCTTGCCATCCAATAAGCTTAGCATTTTTTACATACCACTGTTATTAGTGCAGAGTAAATATAATATGAAAGTTCTCATTCAAATTAGCAGAATATGCTTACCAGGTGTAAATATGTACCACAATTTTCGCAGTAACACCTTCCACTTCCCTTTGTACGTAGTTAGTTTGTGTCAATCGGAATTTGCTCATTTGAATATTTTCGTGTAATAGATTATTATACCTATTGTTGTGAAAAACAAAATCCTAAAATAATCACCCAAAAAATTAAAGTTATCATCCCGAAGAAGTTGACAGACAAATAATTCAGATATGATTCCATTATAACTGATATGACTCAATTGTCAGAAAAGCACTGCAGGTCTGAGAGTGTCGTTTTCCTCAAGAAGTGGTGATATCATATCTTAGAAGAAGTTTGATCCATCACCTGATGTGTCTGGTTTTTGTGCCTCATTCCAGTAAGTTGTAATGTTATCCTTCTGTAAAATATTTCTACGCTCCTTGTTTATTGCTATCCATCTCGATCAATTTTGGTAAACTTTCTTCTCCTGCATATATGGAGTTAGTCAAGTAAAATTGTTATGTAATATTGGTGAATAAACATGAGTCACGATTCATTTGGATAAATAATAGAAGATATTTATATTTATCTTGCATGACTCGATATCTTGATCAATCGATATAGACATTTTACCATAAATGATTTATTTTGACTTTATAGTTTGTAGAGGCTCAAATATATCTGGCGTTTAGATAGGTTGGCGCTTGTTTTTTTGTACTGTGGCTCATACCAATGTCTATTTTTATGGCCGTTAAGTCCAGATGTCTATCCGTTAGAATTAGATGCAAGTGCATGCATGTACCGATGTACACATGGGATGTGTTTGGCGGCTAGACTTTTTAGTATATTTCCCAGTAAAATGAATGATTTTGGCGGGCCTTTTGTTTTTCTCGAAGGACCTGCCCATTATTTTTAAAGTGTGTGGATGATCTGATTTTGTACTCCTAGTAGATTGAATTACTTAGGTGTATCTCTTTTTCTCAAAAGGACATGCCCACGTTTTCCTAATTTGTATAGGGGACTTAGCTTTGTACGGGCCCATACTGAAATATGTCTGTAATTGAATGATTATTTCTTAGTAGATTGAATTACTTAGGTGTGCACATGAATTACTTTGACCTTTTACAAAGTATTATATGCATAAATATAATTATCATTTTCTTTCACCAATATAAGTGTATCAAATTCCTCCAGATGATAGCATGATACTTTTAATGTTCATAGTAACACGAACTGTTTTGCCATGTCAATGAAAACAAAATATAATTAGCATTTGCTTGTTTTAAATTGTTGATCTGTTGTATGATTGAGGTAATCCCACATTCTCTATACATTCACTTGAATGTTATAGTTTGTCCTGTTGTTCTTAAGCAATAAGCTTCTTCAACAGCATAGTTTTTTTGGCTGTGAAAGGATTCTGAAATTGCTAGTCATCTATCTATGCAGCTTTTATTCTGATAAATGAATTAATTAATTCATAATATTTATGAACCTGATTCAGGTGAGAGGTAGCTCAAAAGACCTTTGCTGACTTCATCTTGCATTGAGATGCAGTCACATCGGATTTTTGGTCTTTTTTTAATATTTTTATAGCATCACAGAGCCGACAATCTTTGATTTTGTTGGTGGTGCTCTAGTCGGATAGTAGAGTTGTTCTGTAGTCTTTGATTTTGTTGGTGGTGCTCTAGCCGGGTAGCAGATTCTGGAAGACTTCAGTTTTCTCGGTGGTGCTCTGATCGGGTAGCAGATTTACACACATCAATTTGTCCAGAATTGGTTGGATTTGACTATTTGGGTTCCGGGTGGGTGCCTTTCTGATTTGTTGCCTTGGCCGATCCATGTGGAGTTTCTCTTTATGAAGACTTCATGTGGAATTACCTTCTATCAAGTCTCCGTGTGGAGTTCTATAGATTCCGGCTGTAGTTATCCTTGTTTTTTTGGCATTTTTTTTTTTGAATCGGAATTTTTTTGGCATTGATATGCCTGATATGGAATTAGATCAACGTGTGGCTATGTATCTTTTTTTTTGAGCATCGGTTATGTATCTTCTGTTAAGTGATTACAGCTGGACAGTTTGGAATTAGAGAGGTTTCCTAGGCTGTCCGAACTATTCTTTTTTCCTTGACGTGTTGTCTGCGCGATTCCTGCCTGGATGATTGAGTCTTTCCGTATACATGTATCATATATGCATATGCATAGACGTGACAACGTGCTAGTCCAATAAGTTAGTAAATACATGTTAGCATGTTACGTAAAATCTTATAATTTGAGCCATTATTATTCAAATCTAACGGTGCAAATAATATTAACATATGTGGATAAACGTGGTAGTTTATTTGTCTTGTGTTTTAAATATATAATAGATAGATGCTTTTTCTCTCATAATTTGCAAGGAACACACCAAGAAGGAGAATTCCAGCAGCTGGAAATTTGGACCTGAAAAAGCTACGCCAGGCCACCTATTCTGCACAACTTCAAATGAGCTGAAACTTGATGGAGATTTTTTATGAAATATATAAGAAATATTGGAGCCAATAAACACCAGAGGGGGCCACCAGTTGGGCACAACCCACCTAGACGCGCCAAGCCCTCCAGGCGCGCCTTGGTGGGTTGTGGCCTCCTCGGCCCACCTCCGGTGTCCATCTTCTGGTATATAAGTCATTTTGATCTAGAAAAAATAAGGGGAGGACTTTCGGGATGAAGCGTTGTCGCCTCGAGACGGAACTTAGGCAGGAGCACTTTTGCCCTCCGGCGGAGCGATTTTGTCGGGGGAACTTTCCTTCCGAAGGGGGAAATCATCGTTGTCATCATCACCAACAACTCTCCCATCTTGGGGAGGGCAATCTCCATCAACATCTTCACCAGCACTATCTCATCTCAAACCCTAGTTCATCTCTTGTATTCAATCTTGTTACTAGAACTACAGATTGTTGCTAGGGGATGACTAGTAGTATTGATTATATCTTGTAGTAGATTACTATATGGTTTATTTGGTGAAAGATTATATGTTCAGATCCATTATGCATATTAATACCCCTCTGATCTTGAGCATGATTATTATTTGTGAGTAGTTATCTTTGTTCTTGAGGTCACGGGAGAAATCATGTTGCAAGTAATCATGTGCATTTGATATGTGTTTGATATTTTGATAGTATGTATGTTGTTATTCCCTTAGTGTTGTCATGTGAACGTCGACTACATGACACTTCACCATATTTGGATCTAAGGGAATGCATTGTGGAGTAGTAAAGAGATGGTGGGTTGCGAGTGACAGAAACTTAAAATCCAGTTTATGCACTATTCCGTAAGGGACCGATTGGATCCTAGAGTTTAATGCTATGGTTAGAATTTATTCTTAATACTTTTCTCGTAGTTGCGGATGCTTGCGGGAGGGTTAATCATAAGTAGGAGGTTTGTTCAAGTAAGAACAACACCTAAGCACCGGTCCATCCACATATCAAATTATCAAAGTAGCGAACACAAATCAAACCAACATGATGAAAGTGACTACATGAAATTCCCGTGTACCCTCAAGAACGCTTTGCTTATCATAAGAAACCATTTTGGCCTGTCCTTTGCCTCAAAAGGATTGGGCTACCTTGCTGCATACTTGTTACAATTATCGTTACTTACTCGTTACAAATTATCTTGCTATCAAACTATTCAACTACTTACTATTTCAGCACTTGCAGACATCACCTTACTGAAAACTACTTGTTATTTCCTTCTACTTCTCGTTGGGTTCGACACTCTTACTTATCGAAAAGAGCTACAATTGATCCCCTATACTTGTGGGTCATCATCACCTCGGGAATCCGCGAGTTGAGTGCCAAAACATATATCAAGTGAATCAATACGATACCCCATTGTCACCACGAGTATTCAATTGCAAGACATATATCAAGTGTTCTCAAATCCATAAAAGTATTCAATCTGATAACAACAAGATCTCAAGGGGAAAAACTCAATTCATCACAACAAGATAGGGAGGGGAAAACACCATATGATCAGACTATATTAACAAAACCTGTGATACATCAAGATCGTGACATCTCAACAACACGAGAGAGGGAGAGATTAAACACATAGCTATTGGTACAAACCCTCAGCCCCGAGGGTGGACTACTCCCTCCTCATCGTGGTGGCCGCCGGGATGATGAAGATGGCCACTGGTGATGATTCCTCCCTCTAGCAGAGTGCCGGAACGGGGTCTAGATTGGTTTTCGGTGGCTATAGAGCCTTGCGGTGGCGGAACTTCTGATCTAGGTTAACCCCTGATGGTTTCTCTATTTATAGGATTCTTTGGCGTTGGTTTCACGCTAAGATGGGCCTCGAGGTGAGTGTCGTGGTTCTAAGTCTGACAGTAGAATGGGGGGTAGGTATGAGGAGGCAAGATCCTAGCTACGGTGAAGTTGTGCATGCAAGATTTACGAGTTCAGGCCCTTCTCGAAGGAAGTAACAGCCCTACGTCTCGGTGCCCGGAGGCTAGTCAATTGGATTATGCGTGAAGTTACAAGGGGTGTGAACCCTTGTCCCAAAGGAGGGGGTGGCTTATATAGAGTGTGCCAGGACCCCAGCCATCCCTCGTTACATAGAGTTCAATGTACATAAAGAGGAGACGTTACTGGTAATGTCAGCATTAAAGCGATATAAATGATCCTTAAGACTACAGAGTGAATGCCTGACCGTTGCCATCCAGAGTGACCTTAGATATTCTGTACTCCGAGTGGTTTCTGATGTGGTCGAATGATTATATCCTGGTCGAATAGAATTGGGTTGTCTGAGTGGAACTCATGGTCGAGTGAGTTGTATCCTGAGGTGATTTTAGTCGGTAGATTTTACTGTCCTTTGAATGTCTTCGACTGTAGGGCAGTGTCCTTGGGAAGGGTGCTTAGATCAGGTCTATTTCCCTACCCTAGGTACATGCATGTCATCGTCATTAGCCCCCGAATGGTTCTGGGTCCGAGTGGAGATGGAGTTGAAGATGGTTCCCACTCAATGTTCATGCTTCAGAAGCATTTTACTTGGATTGGTGAACCATGTAAAAAATCTGACTTCATTTCCAGTCGCCTTGAGCCATTCAAAGATTGTCGAGTGAACTTTAGCTGATAAGCTTCGAATGCTGATATGGCATAAAATCTTCGGTGTGGTCGACTGCGTTGCCATTCCCGGGTCTCGTGGGATTCGAAATTTGGGGAAGCGCGTGGGACGGAGAGAGCCACAGTAAGCGGGGCGGATTAGGCAGGGGTGCCTCGATTCCCCCGCCACCTTTTCCGCCACGTATCGAGCGCGAGACTGTTGCGGGATTTGACAGGATTGCCTGGGTCCACAAGTCAGTCACTTGGGGAAAACAGCCATGTAAGGCGTCCGGGCAGGTGTCTTTGCATAGTGCACCCCATTTTCCCCCTTCTTCCTCTGCTTCACCACTGCATCCGCCTCTGCCCTCGGCGTCGCCGCCCAGCCCGAGCTCAACCACCGTAATGGGGAAGGACAAGGCGGCGGCTCTGGAGCGCGCGTAGAAGGCGACAGCGAAGGCGAAGGGGAAGAAGACAAGCCGGGGAGGGTTGTCGTCGAGAACTGGCCTGCCGCCCGGCTGGATCCAGGGGGACTGGATCCGGTTGACGATCGAGCGAGAAGATATGGAAGATCTGGCTGAGGGGGGACTGATTCCCCATGATTCTTGGCGGCTTCCGGAGGACGAGGCCGAGCCGCGACCGCAAGAGGGTGAGTGTGTCCTTCTTGCGACCCACGTCGACCGCGGTTTCTCTTTGCCTCCCCATCCTTTCTTCCGGGGTTTTCTGAACTTTTTTGGAGCCCAACTTCATCACTTTTGTCCCAACACCATCACATACCTTTCTGCATACGTCTCCATGTGTGAGAACTTTCTGGGCTTTCGACCGCACTAGGGTCTCTTCAAACACATTTTCACTTGTCGTTCTCAGTCTGTAAAAAAGGCCAATCCGAGTGATGAGAGGACACACATGATCCAGATGTGTGGAGGTCTAGGGATCCAAATGAGGAATAAAAGCACTTTCCCTACTATGATTCTTCCCGAGTCAGTCTGAGGGTGGCAGTCGACCGGGTTCTATTGTAAGGACCAACCGACCCCGGGTCAGTCGACTGGCCTTCCCCCGTTTTCCATAGGACGAGTTGAGAAACCTTCTCCCTTGAGAGTGACTCCAGCTGAGAAAGTTGAGGTGAATATGTTGGTTGAGCGAGTAGTCCAACTTGTCCGCGACGGTGTGACTGGCATGGACTTGTTAGAAGTGTTTCTTAGTCGATGCATCTAGCCACTCCAAGCTCGTGATCATCCAATGTGGATGTACTCGGGTATTGAAGATAGCACTCGGATCCACCTGGAGGAAGTTGACGAGAAGACGGTGGCACAGTGGGTGAAAGGTATTACTGGCAACAAAGACAACCCCAGGGGGTCTAGGAGGATTCCTCCACTCGACAACACCAACAAAACCCGACAAGGTCTGATTCCTTTCTTCCGAGTGTCTTTTGTTCTGACATGTATTTGTTCTTGAAACCGATTGATATCCACTTGACTCTGCGCCTTGTAGATCTACACTGAGATGTATTCGATGCCCAAGGGAGAGCATGAGTAGGAGGGAGAGGCGAGCGGAGGTGACAGCGGCGACTGGCATTCTAACGGAGGAGACAAGGAAAGTGAAGACTCGAGCAGTGGTGAGGAGGTCGACTCTCCACCTCGCACGGAAAGACGCTCCAAGCAGAGGCAGGACCCAGCAGTGTTGGTGGCAAAGCGACTCCACCGACAGGACAGACCTCAAAGCACACTCGAACAACTTCTCCTGTGCCGACTGAGAAAGCTCCAAAGCAGCCCAAAGTCGCGCCATCAAAGCCCCGGAAGGCCCTGCCCAAGATTAAAGTGGCCGTCCCCATCACTTTTGGGTAATTATTGTGCGCGACCTCTTAGTTTTTGCATGACTCGATCTTTGGTCAATTCACTTTCCCATTTTAACCGAGTGAATTCTGAAATCTGCAGTGCTGCCTCTCGAACTTCTATTTACCGGGATGATGATGACGAGGAGATGGAAGACGCAGTCACCTCCAACGCGGATATAACTCTTGTCATCTTGTCTTTACTTTATCAGCCATTTTGACGGTCGACTGAACTCTTGCAATTGATTGCTTTGCAGCTCCACCCAATGTTATTGAACTTCCAGATGACGATGAAGATGTGCCACAGAGACCCATGGGAAGGAGGGGCAGGACTTCGAGCAGGAAGGCACCGGCTAGCTAGACGTCCCAGTCGACGCCGGCGACGGAACCAGTGATTCAGCAGTCCAGAGACCTGAATCGAGCTTCTGTTACTTTTGTTGTTCCAGTGTCAAGTGAATGTCCTTCATCGTCGACTGCACAAGTCCCTGTTTCATCTGTCCAACACCACGCATCGGATCCTCAAGTTGCCGCGACTGAACCACCATCTCCGCTGCTCGTCACCCATCATGTTCCGGAGGACCAGGCAAGCACTCCTACGGAGGCTATACGCCAAGCAGGCCTGATGATGGAGCGGATGAAGATAGTGCACGAGACCAGCCAAGCTGCCTATGATGCCAGTGCGGCCCTCCAAGCTAATGTCCAGGTTAGTTGGTTTCCGACTGATCTCCTAGCTTGACGCTTGTTCTGTTAGGATATGCTACCTGAAAACTTTTCATTGTGCATCCATTTGTCACTCTGTACTTCGCATCTGTACACCTACTGGGTGTTTCAAGTTATGCCGAGTAGTTTTTCTAGTTAAGTCGACTAGGTTGTGTCGATTGTAACTTTGGACTAGTGGGGGCACACAGAGTGCACCCACTGGGTGTAGTCCCTGAGACCGCCATCGAATGTGTGATTCGGCGGGGGTCTTGATAAAAATATCTTGTTCTTCAGTTCTTCCACTCGGTCTGGGCGGACCATGTCGAGTGGAACCTGAACTAGTGGGGGCATGCTGAGTGCACCCACTGGTTGTAGTCCTCGAGACCTCGCTCGACTGCGGGCAGTCGGTTGTGGTCTCAGAATAGCTGTTGCCTCTTTCTTTTTTTTCTTTCCACTCGGTCTGGATGGACCGTGTCGAGTGGAACCTGGACCAGTGGGGGCACGCTAAGTGCACCCACTGGGTGTAGTCCCCGAGACTACTGTTGAATATTTGATTCTGCAATAGTCTTAGAATTTTTTCACTCGGAAGCGAATAATCTTTGATTTTGTCCCCTGATGTATCTTTTTACTGACTTCAGAAATCCTGTGAACTCATCTCCAAATTTGCTGAATTCGAGGAGAAGCAGAGGCAGGTCAACCTTGACTTGGAGTTGGCTAAGCAGAACTTGCAAAAGGCCAAAGACGAAACAGCTGGTATGGAAGGTAAAAACTTGTCGACTGTAGGATTTGGGTTGTCTCTCAAGTCATCTCCTTGTTCTTCTCTCTGAACCGAGTGCTTGTTTGTTGTATATGTATATTTTTTTAGAGAAAATGAGGCAGGCTCTGGTACAGAAGGACCTTGATCTTGCCGCAACACAGAAGGAGGCTCAGGAGAAAACAACACTCGCTGATAAGAAGCTGGCTTCAGTCAGGGCGCTAGAGGAAGACAACGCCAAGCTGAAGACTGCTCTCGCCGAAGCTAATAGAGAAGTGACCCGTCTGAAGAAGGACAAAGTAGCTTTGAACGACAAGATTGAGGACATTTCTCGTAAGAGAAATGACCTGGAGGCTTATCTGGGGGCACTCGCCAAGAAGTTATTGCTTATGCTTGAAGGTACCTTTCCTCGTCTGCCTGTTTTGCTATCGTTGATTCACCATAAAGCCGTCGACTCATTAACTCTTTGTGGTTGTAGAATTCTGTCAAAACTTTGAGGAAGAAACTGGGCGAATCAAGACAAGCTTGGACCCCATCAATTCTCCTGTCAAGGATGAAACTGTCATGAACGTACTTCGACTGGAATCCTGCCTTACCAGTGTTACAGACTACCTCGCTTGACTGAAGGTTGCAGTGTCGCGGATCGACACGGCACTTTGGCCAAAGGAGACGCTCCAAAATGACCTCGAGTCTTTGATGACTCGACTCAATGAGATCCCTGGCCGAGTGCAGGAATGGAAGAAATCGTCTGCTTGATGTGGTGCTGATGTAGCTCTGTCTCTTGTTCGCGTCCATTGCAAGGAGGCCAAAGAAGAGAAGTTAGCAGTGATCAAGGTTGCCAACGCTAAGAGACTTGTCTTCCAGTCTTTCATGGAGACTTCCATTTCTGCTGGTACTCCAATTGCAGATGGAATCGACCTGGATGAGTTCATCGAGCCTGCCAGTCCTCCTCCTGTGGAGTGAACAAACTTTTTATGATGCGATTAAATTTGCCTCGGTATGCCGAGTGGTTTTGTAACCGTTAAAAATCCTTCGGGCCTGATGCTCGAGTACTTTAATCTACGGTCCGGAACCTCGTAGGATTTATCTGAACTTTTTTGTTTTTGAATCTCTTGAATCTGAATGGAACTTGATTCTTCAGTCTGAATTGTTACTAACTCTGTGATGCAGCTCAGTCGAGTGGACCATGAACAAGGGCACCTGGTGCCGTCCATGACCTGCACCTCGTCGTCCTCGCGGATCAGGATGGAGTGCCCATTGTACTTGTGCCGCAGTTCTGAGGATAAGGTCGTAGTCGACCTGCACCTCGTTGTCCTTGCGAATCAGGACGAAGCGCACATTGTACTTGTGCCGCAGTTCTGAGGATAAGGTAGCAGTCGACCTGCACCTCGTCGTCCTTGCGGATCAGGATGGAGCACACATTGTACTTGTGCCGCAGCTCTGAGGATAAGGTCGCAATCGACCTGCACCTCGTCATCCTTGCGGATCAGGATGGAGCGCACGTTGTACTTGTGCCGCAACACTGAGGATAAGGTCACAGTCGACCTGCACCTCGTCGTCCTTGCAGATCAGGACGGAGCGTGTTAACTCAGGCGAGTACGTGACTACAGCTAAGCCCCCGAGTGAGAGGGTTTCTCTTCACTTAGTAGGATTTTTAAACTTAGGCGAATACAGGACTGCAGCTAAGCCCCCCAGCAAGAGGGTTGCTCTTCACTCAGTAGGATTTTTAAACTTAGGTGAGTACGTGACTATAGCTAAGCCCCCACGTGAGAGGCTTGCTCTACACTCGGTAGGATTTTTTAAACTTAGGCAAGTTTAGGAATGCAGCTAAGCCTCCGAGTGGGAGGATTGCTCTCCACTCGGTAGGATTTTTTTAAACTTAGGCGAGTTTGGGACTGTAGCTAAGCCTCCGAGTGGGAGGATTGCTCTCCACTTGGTAGGATTTTTTAAACTTAGGTGAGTTCAGGACTGCAGCTAAGCCCCCGAGTGAGAGACTTGCTCTCCACTCGGTAGGATTTTTTAAACTTAGGCGAGTTCAGGACTGCAGCTAAGCCCCTGAGTGAGAGGCTTGCTCTCTGTCGGTGTCAAAACCGGCGGATCTCGGGTAGGGGGTCCCAAACTGTGCGTCTAGGCCGGATGGTAACAGGAGGCAAGGAACACGATGTTTTACCCAGGTTCGGGCCCTCTTGATGGAGGTAAAACCCTACGTCCTGCTTGATTAATATTGATGATATGGGTAGTACAAGAGTAGATCTACCACGAGATCAAGGAGGCTAAACCCTAGAAGCTAGCCTATGGTATGATTGTTGTATGATGAAGTTGTCCTACGGACTAAAACCCTCCGGTTTATATAGACACCGGAGAGGGTTAGGGTTACACAAAGTCGGTTACAATGGTAGGAGATCTTGAATATCCGCATCGCCAAGCTTGCCTTCCACGCCAAGGAAAGTCCCATCCGGACACGGGACGAAGTCTTCAATCTTGTATCTTCATAGTCCTGGAGTCCGGCTGAAGGTATAGTCCGGCTACCCGAACACCCCCTAATCCAGGACTCCCTCAGTAGCCCCTGAACCAGGCTTCAATGACGATGAGTCCGGCGCGTAGATTGTCTTCGGCATTGCAAGGCGGGTTCCTCCTCCAAATTCTTCATAAAAGTTTGTAAACACCAAGAGTAGTGTTCGGCTCTGCAAAATAAGTTTCCACGTATTGCCACAGAGAGAATAATATTAACAAAAATCTAATCTGCTGACGTATTCCGCAGCATGACATCACACTACGGCCAAGCCTTTATTCGAATCATTTTCACTTTTCCATCTCAGCATGTTTTGCGAGGCGGTTTCCTTGGCACGTCTTGTCAAAGCAGAGATCGTGTCCCCCATTTACGGGATTCTCATCAATACAGACGTGGGTAACCCAACGGCGCCATTTATCACAGCGCTTGGGAGGCAAGCGAGTTTTACTAGGCTGGTGGGGACGCATAGTCGCATCCGCTCATATAAGGGGATAAGGATCCACCTTTTTACCTACGCCTTCTTCCTCCTTTGCCTATCCATCTTCTACGCACCCGAGCTCCAGCGCCCAAGCCCGCACTTCCTATCTCAACCTTCTCCAACAATGTCCGGAGCAGGAGGCAAGTGGATGGTCTCCTCCGTCACGGAGGGCCATGTCAAAAAGCTAAGGAAGGCCGGATACCTGTCCAAAGACATCGCGCACCGGCTTCCTGAGGAGGGGCAGCTTCTCCCCACCCCAAGGCCCCACGAGAGGGTAATATTTCTTCCCCACTTCCTCCGCGGACTGGGTTTTCCTCTCCACCCATTTGTCCGCGGGCTCATGTTCTACTATGGCCAAGATTTCCACGATCTGGCCCCGAACTTCATCCTCAATATCTCGGCGTTTATTGTCGTGTGCGAGGCTTTCCTCTGCATCCGCCCCCATTTCGGCCTCTAGCTCAAGACCTTCAACGTCAAGCCAAAGGTGGTGCGCGGCAACCAGGCGGAGTGCGGAGGTGCCATGGCGGGCAAAATAGCCAACGTCCTATGGCTCGAGGGCTCCTTTGTGGAGACCTTGAAGGGGTGGCAGTCAGGGTGGTTTTACATCACCGAGCCACGCGATCCGAAGTGGATCGCAGCCCCTGAATTCCGATCCGGACCCCCTACGCGGCTCACGTCCTGGAAGGAGACGGGCTTGTCGTGGGGCGACGAAGAAGAGGTGACCGGACTGCAAAAATGCATCTAGTCCCTGGTGAACAAGCAGCTCAAGCTTGTCAACATAGTCCAGGTCATGCTCGTCCGCCGGATCCTTCCGTGTCAAGAACAGGACTTCAATTTGTGGGAGTTCAACCCGGCGCAGCATCGAACTCTGAGCAGGCTCTTCGACACGACGTACGAAGATGTCTGGAAGGGGCTAACCAAAGGCGCCGAGGCTCCCACATCCGCCTCCGAAGACCGCGGATTCAGCTCGCAGCGTCCTGCTGGCGAGGTAAAATATTTTCATCTTTTACAGGATGTTGAGTTTTTTTCATAGTTTGACTCTACACGGGATCTAAACTCCCTTACCTTTGACAGGATTGGCAGGCGAAGTCCGGACTGATTAACTGTCCGGCTCCCTTGCCCGAAGACCCAGCCCCTGCTCTCCTAGTGAAGCTGCTGGTTCCGTCACCTTATGTGGTGCCGGAGAAGAAGGCCAAGAAGAAGAAGGCCACGGGGATTCGAAAGAGTTCCCGGCATATGGTGGTGTCGGACTCGTCGTCCGACGAGTCCGAGAAGCACTCCTCCCGTGAAGACGAGGAGGAGGAAGAAGAAACCTCTCCCCCTCCAGCGGGGGGAGGAAAGAAGAGGAAGGCCACCCCAGTAGGGGAGGCCGAGGGGTCCAAGAAGAGGAAAACCCCTCCGCCGGACTACGCCCCCGACGCCGACGAGGATGAAGAGGAGTGGCCGGACAGGGCCAAGCGTCCGGCGAAATCGTAAGTGTTCGGATACCAGAGTAACTCATGATATTCCTTTTGTTGCACAGCTTTCCCTAATGTCGAATATAATCATGCAGCCCGCCCAAGGACAGGCTCGACGAGTCGTCGAGCGGCTCCCTGGATTCATCGGACGTGAATTCAGTTCCGCCCGCTGCCTCCCCCTGTGCTGCGGATGACGCCGAAGTGGTGTCGCGACAAGCTCCGGGGCAAGAGGAGGTGGTCCAGGAGGAGCCGCGAGGTGACCTCCCGGACTCCAGGAGTAAAGGGGACAAGAGCCCCCCAGGGCTCCAAGTCCGGCTTTAAGCCGGACACCGCGCCGGAATCATCAACGATTCCGGACCGCGGCAGGCGAACTCCTGCCAAGAGGAGCAAGCCTATTGAGCCGGCGTCCTCCGCCCAACCGGAGGCGCCGGACAATCTGCTGGAGGTGCTTAAGGGCGCCTCCATCGACGAGGAGCACCGTACCATTATGAGTACGGTGGTCCAGAAGGTTCGGTCCGCCAAAAGCGGATTGACTGAAGCTTGTGCTAGCCTTCTAAAAGGCTTCGAGGTAAGTAAAAATATTACCGCATAGACAGTAGCCCCTGATGCTCTGTTTGGCGTTCGGAAAGAAAAGCCGAATAGAGGATCTATTAAATATCGCAGGAGTCTAACTAAAAAGGAGTCAATATACATATGCAGGCTTCGCTGCTGGCCACCGCCGCACTAACTGCGGAGTTGGGTGCCCTGAAGTAGGGCCTCGAGCGGACCGAGCAAGAGCTCGGCCTTGCCAAACGGCAGCTCGAGGAGAAAGAAGGTAAGAGATACCTTATAGAAAAAATGCCTATAAGAAGGCGCAATTGCAAAAAATGACAGGAGTATACTGCTTATTTGTAGGGGCCACAACCAAGGTGGCGACCCTCAAGCAGGCGCTATCCGAGGCCGAGAAGAAAGTGGCCATGAAGCGCACCGAGCGGGAGAAATTTGAGGCGCAGGTCGGCGAGGTGCAGCAAGAGCTTCAGGCTCTCATGAAAAAACATGAGAGTTTGGAGCTTGACTCAAAGACGCGAGCGTCTGAGCTTGCTGCGGCCCTTAAAACTGCCAAGTCTGCCAAGGCCGAAGCCCAGAAGGCCCTCCAGGAATTGGATGCGGTGAAAAAGATAGCGGCGGGTAAGGCATTCTCTATGCAAAGCAGACATATAAAAGTAAACTACTTGTTACTTACCCGAATTCAGAGCTCTCCAGGGGCATTCGCAGATCTTCCCCGCAGCGTATCCGATGCCGCCGCATTCTACCGAGCCAAGGAAGGCAGCTCGACGGAGAAGGTGTTCTGGTCTCAGTACGCTGAGGCCGGACACCCTGTGCCCTTGAGCGACCAGCTGAAGCAGCTGGTCGAGCTCCACAAGGCGGCCGAACAGGCCCTGAAGGCTTCATAGTTCGGCTGTGGCCTGGAGAGGCCCTGCCTGGGAGCTACTTCGGACTGGTGTGGCGGCTGGTGGAGGCTTGTCCCAGGCTCGAGGTCATCAAGCGCTCCGTCTGCATCGAAGGAGCCCGTAGGGCCCTTGCCCGTGCAAAGGTGCACTGGGGTAAGCTGGACGGTGAGAAGTTAGTGAGGGACGGGCCGCCGCCGGGGAAGGAGCATCGCAAGCCCGAGAACTATTACAAGGATGTTCTGGCTGGTGCCCGCCTTATGGCGGATGAATGTACCAAGGATGTAATTTTTGAATGAACTCGCTCGTGTTATCCTGTGCGCTGAAAACTTGTTCATATGCGCTAAGCAATGCTTGAATTAAAAATATTACTTTCTGTGCGGCCGTTTATCAAAAAATTGAGAGATGGCCAGTCGTCAGCTTCTGCCCCCATGCCACTAGTGCTGGGGTGTTCGGGATAAACCTGAGCGCTCTTTTTCCCATGATTGGGTCCGTCGAGGGAGGCGCTCAGCACAACGAACAAGGCAATCGGACTATAATGCTTGAACACTCTCACTTAGCCATAGAACTCTATAATTTTAAATTTCGGCGAAGCCCCTAGTATTCGGAAGACCGAGTTCGGGGCGCTATCCACGCCTTGGCCGGACAAAGCCGGTTCCTCGCTCGAAGCGGCATAAGTCTTGAAGGACTCGAAAAACCTCTCGAACAGCGACCGGTCTCTCGCCTCATCATGATAATCAGTTTTAGCTTTCTCTACTGAGGTGCTCCGCCCAGCTCAACTGGGGCACAATCGCAGTAGTTCTCCTAGTACTACCTTAGCCGATATAGCGGAATGTAAGACACCAAAACATAGGAGCCGGGCAAACCCAACTATTGACACAAATCATGATTCGGAGCCGATGCATATAGTGCTATAAGTTCGGGGTGCCGCACTTGTGAAAGTGTACGGACTTCTCACGCCATATTGATGGGTACTGAAGCCCCTGGCGTATTTTTGCCGTACCACAGTGTACGGATGCAACATGTTATTAATAAACATATATATAAAAAGAGGATAATGCAAAAAATAGACAAAAAGCTATGCATTGTTTATAGAAAGGTTGCTATGAAAGCGGAACGATACAAATAGTGCGATAAGCAAAAGAAATTGGACTATTTAACATGTCCTGGCCAGGGGCAGGCCGCGGAATTGTATTAAAAAAAAGGTATACTGCTCGCAATAGAGACCACCTGGAAGTTCCATAATGCGGCGTGGCTTGTCTGCGTTCCTGGATCTTGCATCGTTTGTGCGGCAGTTGAATTGTCGAACGGGTCGTACAAAGTATGGAGTCCTGAGAGTAAGAAAAAAAAGGAATCTGGCAGCCCCTGGTGCGGTTTAAGCCGTATTTCGGGCGTGACGTGATAGTGCCCCTTCCCCTGTGCCCATGGTATTTCAAGAGCGTAGTTATGTACGCGAAGCACTAGTTTCTCTATATCGCGAGGGCTAGGGTTGAGGCTGCATTGCTACGCTAGCTCAGAACGTGCCAGGCGGTCTTGTTGTAGGGTACTCCGGGCGCGCTTGACAGTGTCTGGCTTTTTGAAGGCCGAACTGGAGAACGGCCTAGAGAGGCTACTTTGTATTTCTGCTGCGAGCGCTGCCGTGTGCTCCTTCGTTCGGAGGGAGCGTTCAGTGTTCCCATTGACCGTGATTACTCCTCTAGGGCCTGGCATCTTGAGCTTGAGGTATGCATAGTGCGGTACCGCATTGAATTTTGCGAATGCGGTTCGCCCGAGCAGTGCGTGATAGCCACTACGGAACGGGACTATGTCGAAGATTAACTCCTCGCTTCGAAAGTTATCCGGAGATTCGAAGACCACTTCCAGTGTGACTGAGCCTGTATAGTTGGCTTCTACACCTGGTATGACGCCTTTAAAGGTCGTTTTGGTGGGCTTGATCCTCGAGGGATCTATGCCCATTTTTCACACTGTATCCTGGTAAAGCAGGTTCAGGCTGCTGCCACTGTCCATGAGGACTCTTGTGAGATGAAATCCGTCGATGATTGGGTCTAGAACCAATGCGGCGAAGTCGCCGTGGCGGATGCTAGTGGGGTGGTCCCTTCGATCAAAGGTGATCAGGCAGGAGGACCATGGGTTGAACTTTGGGGCGACTGGCTCTATCGCATATACGTCCCGTAACGCACACTTCCGCTCCCTCTTGGGCATGTGGGTTGCGTATATCATGTTCACCGTCCGCACTTGCGGGGGAAATCCCTTCTGTCCATTGTTGTTTGGCGGCCTGGGCTCCTCCTCGTCGTCGCTATGCAGCCCCTTGTCTTTGTTTTCGGCTCTTAACTTGCCTGCCTGCTTGAACACCCAACAGTCCCTGTTGGTGTGATTGGCTGGCTTTTCGGGGGTGCCATGTATCTGGCACAAGCGGTCGAGTATTCGGTCCAAACTGGACGGGCCCTGAATATTTCTTTTGAATGGCTTTTTCCGTTGACCGGATTTGTAGCCTCGGAATTCGGCATTAACTGCCGTATCCTCATTGCTATCCCTGTTAACGTGGCGCTTTTTTTTGTTCCGACGCGACCTGTCACTTTTGTCCTTGGTATTCGAATTACCAGGGTTCTTGGTTAAGTTGTTGCTGCGAGCTAGCCAGCTGTCTTCTCCCGCGCAAAAGCGGGTCATGAGTGTCGTGAGGGCTGCCATAGATTTCGGCTTTTCCTGTCCCAGGTGCCGGGCAAGCCACTCGTCGCGGATATTATGCTTGAAGGCCGCTAAGGCCTCTGCGTCCGGACAGTCGACTATCTGGTTTTTCTTTGTTAGGAACCGTGTCCAGAATTGCCTGGACGATTCCTCTGGCTGCTGAATTATGTGGCTTAGGTCATCGGCGTCCGGTGGTCGCACATAAGTGCCCTGGAAGTTGTCAAGGAATGTGGCTTCCAGGTCCTCCCAAGAACCGATTGAGTCTGCTGGCAAGCTATTAAGCCAATGCCGGGCTGGTCCCTTAAGTTTGAGTGGGAGGTATTTGATGGCGTGTAGATCATCA
Source organism: Triticum urartu (assembly GCF_003073215.2). Taxonomy (NCBI): domain Eukaryota; kingdom Viridiplantae; phylum Streptophyta; class Magnoliopsida; order Poales; family Poaceae; genus Triticum; species Triticum urartu. The sequence goes on from NC_053027.1 coordinate 158,387,858, forward strand.
CCGCGGGCCATGTGGATATGAAGGAGATAATCCTTGATCCATACCGCAGGATCTGTTGTGCCATCGTACGATTCGATGTTTACGGGTTTGAAGCCCTCAGGGATTTTATGATCCATTACTTCATCTGTGAAGCATAGTGGGTGTGCGGCGCCTCTGTATTGGGCTATATCACGACGCAGCTCGAAGGAGCTTTGTCTATTGAGTTCGGCCCGGCCGGATTCATTGCGTCCGGAGTGACGATCACCGTCACGTGCCGTGGGGCGCCTGCGTGATCCGTAGATCGATCTTGTTTGACTTGCCTTGTCCTCCAGTATGTCGCGCAGGTCGGGCGCATTTTCCCGTGCCTTAGTATGCTTGACGCGGCGCTAGGGCTCTCCTGATAAAGAGAGAGACTTTAGAGAATTCAGGATGTCTCCGAAGGGCGAGTGCTGAAAGATGTCCGCGGCGGTGAACTCCATTATCGGCGCCCAATCGGATTCGATCGGTAGGGGCGCGGGGGGCTCGGAGTTCGGAGAGGAATCCGGCTCCTCGGAGTCACGGGCCATGCGGAGTGCGGGGCTGGAGTTCGGCTCGATCGCCTCTGAGATTGCAGCCCCTGAGGCAGCGTCCAACCGTTGATCCTCGATCGGCGCAGTAGGCTCCGAATCAATGGTCGGAATCGGTGCGTGTGCAGCCTCCAAAGCGCTGTTCGGTGGCAGAGCTATATCATGCCCATCGAGACAGTGCGGCGCGCTTGGTTGTGGCTCGAATCCGGCGAAGATCAAGTCCCCACGGATGTCAGTCGTGTAGTTTAGGCTTCCAAACCTGACCTGATGGCCAGGGGCGTAGCTTTCGATCTGCTCAAGGTGGCCAAGCGAATTGGCCCGCAGTGCGAAGCCGCCGAAGACGAAGATCTGTCCGGGGAGAAAAGTCTCACCCTGGACTGCATCGCTATTGATGATCGAAGGAGCCATCGGGCCTAAAAGCGACGACACAGAGGAACTCTCAATGAAAGCACCAATGTCGGTGTCAAAACCGGCGGATCTCGGGTAGGGGGTCCCGAACTGTGCATCTAGGCCGGATGGTAACAGGAGGCAAGGAACACGATGTTTTACCCAGGTTCGGGCCCTCTTGATGGAGGTAAAACCCTACGTCCTGCTTGATTAATATTGATGATATGGGTAGTACAAGAGTAGATCTACCACGAGATCAAGGAGGCTAAACCCTAGAAGCTAGCCTATGGTATGATTGTTGTATGATGAAGTTGTCCTACGGACTAAACCCTCCGGTTTATATAGACACTGGAGAGGGTTAGGGTTACACAAAGTCGGTTACAATGGTAGGAGATCTTGAATATCCGCATCGCCAAGCTTGCCTTCCACGCCAAGGAAAGTCCCATCCGGACACGGGACGAAGTCTTCAATCTTGTATCTTCATAGTCCTGGAGTCCGGCTGAAGGTATAGTCCGGCTACCCGAACACCCCCTAATCCAGGACTCCCTCACTCTCCACTCGGTAGGATTTTTTAAACTTAGGCGAGTTCGAGACTGCAGCTAAGCCCCCGAGTGAGAGGCTTGCTCTCCACTCGGTAGGATTTTTTAAACTTAGGCGAGTACGTGACTGCAGCTAAGCCCCCGAGTGAGAGGCTTGCTCTCCACTCGGTGGGATTTTTTAAACTTAGGCGAGTACGTGACTGCAGCTAAGCCCCCGAGTGAGAAGCTTGCTCTCCACTTGGTAGGATTTTTTAAACTTAGACGAGTAGGTGACTGCAGCTAAGCCCCCGAGTGAGAGGCTTGCTCCCCACTCGGTAGGATTTTTTTAAACTTAGGCGAGTTCGGGACTGCAGCTAAGCCTCCGAGTGAGAGGGTTGTGTTGGAAATATGCCCTAGAGGCAATAATAAAAGCATTATTATTATATTTCTTTGTTCATGATAATTGTCTTTATTCATGCTATAACTGTATTATCCGAAAATCGTAATACACGTGTGAATACATAGACCATAATATGTCCCTGGTAAGCCTCTAGTTGACTAGCTCGTTGATCAACAGATAGTCATGATTTCCTGGCTATGGACATTGGATGTCATTGATAACGGGATCACATCATTAGGAGAATGATGTGATGGACAAGACCCAATCCTAAGCATAGCACAAAGATCGTGTAGTTCGTTTGCTAGAGCTTTTCCAATGTCAAGTATCTTTTCCTTTGACCATGAGATCGTGTAACTCCCGGATACCGTAGGAGTGCTTTGGGTGTATCAAACGTCATAACGTAACTGGGTGACTATAAAGGTGCATTACAGGTATCTCCGAAAGTGTCTGTTGGGTTGACACGGATCGAGACTGGGATTTGTCACTCCATATAACGGAGAGGTATCACTGGGCCCACTCGGTAATGCATCATCATTATGAGCTCAAGGTGACCAAGTGGTTGATCACGGGATCATGCATTACGGTACGAGTAAAGTGACTTGCCGGTAACGAGATTGAACAAGGTATTGGGATACCAACGATCGAGTCTCGGGCAAGTAACATACCGATTGACAAAGGGAATTGTATACGGGGTTGATTAATCCTCGACATCGTGGTTCATCCGATGAGATCATCGTGGAGCATGTGGGAGCCAACATGGGTATCCAGATCCCGCTGTTGGTTATTGACTGGAGAGTCGTCTCGGTCATGTCTGCTTGTCTCCCGAACCCGTAGGGTCTACACACTTAAGGTTCGGTGACGCTAGGGTTGTGAAGATATGTATATGCAGTAATCCGAATGTTGTTCGGAGTCTCGGATGAGATCCCGGACGTCACGAGGAGTTCCGGAATGGTCCGGAGGTAAAGAATTATATATAGGAAGTGCTGTTTCAGCCATCGGGACAAGTTTCGGGGTTATCGGTATTGTACCGGGACCACCGGAGGGGTCCCGGGGGCCCACCGGGTGGGGCCACCTATCCCGGGGGGCCACATGGGCTGTAGGGGGTGCGCCTTGGCCTGTATGGGCCAAGGGCACCAGCCCCTATAGGCCCATGCGCCTAGGGTTTCCATATGGGAGGAGTCCCACTAGTGGAAGGCACCCCTGAGTGCCTTGGGGGGAGGGAAACCTCCCCTGGCCGCCGCACCTAGGAGATTGGATCTCCTAGGCTGCGCACCACCCCCCCTTGGCCCTCCTATATATAGTGGGGGAGAGGAGGGATTTTATACCTCAGCCTTTGGTGCTTCCTCTCTCCCTATTACGTCTCTCTCTCGTAGTATAGGCGAAGCCCTGCTACTGTGACGCCCTGCATCCACCACCACGCCGTCGTGCTGCTGGATCTTCATCAACCTCTCTTCCCCCCTTGCTGGATCAAGAAAGGAGGAGACGTCATCCGTTCCGTACGTGTGTTGAACGCGGAGGCATCGTCCGTTCGGTGCTAAGATCATCGGTGATTTGAATCACGTCGTGTTCGACTACATCATCCCCGTTCTTTGAACGCTTCCGCTCGCGATCTACAAGGTACGTAGATGCATCTAATCACTCGTTGCTAGATGAACTCCTAGATGGATCTTGGTGAAACCGTAGGAAATTTTTTGTTTTTTGCAACGTTCCCCAACAGGTTGCTCTTCACTCTGTAGGATTTTTTAAACTTAGGCGAGTACGTGACTGTAGCTAAGCCCCCGAGTGAGAGGCTTGCTCTCCACTTGGTAGGATTTTTTAAACTTAGGCGAGTACATGACTGCAGCTAAGCCCCTGAGTGAGAGGCTTGCTCTCCACTCGGTAGGAATTTTTTTAACTTAGGCGAGTTCGGGACTGTAGCTAAGTCTCCGAGTGACAGGGTTGCTCTTCACTCGGTAGGATTTTTTAATCTTAGGCGAATCAGATTCGCAGCTAAGCCCCCTGAGTGAGAGGCTTGCTCTTCACTCGGTAGGATTTTGTTTTTGAAACTTAGGTGAATCGGATTCGCGGCTAAGCCACCCACTGGGGGATTTTGGACACATGTATAAGTAATAACAATCATTTAGGAGACTGTAAAACCATGTCTTTGATAAACAAACTGAAAGGTACTTCTTATTACATCTCGACAGTCTGAATGCTTAAGTGTTAAAATTGCGGAGAAGCTCCGCATTCCAAGCGCGTGGCTCGTCTTTCTTGTGTTCCACATCGTACAAATGGTATGCTCCGTTGTGGAGCACTTTGGTGATGATGAAGGGGCCTTCCCAGGCGGGAGCAAGCTTGTGTGGTCATTGCTGATCCACTCGGGGAACCAGGTCCCCTTCCTGAAATGCTCGACCTCTTATGTTCCTATCATGGAACCGACGAAGGTCTTGCTAATAAATGGTCGATCTGATCAGGGCCATCTCTCTTTCTTCTTCCAAAAGATCAATAGCGTCTTGTCGGGCTTGTTCTGCTTCTACGTCTAAGAAAAGCTCCACTCGCGGGGCATTATGGAGTAAATCAGTCGGCAGCACGGCTTCAGCTCCATAAACCATGAAGAAGGGAGTCCGGCCAGTTGACCAATTTGGCGTTGTTCTCAGACCCCCACAGTATTGATGGTAACTTATCTACCCAGGCACCAGCCGCATGCTTGAGGTCGCGCATCAATCTGGGCTTCAACCCTTGTAAGATCAAACCATTTGCTCTTTCTGCTTGTCCATTCGACTGTGGGTGAGCGACTGAAGCATAGTCGACCCGGGTGCCCTGGGAAGCACAGAAAGCTCTGAACTCATCTGAATCAAAGTTTGAACCATTGTCTGTGATGATGTTGTGTGGGACTCCATATCTGAATGTTAACTCTCTGATGAAGCTGATGGCGGTTCCTGAATCGAGGTTCTTGATGGGTTTGGCTTCAATCCATTTAGTGAACTTGTCGACTACAATAAGCAGGTGGGTGAGACCACTTCTACCAGTCCTTAAGGGTCCAACCATATCCAACCCCCGAACAGCAAATGGCCAGACGAGTGGAATGCTCTTCAAAGTTGAAGCGGGCTTGTGAGACATGTTGGAGTAGACTGGCAGCCCTCACACTTGTCGACTATTTCTTTTGCCATTTCATTCGCTTGTGTCCAGTAAAAACCTGCTCGGTATGCTTTGGCCACGATTGTCCGAGAGGACGCATGGTGACCACAGGTCCCCGAGTGGATATCATTGAGGATCATTCGACCTTCTCTGGGGTAATGCATTGCTGAGCAACTCCAGTCACACTCTCCCTGTACAGTCGACCACCTATCACAGTGAAGGCTTTGGATCGACGGACAATCTGACGTGCTTCATCTTCGTCTTCTGGAAGCTCTCTCCTAAGAATATATGCGATATATGGCACTGTCCAATCAGGAATGATGACCAAAACTTCCATGATTAAGTCGACCACGGCTGGGATTTCAACTTCAGTCGGATTAGTAGAACTCTTAGGCTGCGGGGGCTCTTCTATGAAAGGATCCTGTTGAACTGATGGTGTGTGAAGATGCTCCGAGAACACATTGCTGGGAATGGGCTCCCGCTTGGAACCTATCTTTGCTAGGTCATCTGCTGCCTGGTTCTTCAGTCGAGGAATGTGGTGGAGCTCTAGCCCTTCAAACTTCTTTTCTAACTTTCTTACTGCATTGCAATAACCAGTCATAGCTGGGCTTCTGACGTCCCACTCTTTCATCACTTGATTGACCACCAAATATGAGTCACCGTAGACCATTAGGCGACGGACGCCGAGTGAAAAGGCCATTCACAAACCATACAGAAGTGCTTCGTATTCAGCTTCATTGTTGGAGGAATCAAAGTGAATCTGAAGGACATAACTGAGTTTGTCACCTCGCGGGGATACCAGGACCACTCCAGTGCCAGAACCACTCAACATCTTGGATCCATCAAAGAACATAGTCCAATGTTCCGAGTGAACTTGAGTCGGTTGCTGCTATTCGATCCACTCGACGAGGAAATCTGCTATTGCTTGGGACTTGATTGCTTTCTTTGCCTCAAACTTGATATCCAACGGAAGGAGTTCAATTGCCCACTTTGCCACTCGACCAGTTGCATCTCTGTTGTTCAGAATTTCTGACAATGGAGCATCGCTGACGACTGTGATAGAGTGATCTTAGAAATAATGTGCAACCTTCTTCGTGGTCAAGTAAATTCCATAGGCAAGCTTCTGATAATGCGGATATCTCTGCTTGGACGGAGTTAAGACTTCAGAAATATAGTACACCGGGCGCTGAACCTTATAGGCTTTACCTTCTTATTCCTGCTCGACCATGAGTACTGTACTGACAACTTGTCCAGTGGCTGCAATATAAAGCAGTAAAGGCTCTTTGCTGATTGGAGCAGCGAGCACCGGCTGGGTGGAAAGCAGGGTTTTGAGCTCTCCAAACGCTGCATCAGCTTCAGGAGTCCACTCGAACTTATTAGATTTCTTCATCAATCGGTAAAGAGGCAATGCCTTTTCACCGAAACGAGAGATGAATCGATTCAAAGCGGCCAAACAACCAGTAAGCTTCTGAACGTAGTGTATGCGCACAGGGCATTTCATTCGGAGTATCGCGCCAACTTTATCTGGGTTTGCATCGATCCCACGTTCGGAAATGAGAAAACTGAGTAACTTTCCACCTAGAACTCCGAATGCACACTTCGACGGGTTAAGCTTGATATCATATCTTCTCAGATTGGCAAAGGTTTTAGCAAGGTGAGCCAGCAGGTCGGAACCTTTACGCGACTTAAACACGATGTCATCCACGTATGCTTCCACATTTCGACTGGTTTGAGTGAGCAGACACTTCTGTATCATGCGCATGAATGTGGCACCAGCATTCTTGAGACCAAAAGGCATAGTGACATAGCAAATGCACCCGAATGGGGTGATAAAAGTTGTTTTTATTTCGTTGGGTCCATACAGTCGGATCTGATGGTACCCGGAGTATGCATCCAGAAAGGACAATCGCTCACATCCCGCAGTGGAGTCAACTATTTGATCGATGCGGGGGAGAGGGAAGTGATCTTTCGGGCAGGCCCGATTGATATGCTTGAAGTCAATACACATACAGAGTGAATCATCTTTCTTGGGGACCATGACAACATTGGCGAGCCACTCGGAGTGGTAAATCTCTCAGATGAACTCAGCTGCCAGAAGCCGAGCCGCTTCCTCCCCAATTGCCTTTCTTTTCTCCACGGCAGATCATCGGAGATGCTCGTTGATAGGTTTTGCTTTTGGGTCGACTCGCAAACGGTGCTCAGCCAGTTCCCTAGGTACACTTGGCATGTCAAAAGGTTTCCATGCGAAGATGTCCCTGTTCTCACGGAGGAACTGGATGAGCGCTTCTTCCTATTTGTTGTTGAGTATTGTTGAAATATGAGTCGGAGCAGCATTGGGATCAGTCGGGTGAATATGAACTTACTTTGTTTCACCAGACGACTTAAATGCAGATTCTGAAGCAGGCTTCTTAGCTCTCAACAAATCACTCGGATCTGCAGTCTTCTTGTATTCTTCCATTTCTACTGTTGCCATCTGTTCATCGGTAATCTTCGAGCCCTTTTGGAAGCACTCTTCTGCTCGCTGCCTATTACCAGTGACTGTAATCACGCCCCTAGGGTCAGGCATCTTGAGTTTGAGGTACACGTAACATGGTCGAGCCATGAAACGAGCATATGCAGTTCTGCCCAGGATAGCATGATAGGCACTGTGAAAATCCACAACTTCAAATGTCAACTTTTCCTTATGGTAATTCTTTGAATCACCGAAAACCACGTCAAGAGTGATCTGGCCAAGTGAATCAGCTTTCTTTCCAGGTATAACTCCGTGGAACCGCGTTGCTCTCGCTGAGCTTGGACATCAGAATGCCCATCCCTCAGAGGGTCTGAGCATACAAAATGTTCAAACCACTACTGCCATCCATCAAGACTTTGGTCAATCGAGTGCCCCCAATGACTGGGTTGACCACCAAGGCTTGCTCCCGGGGGTGGCTATGTGCGGCGGGTGGTCGGACTGGTCAAATGTGATGGGAGTCTTTGACCATTTCAGATACGTCGTCGTTGCCGGAGCAACCATGTTTACTTCTCTGTTGATTACTTTCAGTTGACTTTTACTTTCAGTGTCAGCAAAAATCACCAAAGTGGAATTGACATTGGGAAATCCTTCATCATCCTCTTCCTTGTCCTCATCCTTATCAGATTCCTTCTCTTTCTCACTGGGTTGTTTTTCTCGGAACTGCTATATAAGGACTCGACACTGTTGAGTGGTATGTTTGGGATAAATCAGATTGCCCTCTTCATCCTTCTTGATGTGAATGTGACATGGAAAATCCAACACGTCATTCCCTGCTGAATCCTTCGCCTTCTTGGGGATCCAAGGCCCTTTAGGCTTTCCCTTAAATTTTCATTGGGTTGCGACTGCAACCTCTCTAGGACCCGTAGGTTCCGCTTTGCGCTTCTGCTTCCAATTGGAATTACCTCCTCCAGTATCCTGGCTGACTGGTTTGCCTTTGCCGCTGCGGAGTCGGTCTTCTTCTTTGCCGTTTGCGTACCGAGTGGCTATTTCCATCATTCGGGTCAGGGTCATGTCTCATGTCCGACCAAATTTCAGGTTAAGCTCTCTATACCGAATGCCCTCCTTGAAGGCGCAAACTGCTTGATGCTGAGACACATTCTCCACAGTGTGATGCAAAGTGGTCCACCTCTGGATGTAAGCCCTCAAAGTTTCATTCGGTTTTTGCACACAATGTTGCAATTCTATCAACCCTGCAGGTCGTTTGCATGTGCCCTCGAACGTTCTGACAAACACTCGGGCTAACTCCTCCCAACTGAATATAGTTCCCGGAGCCAACTGATTCAACCAAGTCCTAGTTGACCCTTCAAGCATCAGGAGAAGGTGTTTCATGGCCACCTCATCGTTTCCTCCACCGATCTGAACAGCCACTCGGTAATCCTCAAGCCAAGTGTCAGGCTTCGATTCACCAGTGAACTTACTGACTCCAGTCGCCAACCTGAAGTTGGGAGGGATCTCTACAGCCCTGATGGCTCTACTAAAACACTCGTGACCAGAAACATGCACTCTGCTTCTAGTCGGGCGATCTCTGTCTTGCCCTTCTCTGTGTGCTCGATTCCTGTCCACCAGACCTTGCACCAGAATCAACCTCACATCAAACCCTGGCTCTCTTGGGTCGACCGGCATCCTCCGCTCTTCACTGTACAGGCGCCTAGCTATCATCATAATGCTGGGGTACATATGACCCGCCCCTCGGAGGGGGCGTAGGCACTCGACGACGGTCAACACGGTCGAGCCGATGATCGTGCTACTCGTGGTTTCGACCCAAGTACTGCCCTTGGCGATGCCCTCATCCCTCACACCACGGAGGCGATCTTGGGCTGTGAGCCGACTGAACTGTGCCAGCCATCACAGATCTGCTATGAATTCTGTTACGCGACTGAGACAGTATAGTGTTCTGCTCTCCTACTGCCCGGAGCAGCACTCTGATCTGCATCAAACCTCTACCAGCTTCAGACTGGGACGGCTGAATAGATTCTTCTATGTGGGCTGCGGCTGTAAGGTTCTGAATCGGAGTGCGGTATACCTATGGTTCAGGCGGGAACAGCTGCCGCTGCCTGGATTCGGGGATCTACCGCCGAGCACGTTCGTCGAGTGCACGCTGAAGGTTCTCCAGTTGAGTGCGCTCAGCCAAAGTGGCCAAGCGTGCTGCCTCCAAGGCCCGAGCCTCAGAGGTCTCTCCGACAACGGGGGTGTGGAGCGCCTCCATATTGCGGTGGTGAAGTTCCTCCCCCTGCTGAGAAGAGAGGGTTTTCAGGTGGTACTCCTCGTGAACATGCGACGGATAGCCGCCACTGTCGCCGCCGCCATTGCGACGCATGCCAAGCGGGCTGCATGGCGTGTCGACCATCAGGACCTCCGCCGTGGGGTCGCTGCTGTCGCACTCGGATAGGGTCTCGACGGAGCCAGTCGACAGATCGAACAGGCTGTAGAGAGATTCGTCAGGCTCAATTGTCGTGACTTGAGGGGTGGCCGACTGACGTGCCACCGCATGCTTCACCCACCGCTGAAGCCGCGACCGACTAGACCGCTTGCGACGGCGAACAGCGGGGAGCGAAGATACCGGGGAGCCGACCGATGCTGGGTCGACGGCTGCCGCAGAAGGACACCATGAACGCACGCACGAAAGTGCGTCGCCCCGCAAACGGGGAGTGTCTCGACGTCGAGGGGAGCTTCCTGAAGCCAAGCAGAGTCGTCGGCGATGAAAACAAGCGCGCCGAGATGGATCTCGCGACCCTCAGCCAAACCTTCGCCGGAAACCATGATGATAGGACTCGGAAAAATTGCAACCTCACCGGAAAGTCGCTAAGACACTTGCCCCATGGTGGGCGCCAACTGTCGTGGTTCTAAGTCTGATAGTAGAATGGGGGGTAGGTATGAGGAGGCAAAATCCTAGCTACGGTGAAGTTGTGCACGCAAGATTTACGAGTTCAGGCCCTTCTCAAAGGAAGTAACAACCCTACGTCTCGGTGCCCGGAGGCTAGTCGATTGGATTATGCGTGAAGTTACAAGGGGTGCGAACCCTTGTCCTAGAGGAGGGGTGGCTTATATAGAGTGCACCAGGACCCCAGCCATCCCCCGTTACATAGAGTTCAAAGTACATAAAGAGGGGACGTTACTGGTAACGTCAACATTAAAGCGATATAAATGATCCTTAAGACTACGGGGTGAACACCTGATCGTTTCCATCCAGAGTGACCTTAGATCTTCTCTACTCCGAGTGGTTTCTGATGTGGTTGAATGATTATATCATGGTCGAATAGAATTGGGTTGTCCGAGTGGAACTCATGGTCGAGTGAGTTGTATTGTGAGGTGATTTCAGTCGGTAGATTTTACTGTCCTTTGAATGTCTTCGACTGTAGGGCAGTGTCCTTGGGAAGGGTGCTTAGATCAGGTCTATTTCCCTACCCTAGGTACATGTCATCGTCAGTGAGCATAACCCACCGGGGCAAGCCAGGCCCACCAGGCGCGCCCTAGTGGGTTGTGCCCTCCTTGTGGCTCTTCTGGCCCTCCCACGAAGCTTCGGAGGTCTCTTTTGTTCCAAAAAAAATCGTCAAAAAGTTTCAACTCATTTGGAGAACTTTCGTTTCTGCACAAAAAACAACACCACGGTAGCTCTGCTGAAAACGGCGTCGGTCCGGGTTAGTTCCATGCAAATCATACCAAAACCATATAAAATTGTTGTAAACATGGCATGAATACTTCATAAATTATAGATACGTTGGATACGTATCATTCACCCTCGGGGCTGAGGGTATGTACAAGTAGCTATGTGTTTGATCTCGATCTCTCTCTCTCTCTCGTGTTCTTGATTTGGCACGATCTTGATGTACCACGAGCCTTGTTACTATAGTTGGATCATATGGTGTTTCTTGCTACCTCTTGAGCATTGCGTTGGTTTTCCCTTGAAGAGGAAACGGTGATGCAGCAAAGTAGCGTAAGTATTTCGCTCAGTTTTTGAGAACCAAGGTATCAATCCAGTAGGAGGCCACAGGCAAGTCCCTCGTACCTACACAAACAAATAAGAACCTCGCAACCAACGCGATAAAGAGGTTATCAATCCCTTCACGATCACTTACGAGAGTGAGATCTGATAGAGATAATAATGATAAGATAAATATTTTTGGTATTTTTATGATATAGATTGAAAGTAAAGATTGCAAAATAAAATAGATTGGAAACTTATATGATGGAGAATAGACCCTGGGGGCCATAGGTTTCACTAGTGGCTTCTCTCAAGATAGCATAAGTATTACGATGGGTGAACAAATTACTGTCGAGCAATTGATAGAAAAGCGAATAATTATGAGAATATCTAGGCATGATCATGTATATAGGCATCACGTCCGTGACAAGTAGACCGACTCCTGCTTGCATCTACTACTATTACTCCACACATCGACCGCTATCCAGCATGCATCTAGAGTATTAAGTTCATAAGAACAGAGTAACGCCTTAGGTAAGATGACATGATGTAGAGGGATAAACTCAAGCAATATGATATAAACCCCATCTTTTTATCCTCGATGGCAACAATACAATACGTGTCGTTTCCCTTTCTGTCACTGGGATCGAGCACCGCAAGATTGAACCCAAAGCTAAGCACTTCTCTCATTGCAAGAAAGATCAATCTAGTAGGCCAAACCAAACTGATAATTCGAAGAGACTTGCAAAGATAACCAATCATGCATAAAAGATTTTAGAGAAAAATCAAATATTGTTCATAGATAGACTTGACCATAAACCCACAATTCATCGGATCTCGACAAACACACCGCAAAAAGACTTACATCGAATAGATCTCCAAGAAGATCGAGGAGAACTTTGTATTGAGATCCAAAGAGAGAGAAGAAGCCATCTAGCTACTAGCTATGGACCCGAAGGTCTGAAGCAAACTACTCACACATCATTGGAGGGGCCATGGAGTTGATGTAGAGGCCTTCCGTGATCAATGCCCCCTCCGGCGGAGCTCCGGAAAAGGCCCCAAGATGGGATCTCTTGGGTACAAAAGGTTGCGGCGGTGGAAATAGGGTTTCATGGTGCTCCTGGATTTTTTCGGGATATGTGAACATATATAGGAGGAAGAAGTAGGTCGGTTGAGCCACGAGGGGGGAGGGCGCGCCCAGGGGGTAGGCGCCCCCCTGCCATGTGGACTCCTCGTTGGTTGCTTGACGTCCACTCCAAGTCCTCTGGATCACGTTTGTTCCAAAAATCACGCTCCCGAAGGTTTCATTCCGTTTGGACTCTGTTTGATATTCCTTTTCTGTGAAACACTGAAATAGGCAAAAAAAATAGCAATTTGCACTGTGCCTTGGGTTAATAGGTTAGTCCCAAAAATTAATATAAAAGTGTAAAATAAATCCCATTAACATCCAAAACAGATAATATAATAGCATGGAACAATCGAAAATTATAGATACGTTGGAGACGTATCAGCATCCCCAAGCTTAATTCCTGCTCGTCCTCGAGTAGGTAAATGATAAAAAACAGAATTTTTGATGTGGAATGCTTTCTAGCATGTTCTTCAATGTATTTTTCTCCATTGTGGCATGAATGTTCAGATCCGAAAGATTCAAGATAAAAGTTTATTGTTGACATAAAAATAGTAATACTCCAAGTATGCTAATCAAGCAATTATGTCTTATCAAAATACCATAGCCAAAGAAAATTTATCCCTACAAAGTCATATAGTTTGGCCATGCTTCATTTTCGTCACACAAAATGCTCCCATCATGCACAACCCCGATGAAAAGCCAAGCAATTGTTTCATACTTAGCCTTTTCAAACTCTTTCAACTTTTAAGCAACATATGAGCGCGAGCCATGGACATAGCACTATGGGTGGAATAGAATATGATGATTGAGGTTGTGTGAGAAGACAAAAAGGGAGAAAGTTTCACATTGACGCGTCTAATCAAGGGGCTATGGAGATGCCCACCGATTGATGTCAATGCAAGGAGTAGGGATTGCCATGCAACGGGTGCACTAGAGCTATAAATATATGAAATCTCATCAAAGAAACTAAGTGGGTGTGCATCCAACTTGCTTGCTCACGAAGACCTAGGGCATTTGAGGAAGCACATCATTGGAATATACAAGCCAAGTTCTATCATGAAAAATTCCCACTACTATATGAAAGTGACAAAATAAGAGACTCTCTATCATGAAGATCATGGTGCTACTTTGAAGCACAAGTGTGGAAAAATGATAGTAACATTGTCCCTTCTCTCTTTTTCTCTCATTTTTTCATTTGGGCCTTTTTTATGGCCTCTTTTTTTCGTCCGGAGTCTCATCCCGACTTGTGGGGGAATCATAGTCTCCATCATCCTTTCCTCACATGGGACAATGCTCTAATGATGATCATCACACTTTTACTTACAACTCAAGAATTACAACTCGCTACTTAGAACAAAATATGACTCTATGTGAATGCCTCCGGCGGTGTACTGGGATTGCGATTAATCAAGATTGACATGTATGAAAAATTAAGCATGACGGCTTTGCCACAAATACGATGTCAACTACATGATCATGCAAAGCAATACGACAATGATGATGCGTGTCATAATAAATGGAACGGTGGAAAGTTGCATGGCACTATATCTCAGAATGGCTATGGAAATTCCAAAATAGGTAGGTATGGTGTCTGTTTTGAGGAAGATATAAGGAGGCTTATGTGTGATAGAGCGTATCATATCACGGGGTTTGGATGCACCGGCGAAGTTTGCACCAACTCTCAAGGTGAGAAAGGGCAATGCACGGTACCGAAGAGGCTAGCAATGATGGAAGGGTGAGGGTGCGTATAATCCATGGACTCAATATTGGTCATAAATAACTCACATACTTATTGCAAAAATCTACAAGTCATCAAAACCAAGCACTACGCGCATGCTCCTAGGGGGATAGATTGGTAGGAAAAGACCATCGCTTGTCCCCGACCGCCACTCATAAGGAAAGCAATCAAAGAACACCTCATGCTTCAAATTTGTCACATAACGTTTACCATACGTGCATGCTATGGGACTTGCCCACTTCAACACAAGTATTCATCAATTCCACAATTACTCAACTAGCACACCTCTAATATTACCACCTTTATATCTCAAAACAATCTATCAAGCATCCAACTTCTCTTAACATTTAAAATTTATAACCAAAGTGAATTACCATGCTGTTCTAAAGGACTCTCAAAATGATATAAGTGAAGCATGAGAGATCAATTATTTCTATAAAATAAAATCACTGCCGTGCTCTAAAAGATATAAGCGAAGCACTAGAGCAAAATTATCCAACTCAAAAGATATAAGTGAAGCACATAGAGTATTCTAATAAATTCCAATTCATGTGTGTGTCTCCCAAAAGGTGTGTACAGCAAGGATGGTTGTGGTAATCTAAAAAGCAAAGACTCAAATCATACAAGACGCTCCAAGCAAAACACATATCATGTGGCGAATAAAAATATAGCTCCAAGTAAAGTTACCGATGGACGAAGACGAAAAAGGGGATGCCTTCCGGGGCATCCCCAAGCTTAGGATTTTGGTTGTCCTTAAATTTTATCTTGGGGTGACTTGGGCATCCCCAAGCTTAGGCTCTTGCCAATACTTGTTCCATAATCCATCAAATCTTTACCCAAAACTTGAAAACTTCACAACACAAAACTTAAAACAAAATCTTCATGAGCTCCGTTAGTGAAAGAAAACAAACCACCACTTCAAGGTACTGTAATGAACTCATTTTTTATTTATATTGGTGTTAAACCTACTTTATTTCAACTTTTATATGGTTCATAAACTCTATTACTAGCCATAGATTCATCAAAATAAGCAAACAACACACGAAAAACAGAATCTGTCAAAAACAGAACAGTCTGTAGTAATCTGTAGGTTTCGAATACTTATGTAACCCCAAAAATTCTAAAATAAATTTCTGGACGTGAGGAATTTATCTATTAATCATATTAAAAAAGAATTAACTAAATAGCACTCTCCAGTAAAAAATGGCAGCAAACCTCATGAGCGCTAAAGTTTCTGTTTTTTTACAGCAAGATCGCAAAGACTTTCCCCAAGTCTCCCCAAAGGTTCTACTTGGCACAAACACTAATTAAAAGCATAAAACCACATCTAAACAGAGGCTAGATGAATTATTTATTACTAAACAGAATCAAAAATCAAGAAACAAAAATAAAATTGGGTTGCCTCCCAACAAGCGCTATCGTTTAACGCCCCTAGCTAGGCATTGATAATTTTAATGATGCTCACATGAAAGACAAGAATTGAAGCACAAAAGGAGCATCATAAAGAAAGTGACACACACATCTAAGTCTAACATACTTCCTATGCATAGGCATTTTATAAGAAAACAAATTATCATAGCAAGCAAAAATTAGCATATGCAAGGAAGAAGAAAGAGACAATAGCAATCTCAACATAACGAGATGTAATTTAGTAACATGAAATTTTCTACAACCATATTTTTCCTCTCTCATAATAATTACATGTAGGATAATAAGCAAATTCAACAAAATAGCTATCACATAAAATATTTTCAACACGATCCACATGCATGCAAAGTTGACACTCTTCCAAAATAGTGGGATTGACATTAACTAAAGTCATGACCTCTCCAAACCCAATTTTATCAAAAATTTCATAAGATTGAACATTCTCCAAATATGTGGGACCTAAAGTTGACACTCTTCCAAGCCCACATTCAATAATATTGCAAACACTATTATCAATCTCATATTCATCATGGGGCTTAAATAAATTTTCAAGATCAAAAGAAGAATCACCGCAATCATGATCATTGCAACAAGTAGTAGACATAGCAAAAATAGCATCCCCAAGCTTAGGGTTTTGCATATTATTGGCACAATTGACATCAATAGAATTTATAGTAAAATCATTGCAATCTTGCTTTTGATTCAAGGAACTATCAAGTATGGGTGCAATAGCAACGATCTCATGTTTAACATAAGGAACTATAGCAAATTCATCTTCATAAATATTGGCATCATGGCCACAAGAATAGCAAGCATCATGTTCATTAAGGGATATTTCAATCAAATCATCGGAATCATAATTATCTATAGATTCATGCATATCATTATTTTCTTCCGAAGCAACGGTCATTCTTTCAATAAATTCTTTGACACAGACATTATGAGCATAATTTTCATAGCAATATTTAAGTATGTCAAAAAATTTAGATACGTAGAGAGTAATATCATACTTTTCAATCAAAGAAGCAACTTCATAAGCACCCTTAAAAGCAACAAATTCTTCAATTTGTTCGATATCGTAGTAACTATAAACACCATTTGCATAAGAAGATAAGATTTCATTATCATTAAACTCACATAGGTAGGGTTTTTTAGGGTTCTTAGAGCAACAAGTAAAATCACAAATTTTACAAAGATTCCAAGCATAACATAGCAATCTGTTTATTTGATCCCATAAGAGTCTCCCTTTTTCAGACAAACGGTGACGCACAAAATGAGCATGCTCATCTAAAGATTTCCCATCAACTAGGCTGGTTGGGCTTTCAGCATGAGCGCATAAAGATCAAAGATGATCCAAGTAGAACACTTTAAGTGGATCCATATCAATTGATTTTTAGCAAGCAAAGACGCAAGCAAATAGAAGGCACATGGAAACACAAAGAAATATACATACGGGAAGAAGGTGAATGGAAAAAGGGTGAATAAAATGGCAAAGATGAAGTGGGGGAGAGGAAAATGAGAGGCAAATGGCAAATAATGTAATGCGAGGGATAAGAGTTTGTGATAGGTACTTGGTATGTCTTGACTTGTGCGTAGACTCCCAGGCAACGGCGCCAGAAATCCTTCTTGCTACCTCTTGAGCACTGCGTTGGTTTTCCCTTGAAGAGGAAACGGTGATGCAACAAAGTAGCGTAAGTATTCCCCTCAGTTTTTAAGAACCAAGGTATCAATCCAGTAGGAGGCCACACGCAAGTCCCTCGTACCTACACAAACAAATAAGAACCTCGCAACCAACGCGATAAAGGGATTGTCAATCCCTTCAAGATCAGTTACGAGAGTGAGATCTGATAGAGATAATAATGATAAGATAAATATTTTTGGTATTTTTATGATATAGATTGAAAGTAAAGATTGCAAAATAAAATAGATTGGAAACTTATATGATGGAGAATAGACCCTGGGGGCCATAGGTTTCACTAGTGGCTTCTCTCAAGATAGCATAAGTATTACGGTGGGTGAACAAAGTACTGTCGAGCAATTGATAGAAAAGCGAATAATTATGAGAATATCTAGGCATGATCATGTATACACGCATCATGTCCGTGACAAGTAGACCGACTCCTGCCTGCATCTACTACTATTACACCACACATCGACCGCTATCCAGCATGCATCTAGAGTATTAAGTTCATAAGAACAGAGTAACACCTTAGGTAAGATGACATGATGTAGAGGGATAAACTCAAGCAATATGATATGAACCCCATCTTTTTATCCTCGATGGCAACAATACAATACATGTCGTTTCCCTTTCTGTCATTGGGATTGAGCAACACAAGATTGAACCCAAAGCTAAGCACTTCTCCCATTGCAAGAAAGATCAATCTAGTAGTCCAAACCAAACTGATAATTCGAAGAGACTTGCAAAGATAACCAATCATGCATAAAATATTTCAGACAAGAATCAAATATTGTTCATAGATAGACTTGATCATAAACCCACAATTCATCGGATCTCGACAAACACACCGCAAAAAGAGTTACATCGAATAGATCTCCAAGAAGATCGAGGAGAACTTTGTATTGAGATCCAAAGAGAGATAAGAAGCCATCTAGCTAATAACTACGGACCCGAAGGTCTGAAGTAAACTACTCACACATCATCGGAGGGTCCATGGAGTTGATGTAGAGGCCCTCCGTGATCAATTCCCCCTCCAGCGGAGCTCCGGAAAAGGCCCCAAGATGGGATCTCTTGGGTACAGAAGGTTGTGGCGGTGGAAATAGGGTTTTGTGGTGCTCCTGGATGTTTTCGGGGTATGTGAACATATATAGGAGGAAGAAGTAGGTCGGTTGAGCCACGAGGGGCCCACAAGGGGGAGGGCGCGCCCAGGGGGGTAGGCGCACCCCCTGCCTCGTGGACTCCTCGTTGGTTGCTTGACGTCCAGTCCAAGTCCTCTAGATCACATTTGTTCCAAAAATCATGCTCCCGAAGGTTTCATTCCGTTTGGACCCCGTTTGATATTCCTTTTCTGTGAAACATTGAAATAGGCAAAAAAATCAGTAATTTGCATTGGGCCTTGGGTTAATAGGTTAGTCCCAAAAATTAATATAAAAGTGTAAAATAAAGCACATTAACATCCAAAACAGATAATATAATAGCATGAAACAATCAAAAATTATAGATATGTTGGAGACGTACCATTTCTCCATCTCTATCTTCTTGTGATGAATTGAGTTTTACCTTTGAGGTTTCATTATTATCGGATTGAATACTTTTATGGATTTGAGAAACTTGATGTATGTCTTGCATGGGATACCCGTGGGGACAATGGGGTGTTCTATTGATTCACTTGATGTATGTTTTGGCACTCAACTCGGGGATTCCCGAGGTGACATTGGGGCAATCTGTGCATAGGGGTTGATGCATGTTTTCATCCTTGTTTCTCCGGTAGAAATCTTGGGGCACTCTTTGAGGTTCTTTATTGGATTGAATATTATAAATCTGAAGCTGTTTGATGCATATCGTATAATTGACCCATGGATACTTGTGGTGACATTGGAGTATCTAGGTGACATTAGGGTTGATTGATGTGTATCATATGTTATTATTTTAGTATGAACTCTAGGGCTGTTTGTGACACTTATAGGAATAGCTCAAAAGATTGATCAAAAAATAACTTTGAGGTGGTTTCATACCCTACCAGCAATTTCATCTTATGTTCTCCATGATAGGAACTTTGAAGTGAATATTTATGGCACGTTGAGGGTTTTCCATATGATTTAATTATGTTATCATTGTTGAGAGATTTTGCGCTAGTGAAAGTATGAACCTTAGGCCTTGTTTTCAAGCATTGCAATACCATTTTTGCTCACTTTTGTTACTAGTTACCTTGCTTTTTTATATTTTCAGATTACAAAAACCTATATCTACTATCCATATTACACTTGTATCACCATCTCTTTGCCGAACTAGTGCGTCTATACAATTTACCATTGCATTGGGTGTGTTAGGGTCTTAGGGATGCTACCTCTTGAGCACTGCGTTGGTTTTCCCTTGAAGAGGAAAGGGTGATGCAGCAAAGTAGCGTAAGTATTTCCCTCAGTTTTGAGAACCAAGGTATCAATCCAGTAGGAGGCCACACGCAAGTCCCTCGTACCTACACAAACAAATAAGAACCTCGCAACCAACATGATAAAGGGGGTGTCAATCCCTTCACGGTCACTTGCAAAAGTGAGATCTGCTAGAGATGATAAGATAATATTTTTGGTATTTTTATAATAAAGATTAAAAGTAAAGATTGCAAAATAAACGGTGCCAGAAATAACTTGTTAACGGGAGATTAATATAGTGGAGAATAGGCCCGGGGGCCATAGGTTTCACTAGTGGCTTCTCTCAAGATAGCATAAGTATTACGGTGGGTGAACAAATTACTGTCGAGCAATTGATACAAAAGCGAATAATTATGAGAATATCTAGGCATGATCATGTATATAGGCATCACGTCCGTGACAAGTAGACCGACTCCTGCCTGCATCTACTACTATTACTCCACACATCGGCCGCTATCTAGCATGCATCTAGAGTATTAAGTTCATAAGAACAAAGTAACGCATTAGGTAAGATGACATGATGTAGAGGGATAAACTCAAGCAATATGATATAAACCTCATCTTTTTATCCTCGATGGCAACAATACAATACGTGTCATTTCCCTTTCTGTCACTGGGATTGAGCAACACAAGATTGAACCCAAAGCTAAGCACTTCTCCCATTGCAAGAAAGATCAATCTAGTAGGCCAAACCAAACTGATAATTCGAAGAGACTTGCAAAGATAACAAATCATACATAAAAGAATTCAGAGAAGAATCAAATATTGTTCATAGATAATCTTGATCATAAACCCACAATTCATCGGATCTCGACAAACACACCGCAAAAGAGTTACATCGAATATATCTCCAAGAAGATCGAGGAGAACTTTGTATTGAGATCCAAAGAGAGAGAAGAAGCCATCTAGCTAATAACTATGGACCCGAAGGTCTGAAGTAAACTACTCACACATCATCAGAGGGGCCATGGAGTTGATGTAGAGGCCCTCCGTGATCGATGCCCCCTCCGACGAAGCTCCGGAAAAGGCCCCAAGATGGGATCTCTTGGGTACAGAAGGTTGCGGTGGTGGAAATAGGGTTTCATGGTGCTCCTGAATGTTTTCGGGGTATATGAGTATATATAGGAGGAAGAAGTAGGTCGATGGAGCCACAAGGGGGGAGGGCGCGCCCGGGGGGTAGGCGCGCCCCCTGCCTCGTGGCCACCTCGTTGGTTTCTTGACGTCTACTCCAAGTCCTCTGGATCACGTTTGTTCCAAAAAGCATGCTCTCGAAGGTTTCATTTTGTTTGGACTCCGTTTGATATTACTTTTCTGCGAAACACTAAAATAGGCGAAAAAACAACAATTTGCACCGGGCCTCGGGTTAATAGGTTAGTCCCCAAAAAAATATAAAAGTGTATAATAAAGCCCATTAAACATCCAAAACAGAATATATAATAGCATGGAACAATCAAAAATTATAGATACGTTGGAGACGTATCAAGGGACACAAGAGACTCTTTGTTATTTGGTTGCAGGGTTGTTTGAGAGAGACCATCTTCATCCTACGCCTCCCACGGATTGAAAAATCTTAGGTCATCCACTTGAGGGAAATTTCCTACTCTCCTACAAAACTCCATTCTTGGAGGTCCAACACGAGTCTACAAGAAGAAGGTTGTGTGGCAGACATCATCGGGTAGCTCGGGCGTCCCCTTTGTCTTTGACCGTGGCGGCGCACCGATCTGGAGATGGGGATCTGGACTCGTCGTCCCTCTTGTGGAGACCTCATGGTGGCATGGGGAGCTACCGAGCAAAAGCTCTGTTCTTTGTCGTCGACAACCACAACGTTCGTGGGCGCCGTTATCTTCTTGAAGAGGTCGTCGATGTGCTCTCCGTGCTTGGGTTCCGGATGAAAACCTTTGTCCGGTGTGGACTCGACAGCAGCGACGTCCGGTGTCGTTCCCCCTCTTGCGGGCGTTGTCGTGGAGCCTAGGTGTACTATAGTGTAGTGTGGCGGTGTTTTCAGGTCTTCCTGTGTTATCCAATTATCCTAGGATCGATTTTGTAAGAGAGTGACCTCACTATCTTGTATCATTCGGTCGTATACTTTGTGTGGTTGGTGCTTTATATAAAGCGGGACGAAAGCCTGTTTCAAGAGGGCCATGAGCCTATATGGCCTAGTTTCACACTCTTCATCATTGCGGTGGACCCTATCATCTCGGTGGGCAAGGCTTTAGGACATCACCTTCTAGAGGGCTCTCTCCTCACAGGAGGCTGGTCTATGAGACTTGCAGTTAGCAGAATTGGCTAATGTAACGTTGATAGACAAAGTTGACTCTATCTCCTTTGGCGAGGTGCCCTACCACTCAAAATCAACATATTTCTATGACAGCTCTTACGAAACCATCTTCCTACACCGATGCACATTGCTAACTTCAACGGGTTGTTTGATGGCATTTGTGCTTTACATGGCCAAATGGAGAACACCAACCTCATTTTTTTTTCATTTTTTGTTAGCTGAATTTGTATGGATTTCTGTACTGAAGGCATGTGATTGGGCTCTGATTGGACCCCCTCACAATCAGCTTCCAAACTTGTGGTCTTTATTCTCTGTGCAAAGAGTTGTTTGGCGTTGTTTTGTCGCCCTAGTGTGAGCTTCATGGATTATACACAATGAACGGACGCGACTGTTCAAATCATGATTGGGTGAAAAATAAAATAAAATAAATAATAGAAAAAACATTTTGGATCATTGATTTTATCTTTTTTGCCACGTTTTCTGCAAATGTCATCCGGTGATGAACTTTTGCAAATAGTGAAAACATTTGTCAATGTTTGACACAAGTAAATCTAGAATATTAAAAAATATCCATTTTTTGGTTTTACTGTTCACCCGAGCTCACATGAGCTTAGGATAAAAACAACAATTGCGTGCAGTAAACTTGCTATTGAAAAAGTTCTTGTTTTCAATCCAGCCAACTGCATTTTCAATTGTGTTTTTCCCCTCCAGCTATGGGCGCCTTCAGGAGATGAAGGACATGGCTGGTCCGACCAAAGCGTTGTACAACCTTAAACATATCCATGCCATCAACGGGAAGTCGCCTCCCATGAATGGGGTCCCGCATAGTGTCATTTTTTTTATAAAAACATATTCTATCTCTTTATCCGATACTTTTTAGCTGTTGGGAGCGCGCCCCTATGTCGTGTGTAGTTTTTATTTTGAGTGAGGGCCATCATGGCGACTCTTGTGTGTAGTTTTGGTTTTTCATCACTTTCTAACTTGCTGCCTTACTTTTCGTTTTGTTAATTTAAAGTCGGAGGTTGCTTGCGCTTCTTTAAACTTTTTAAGTTGCACGTAAAATGAAGTTCACCACAATTGTAAGCAAAATATCTACATATCGAGCAAAATTGAATAACTTTGAAAACCAAATTAGTTCCGGAAGGAATCAAATTACTCCTCTGTTCCCAGTTCTAAGATGTTTTAAATATTTTAGTATAGACTACATATGAATTGAAATAAGTGAATAAATATATAAAACATGTCTATATACATCTGATTCTGAAAAAATTTAAACATGTTAATTAGTTAAATCAGATTTGTTTAGATACACATGTGTGTATCTTGACATGATAGTTGTCTCGGATTTTTTAGATACGAATGCACCTAACACTAAAACGTGTCCAGATATATCAGTACCTAGACAAGTCTGAGTCAACTAATTATATGGCATGGAATCACATTTTGCTGGCGCCATTAGTTTGCTCAACACCCGAAATTAGTTTCCAAAAACTGAAGAACGTTAAATTGGCCAGTAGCTAATTGCAAATCGCATAATTAGCGTTAACCATTTTCAGTTTTTGAAAACTGCCCACGAGAGGTGCGCACGGGCCAGCATGCTCGTCCAACGACCGCCACGCGTCTTGAGACCGGCTAGGTGGGCACGAGTCGCTGTCGTCGGGTCTTCCACCACCACCATCCGATGTCATCCAACGGCCCATGCCCGCCCCACTCCCCCGACTTCTATATAACCAGAGCCCACGGTCCGGGTCCGACCCCCCTACGCGGTGCTGTGCTTGAGTGTCAACGTCATCGCCTAGCCTCCCGCCGCCGTCGCCGACGCCGCCGCCGCCACAAGCGAACAAGGTGAGGCGCCCTCCCCTGCCGCCCTTCTTCTTCTTCCTCTTCTTCATTAAGCTTAAGCTCGTTCCGATCTAGTAGGCGGCTTCATTTTGCTTCCGTTGCTATGTTGGTTCCGATCTGGTACGCGCGTTTGTTGTGCCTGCCGCTTAGGGCTTTAGAAACGGCCCTCCTCTTGATCCGTCGCCCCGGTACTTCGCGGTGAAATTTGCGCTTATTTACTTGACAACTTGTTGTCTAGAGGAAGTGTCGCCCAGGTTCGCAGTGATGAGCTAGATCCTCTCGATTGGGGATTTCGTGACCCTTTTGCCTCTCTGAAATCCTTGGGAGATTGGGTGTACTGCGGCCATTATTCATCCTGTGAACCAGTCGAGGGATTAGCGTTAGTAGTGATGAGTAGGGCTGGTTCTGTACGCAGAGATTAATAGTGCCCTGTCCTTTGATCTGGGATTTAGTGCTGAACAATGGATTGCGAGCAGTAGTTTGGTCACAGTGCATTTTTTTATAGTAATTCACAGTGCAATTTGGATTGGTGCCTTTATGCTGCGAAATAGTGGCTGTGATTTAGTGCTGGACAGTGGATGAACTGTCTGGTCACATTGCAATTGGATAGGTACCTTGTGCGGCGAATAATAGTGGATTATGTTGTTCTTAGAACCTTGTTCTGGGAAGAATAGAATTTATACTGCTGTGTCCCGAGATGCTGATTCGCAGGTTACAGCCCTGCGGAGTTGAGTGCAATGGGTGATTCTTTTATTCGTTGATTCTTGTCCTGTTTGTGCAACTTGATTATTTTAGGATGCTTTGATTAGGATCTTGTATGTGTATTTCTTGTCCCTACTGCTGCCAACTTTTTACAATAGGGAGCAGAACGACTTGTGCACATTCACGCAACTGCTAACACTCATGAGCAGTTCACTAGATGACGATCATGATTGTAATGAGTTTAAGAAAATAAAATTGTTTGGATGTATGTCAGATCTGGCAATTTAAATCTTAAGTTTCTAACCTCTAGAGTGTTTCCTTTTTTTGTTCTTATGGCACAATTTATGTTCTGAGACACTGATCACCTTTGACAGAGAGTTAAGAAGATGGCTGAAGTTGAAACCTTCCTCTTCACATCCGAGTCTGTCAACGAGGGGCACCCTGACAAGCTCTGCGACCAGATATCTGATGCTGTGCTAGATGCATGCCTGGCTGAAGACCCTGACAGCAAGGTTGCTTGTGAGACATGCACCAAGACCAACATGGTCATGGTTTTCGGTGAGATCACTACCAAGGCCAATGTTGACTATGAGAAGATTGTGAGGGATACTTGCCGTGGCATCGGTTTTGTGTCCAATGATGTAGGGCTTGATGCTGACCACTGCAAGGTACTTGTCAACATTGAGCAGCAGTCCCCTGACATCGCGCAGGGTGTCCATGGTCACTTTACCAAGCGGCCTGAGGAGATTGGCGCTGGTGACCAGGGCCATATGTTTGGATATGCAACTGATGAGACCCCTGAGTTCATGCCCCTCAGCCATGTTCTTGCTACCAAGCTTGGTGCTCGTCTCACTGAGGTTCGCAAGAACGCGACCTGCCCGTGGTTGAGGCCTGATGGCAAGACCCAGGTGACTGTGGAGTATCACAATGACAATGGTGCTATGGTCCCTATACGTGTCCACACTGTGCTCATCTCCACCCAGCATGATGAGACAGTGACCAATGATGAGATTGCTGCTGATCTGAAGGAGCATGTGATTAAGCCTGTCATCCCAGAGCAGTACCTTGATGAGAATACCATCTTCCATCTCAACCCATCTGGCCGCTTTGTCATTGGTGGACCTCACGGCGATGCTGGTCTCACTGGCAGGAAGATCATCATTGACACCTATGGTGGCTGGGGAGCTCATGGTGGAGGTGCTTTCTCTGGCAAGGACCCGACCAAGGTTGACCGCAGTGGTGCATATGTTGCAAGGCAGGCGGCGAAGAGCATTGTCGCCAGTGGCATCGCCCGCCGCTGCATCGTCCAGGTGTCTTATGCTATTGGCGTGCCTGAACCACTCTCAGTGTTTGTTGACACATACGGCACGGGCAAGATCCCTGACAAGGAGATCCTCGAGATTGTCAAGGAGAACTTTGACTTCAGGCCAGGCATGATCATCATCAACCTTGACCTCAAGAGGGGCGGGAAGGGGCGCTACCTCAAGACGGCGGCATACGGTCACTTCGGCAGGGAGGGCGCAGACTTCACCTGGGAGGTGGTGAAGCCCCTCAAGTGGGAGAAGCCTTCTGCCTGAGCAAACACTTAGCGAAGTCTCTGAATAAACTTAGTTTTACCTATCACAGCAAGTAATATCTCTATTCACTGCTCCAGTGCTGCAATGGTGCAAGTTTTATTTTTCAGTGTCTGTGTTTAGAGGTGCTTGTATTGTCGGTGTGCTACTTGTGTTCTTATCTGCTCATGTCATGGTAATGGTGGCGACAAGATTGAAACTGTTAAAGAAATATGACTTACGTCTCTTTGCTAGCCATCTTCTGTTGGAACAACTCTATTCAGCATGATTGCGATTTCTTTTCCTTCCGCAGTAGAGAGCATCCACATAAAAAACGCTCTCATATGAGACGGAGGGAGTAACATTTTGCTAAGAAAACGTAGCACCCTCTGCGAAGGCTAAGCTAAATAAAACACATGTTTTTCTTACGTAGATGTTACTCCCTCCGAGCGTAGTACTACTACTCCCTCCGTCCCATAAATAAAGAACGTTTTTCACTAGTATAGTGTTTAAAACGTTTTTATATTTTAAAACAGAGGAAGTAGATTTTAGTCTCTATGAATGAATACCTTCAGACACATTAAATGCCACGCATTGAATCCTAAAGCGTTCGTACTACTTTGAGACTAGCCATAATGAGGGTAATATATACTAGTAACATATACACCTTCATAGTGGGTAGTAACTTAAGTGTGATAATTCATTTATTAGGTTATAGACTTATATTGCATTAGGACATGTGATGTTACAGTAACTAGCCAAGTTACTACAACTACCTTTCTCCTCATTAACTCATTGCCACATAAGCAAATTTGTTGAGTTGGACTCGATGTTACTGCTGAAGTTACTCCCACTGTGGCTAGTCTGAGTGAATTATGAGCTGGCGGCGTTACTTAGGATGAAGGCTACCCGTAATAAAAATATCATAAGACTAGCCACAATGGGTAGTAACATAGAATAGTAATATGCTCATGTTATTACTCTATGTTAACCTTTATAGTGAGGAGTAACATATGTGTGATAACATGCAACACTCATCTTGCCTTCATATGTGTGATGTTACTCATACTAGTAGTAACTAGCTATGTTACCATATGCCTCTCATTCTTTATTTTGCCACATCATCTATTTTATCTAGATATGTGTGATGTTACTATCTGTGTTACTTCTACTGTGGGTAGTCTAAGTAGTATCATGCATGCCAACTAAGTAATGTTGATGAGGTGGCATAGAATTAAATAAAGAAAGAGATGGTTGAATATCATATCATGATACTATATCTTATTAAATGATATGCTACTTTGTGTCATGTATGGTAATAAATATATTTATTTATGATACCAACATATAGCATTACGGATGTAGTATCATATGCATGATACTAGTACATGATACTTTCTATTACAACCAGCCTAATCTGAACGAACACATTTTTTCATATGGCATTTTTTGGTTTTAGAGCATTTTCATATTTGTTTTTCGTTGCCTACCTTTGGTGAGCATAACAATTTTCAACATGGTAATTATTATTTTAAAACATGACAATTCTTATACAACAACTTGATAATTTAATCTGTTTCGGATAGTAATTCTAGAGCGTTAGTTGGGAGTGATCGGAAACGTTCTTGTTTCTAGCTGATGGAGTGATCGTTGGCTCTAGGCGTCAGATATATATTGGCGTTCTTATTTTAACCTGGCTGGTGTTGTTGCAGTCGGTCCGTCTCATCTCTGATGGCCTCTAGTGGCCTTAGGGTTCATGAGGTGTGGAGGATCCCGACCCTTGCTGATGGAATGACTCTGTTTTTAGATTGTTCTTTGAATTTTGTTAGGGCTTATGTTCTGCTCAGGAAGGCGAGACGGCGGCGGTTCACTGAAGATGAATAAGGTCCTTCCCGCCTAGCCCTCGTCCTGATCGGTGGGTGTGTGGAGGTGTGTCTCCGACGGATCTATGTTTGATGGATCTGCTTGAATTTGGTTGTCGTTCGTCTACTTTCGTGTGTTTTCAGGTTGGATCCTTCCGATCTACACTACTCTTCTTCAGTGATGTTGTTGCGGTGCGCTGGTCCTACGAGGACTTAGCACGATGACTTCTTGACTGTCTAAGTTTTGCTCGGCTCCGACGAAGGAGGGGCGGTGACGACGGCACGCCTTCGGTTCACTTCAATGCTTATAGTTGTCGCTAGATAGTCTACGAATCTGGATATAATTTTTTTTATTTTCGATGTTCGCTGTACTATCATAATAAAAAAATAGATTAATAGTTTTCTTGAAAAAAACCTGGCTGATGCTACACCTGCCATCACATCGCTTAGCAACAATAATCGTTCTACTCCCTCTATTTCTAAATATAAGATCATATTAACTACATACGAAGTGAAATAAATAAATCTACATCTTAAATATGTTTATATTAGTTTATATTAAAATCTGCTTAAATTTAGAAACGGAGGAAGTAGCATTTTAGCGTCGAGGGATGCGGGTGCTCTTGTCATTTACTAGACTGGCCAGCGTCGTAGTGTGCTTTTCATATTACTGGTAGTTTGTTTGGTTTGGAGTCAATAGTGTCACCACAGATTTTCGTAAAGAAAAAAGAAAGTGTCACCACAGAAACCGATGGTGATTTGATACGCGAAGTGAGAATTTGGTTGCCTATTGTGCTGTTCCACCTAGATCTGCAAATTTTGTTGTGAGCTATAGAAAAAACTTCTAAACCTTTTCTGGACAAAGCTTTTTTAGGAAGAACTTTCAATCTATTCATCAACAATCAAGGTAGTAAAAAAAGAGAAGTAAACAATTACATTCAGATCTGTAGATCACCCAGCGACGACTATACGCACTGGAGGAAGACAAAGTCGCGCCGATGTCATTGCACCTCCCTCATCGAAGCCAAGCAAACCTTATTGTAGTGGACAGTTGGGAAGTCGTTGTGCTAACCCGTATAGGACTAGCGCACCAGAACAACAACCGCCGCCGACGGAGAGAAGCGTAGATTGAAAGTATCCAACATGTAGACACACGAACGTGGACGGACGAAAATTGGATCCACCAAAGTCAAACACCAACAGAATCTGTCGAGACCCGCCAGAGACAAACATTCACACGCCCTCCGACAATGCTAGAAGCATCGCCACGACAGGGGCTAGGCGGGAGAACCTTATGCCATCTTTAGAGAGCCGCCGCCGCCTCGCCTCTCTAAGTAGGACACAAACCCTAAAAAACTCAAGAAGACATCCAAAAACGGAGCCCTTCCATCGACAAGGGCTAGGATCCACTGCGTCTCCATGGCCCTAAGGCCACAGGAGGTGAGGCAGACTGACGTCGCCGCCGGCAGGAGGCACAAGAAACCCTAGCGCTGGGTGTCCCTAGTGAAGGAAATATGCCCTAGAGGCAATAATAAAGTCGTTGTTTATATTTCCTTATATCATGATAAATGTTTATTATTCATGCTAGAATTGTATTAACCGGAAACTTAGTACATGTGTGAATACATAGACAAACAGAGTGTCCCTACTATGCCTCTACTTGACTAGCTCGTTAATCAAAGATGGTTAAGTTTCCTAGCCATGGACATGTGTTGTCATTTGATGAACGGGATCACATCATTATGGAATGATGTGATGGACTAGACCCATCCGTTAGCTTAGCACTATGATCGTTTAGTTTATTGCTATTGCTTTCTTCATGACTTATACATGTTCCTTAGACTATGAGATTATGCAACTCCCGAATACCGGAGGAACACCTTGTGTGCTATCAAATGACACAACGTAACTGGGTGATTATAAAGATACTCTACAGGTGTCTCCGATGGTGTTCGTTGAGTTGGCATAGATCGAGATTAGGATTTGTCACTCCGTGTATCGGAGAGGTATCTCTAGGCCCTCTCGATAATGCACATCACTGTGATCCTTGCAAGCAATGTGACTAATGAGTTAGTCACGGTATGAAGCATTACGGAACGAGTAAAGAGACTTGCCGGTGACGAGATTGAACTAGGTATGATGATACCGACGATCGAATCTCAGGCAAGTAACATACCGATGACAAAGGGAACAACATATGTTGTTATGCGGTTTGATCGATAAAGATCTTCGTAGAATATGTAGGAACCAATATGAGCATCCAGGTTCCGCTATTGGTTATTGACCGGAGATGAGTCTCGGTCATGTTTACATAGTTCTCGAACCCGTAGGGTCCGCACGCTTAACGTTCGATGACGATATGTATTGTGAGTTATGTGATTTGATGTACCAAAGGTTGTTCGGATTCCCGGATGTGATCACGGATATGACGAGGAGTCTCGAAATGGTTGATACATAAAGATTGATATATTGGACCATGTTATTCGGACACCGGAAGTGTTCCTGATAGTTTCGGATAAAACCGGAGTGCTAGAGGGTTACCGGAACCCCCCGAGAAGTTATGGACCTTAGTGGGCCTTAGGGGAGAGAGAGGGCCACAGCCAGGAGGTGGCGTGCGCCCCCCAAGGGGAGTCCGAATAGGACAAGGGGAGGGGGGGGCGGCCCCTCTTTCCCTCTCCCTCTCCCTCTCCTTCCTTCTTCTCCTAGTTGGACAAGGAAAGGGGGGAACCTACTCCTACTTGGAGCAGGATTCCCCCCCTTGGGCGCGCCCCTTGTGGCTTGCCGGCCCCCTCCTCCTCTCCTTTATATACGGGGGAGGGGGACACCCCATAGACACACAAGTTGATCTTTAGCTGTGTGCGGTGCCCTCCTCCATAGTTTTACACCTCGGTCATATTGTCGTAGTGCTTAGGCGAAGCCCTGCGTCGGTAACTTCATCATCACCGTAAACACGCCGTCGTGCTGACGGAACTCACCATCGGCCTCAGCTGGATCAAGAGTACGAGGGACGTCATCGAGCTGAACGTGTGCAGATCGCGGAGGTGCCGTGCGTTCGGTACTTGATCGGTTGGATCGCGAAGACGTTCGACTACATCAACCGCGTACTAAACGCTTCCGCTTTCGGTCTATGAGGGTACATAGACACACTCCCCCTCTCGTTGCTACGCACCTCGTAGATAGATCTTGCGTGATCATGGGATTTTTTTTGAAATACTGCGTTCCCAACAGTGGTATCGGAGTCAGGTCTATGCCTAGATGTTATATGCATGAGTAGAACACAAAGAGTTGTGGGCAATAATAGTCATACTGCTTACCAGCATGTCATACTTTGATTCGGCGGTATTGTTGGATGAAGCGGCCCAGACCGACATTACATGACCGTGTTCATGAGACTGGTTCTACCGATGTGCTTCACACACAGGTGGCTAGTGGGTGTCTGTTTCTTCAGCTTTAGTTGAATCGAGTGTGACTACGCCCGGTCCTTGTTGAAGGTTAAAACATCACACTTGACGAAAAATCGTTGTGGTTTTTGATGCGTAGGTAAGAACGATTCTTGCTAGAAGCCCGTAGCAGCCACGTAGAACTTGCAACAACAAAGTAGAAGACGTCTAACTTTTTTTCAGGGCATGTTGTGATGTGATATGGTCAAGACGTGATGAGATATAAATTGTTGTATGAGATGATCATGTTTTGTAAAAGTTATCGGCAACTGGCAGGAGCCTTATGGTTGTCTCTTTATTGCATAAGATGCAAGCGCCATATAATTGCTTTACTTTATTGCTATGCGATAGCTATAGTTGGTGAGACGACCATGTGACGACACGTTGATAGAGATCAAGATGATGGAGATCATGACGTCATGCCGGTGACGATGGAGATCATGATGGTACTTTGGAGATGGAGATCAAAGGCACAAGATGATGATGGCCATATCATGTCACATATTTTGATTGCATGTGATGTTTATCTTTTATGCATCTTATTTTGCTTGATACGACGGTAGCATTATGAGATGACCCCTTACTAAAATTTTGAGGTATAAGTGTTCTCCCTGAGTATGCACCGTTGCTACAGTTCGTCGTGCCGAGACACCACATGATGATCGGGTGTGATAAGCTCTACGTTCACATACAATGGGTGCAAGCCAGTTTTCCACAAGCAGAATACTCATGTTAAACTTGAGGAGCCTAGCATATGCAGATATGGCCTCATAACACTGAGACAGAAAGGTCGAGCATGAATCATATAGTAGATATGATCAACATAGTGATGTTCACCATTGAAAACTTCTCCATCTCACGTGATGATTGGACATGGTTTAGTTGATATGGATCACGTGATCATTTAGATGACTAGAGGGATGTCTATCTAAGTGGGAGTTCTTAAGTAATATGATTAATTGAACTTAAATTTATCATGAACTTAGTCCTGATAGTATTTGCATATCTATGTTTTAGATCAATTGCTTGTGTATATCTTCCCCGTTTTATTTATGATATGTTCCTAGAGTAAACTATCTTGAAAGATGTTAGTAGCAATGATGTGGACTACCTCCATGATCTGAGAATTATCCTCATTGTTGCACAGAAGAATTATGTCCCTGATGCACCGCTAGGTGACGGACCTATTGCAGGAGAAGATGCAGACGTTATGAACATTTGGTAAGCTCGATATGATGATTACTTGATAGTTTAGTGTGCCATGATTTACGTCTTAGAACCGAGACTTCAAAAACATTTTGAAGGCCACGGAGCATATAAGATGTTCCAAGAGCTGAAATTGGTATTTCAGACTCATGCCCGAGTCAAGAGGTATAAGACCTCTGACAAGTACTTTGCCTACAAGATGGAGGAGAATAGCTCAACCAGTGAGCATGTGCTCAGAATGTCTGAGTACTACAATCGCTTGAATCAAGTGGGAGTTAATCTTCCAGATAAGATAGTGATTGACAGAGTTCTCTAGTCACTATCACCAAGTTACTGGAACTTCGTGATGAACTATAATATGCAAGGGATGACAAAAACGATTCCCGAGCTTGATACGTCTCCGTCGTATCTATAATTTTTGATTGTTCCATGCCAATATTATACAACTTTCATATACTTGTGGCAACTTTTTATACTATTTTTGGGGACTAACATATTGATCCAGTGCCCAGTGCCAGCTCTTGTTTGTTGCATGTTTTTTGTTTTGCAAAAAATCCGTATCAAACGGAATCCAAACTGGATAATAACTTACAAAGATTTTTTTGGAATATATGTGATTTTAGGGAAGAAGAATCAACGCGAGACGATGCCCGAGGGGGCCACGAGGCAGGGGGGTGCCCCCCAGGGGGTCAGACGCGCCCTGGGCCCTCGTGGCCACCCCATAAGGCGGTTGGTGCCCTTCTTTCTCTGCAAGAAAGCAAATATCCGGATAGAAATCGTGTTAAAATTTCAACCCAATCGGACTTACGGATATCCGGGAATATAAGAAACGGTGAAAGGCCAGAATCTGGAACAGAGAGAGACAGAGAGACCGATCCAATCTCGGAGGGGCTCTCGCCCCTCCCATGCCATGGAAGCCAAGGACCATAGGGGAAACCCTTCTCCCATCTAGGGAGAAGGTCAGGGAAGAAGAATAAGAAGGGGGCTCTCTCCCCCTCTCTCCCGGTGGCGCCGAAACGCCGCCAGGGCCATCATTGCGACAACGATCTACACCAACACCTCCGTCATCTTCACCAACATCTTCATCACCTTCCCCCATCTATCTACAGCGGTCCACTCTCCCGCAACCCACTGTACCTTCTACTTGAACTTGGTGCTTTATGCTTAATATTATTATCCAATGATGTGTTGCCATCCTATGATGTCTGAGTAGATTTTCGTTGTCCTATCGGTAATTGGTGAATTGCTATGGTTGGTTTAATTTGATTGTGGTTATGTTGTTGTCCTTTGGTGCCAATCATATGAGCGTGCGCGTGGATCACACCATAGGGTTAGTTGTATGTTGATAGGACTATGTATTGGAGGGCAAGAGTGACAGAAGCTTCAACTTAGCATAGAAATTGATGCATACGGGATTGAAGGGGGACCAATATATCTTAATGCTATGGTTGGGTTTTACCTTAATGAATGTTAGTAGTTGCAGATGCTTGCTAATAGTTCCAATCATAAGTGCATATAATTCGAAGTCAGGGATGACATGCTAGCAGTGGCCTCTCCCACATAAAACTTGCTATCGGTCTAGTAATGTAGTCAATTGCTTAGGGACAATTTCGCAACTCCTACCACCACTTTTCTGCACTCGCTATACTAACTTTATTTCTTCTTTACTTAAAACAACCACTAGTTTTAGTTACGTGCTCTTTATATTCTTGCAAACCTATCCCGTTACACCTACAAAGTACTTCTAGTTTCATACTTGTTCTAGGTAAAGCGAACGTTAAGCGTGCGTAGAGTTGTATGGGTGGTCAATAGAACTTGAAGGAATATTTGTTATACCTTTAGCTCCTCGTTGGGTTCGACACTCTTACTTATCGAAAGAGTCTACAATTGATCCCCTATACTTGTGGGTTATCAAGACCTTTTTCTGGCGCCGTTGCCAGGGAGTTATAGCGTGGGGTGAATATTCTCGTGTGTGCTTGTTTGCTTTATCACTAAGTAGTTTTTATTTTGTGCTCTGGATATGGAACACGAAATACCAAAAAATTAGGTTTACTTGCTACTCATGGAGATGGGGAACCTCCTAAAACCCTCGATGCTCATTATGTGAAAGATATTATGCACTACTTTAATAATCCTGAGAAAACCCCATTCAATTATATAATGGGAGACATGTTGGATCAACGTGAATACTTTAGGGATTACCGCTTGACTCAAAAGGGGAAACTATTATGGGATCAAATTTATATGTTGCATTGGTATGCTCGACAACTATGCTTGAGATAAGATTATACTTGTTGCTCTAGGATGAAGGCTCCACACCTTCCCTTTTCATGTGAATTTAATGATAATGAAACCTTAGCTTCTTATGCTAATGGTATACATGATTACTATGATGTGGAACGAATAGAAGAATTTGTTGCTTTTAAGGGTGTTTGTGAAATTGGATCTTTGTTTAAAGAGTTTGAAGATTTTGTTGATTCATATTATAGACCTGAGAATTTAGCTATCCTTAAATATTGCTATGAGAATTATAAATAAAATTATGATATTGATAAATTTATTGAGAAAGTCTCCGCTGTCCGAGAAGAGATTAATATTTTGCAGGAGTCTATGGAAGAAGAAATTGATGAAACAGTGAGCTCATTGGATGAAAAAGATGATGAGGAGAGCGAAGAACAAAAGGAGGAAGAGCGAATTAGCTACCCATTCCCACCTTCTAATGAGAGTAACTCTTAAACTCATACATTGTTTAATTTCCCTTCGTGCTTACCGAAGGATGAATGCTATGATGATTGTTTTGATCCCGTTGATTCTTTTGAAATATCCCTTTTTGATGATGCTTGCTATGCCTGTGGCCAAGATGCCAATATGAATTATGCTTATGGAGATGAACTTGCTATAGTTCCTTATGTTAAACATGAAATTTTTGCTATTGCACCCACGCAGGATAGTCCTATTATCTTTTTGAATTCTCCCAACTACACTATATCGGAGAAGTTTGCCCTTATTAAGGATTATATTGATGGGTTACGTTTTACTACTACACATGATGATTTTGATAGATATAATATGCATGTGTTTGCTTCTCCTACTTGCAATTATTATGAGAGAGGAACTACATCTCTGCCTCTCCATGTTTCCAATATGATAAAATTGCAAGAAACTGTTTATACTATGCATTGGCCTTTACTATGTGTGCATGAATTGTTCTTTTATGACATGCCGATGCATAGGAAGAGAGTTAGACTTCGTTGTTGCATGGTATATGTCACTTTTTTCTCACTACTAAATCACAAATCATTGTTAATTAAAATTGGCTTTGATATACCTTGGCATCCGGGTGGATCCATTACTTGAGCACTATATGCCTAGCTTAATGGCTTTAAAGAAAACGCTGCTAGGGAGACAACCCAAAAGTTTTAGAGAGTCATTTATCTCTATTATGTGCTTTTATAAAGTTTAAAAACAAAAATAATGTGCCAAGATTTGCCTTTAGGATCTTTACATTGCTTGTTGGTTTGTGCGGTGCAAGACAGAAACTTTGGCTGTAGTGCGTGATTTTACATTTTTTTGTTGGAATGTCAAACGGTTTTGAAACTTTTATCT
Source organism: Triticum urartu (assembly GCF_003073215.2). Taxonomy (NCBI): domain Eukaryota; kingdom Viridiplantae; phylum Streptophyta; class Magnoliopsida; order Poales; family Poaceae; genus Triticum; species Triticum urartu. The sequence continues at coordinate 158,424,153 of NC_053027.1, forward strand.
CTGTCTTTACATACAAATTTTTTATTTTTCCTAATTTTTTCAGAAGTTTTGGAGTAACAGAAGTATGGTGAATGTTCGGATTACTACAGACTGTCCTGTTTAAGACAGATTCTGTTTTTGATGCATAGTTTGCTTGTTTTGATGAAACTATCGATTTCTATCAGTGGATTAAGCCACGGAAAAGTTATATTACAGTAGCTACAATGCAAAAACAAAATATGAATTGGTTTGCAATAGTACTTAGAGTAGTGATTTGCTTTATTATACTAACGGATCTTACTGAGCTTTCTGTTGAGTTTTGTGTGGATGAAGTGTTCGAAGATCGAGGAGGTCTCGATGTGAGGAGAAGGAGGAGAGGCAAGAGCTCAGTCTTGGGTATTCCCAAGGCACACCAAGTAAATATTCAAGGAGACTCAAGCGTCTAAGCTTGGGGATGCCCCGGAAGGCATCCCATCTTTCTTCAACAAGTATCGGTATGTTTTCGGATTCGTTTCATTCATGTGATATGTGCAAATCTTGGAGCGTCTTTTGCATTTAGTTTTCACTTTTCTTTGATGCACCATGATGGTATGAGATATTCCATGGTTGATTTATATAATGCTCTTTGCACTTCACTTATATCTTTTGAGTATGGCTTTGTAGAATGCTTCACGTGCTTCGCGTATATCATTTGAAGTTTGGATTGCCTGTTTCCCTACACATAGAAAACCGCCATTTTTAGAATGCTCTTTTTCTTCACTTATATTTGTTAGAGCATGGGAATATCTTTTTAGAAAGAATTAAACTCTCTTTCTTCACTTATATCTATTTAGAGATGACAGGAATTGGTCATTCACATGGTTAGTCATTAAATCCTACATAAAACTTGTAGATCACTGAATATGATGTGTTTGATTCCTTGCAATAGTTTTGTGATATAAAGATGGTGATATTAGTGTCATGCTAGTGGGTAGTTGTTGATTGTAGAAATACTTGTGTTGAAGTTTGTGATTCCCGTAGCATGCACGTATGGTGAACCGTTATGTAACGAAGTTGGAGCATGAGGTATTTATTGATTGTCTTCCTTATGAGTGGCGGTCGGGGACGAGCGATGGTCTTTTCCTACCAATATATCCCCCAAGGAGCATGCGCGTAGTACTTTGTTTCGATGACTAATAGATTTTTGCAATAAGTATGTGAGTTCTTTATGACTAATGTTGAGTCCATGGATTATACGTACTCTCACCGTTCCATCATTGCTAGTCTCTTCGGTACCGTGCATTGCCCTTTCTCACCTTGAGAGTCGGTGCAAACTTCACTGGTGCATCCAAACCCCATGATATGATACGCTCTATCACACATAAGCCTCCTTATATCTTCCTCAAAACAACCACCATACCTACCTATCATGGCATTTCCATAGCCATTCCGAGATATATTGCCATGCAACTTCCATCATCTTCATATACATGACTTGAGCATCATTGTCATATTGCTTTGCATGATCGTAAGATAGCTAGCATGATGTTTTCATGGCTTGTCCCTTTTTTGATGTCATTGCTACGCTAGATCATTGCACATCCTGGTACACCGCCGGAGGCATTCATATAGAGTCATACTTTGTTCTAGTATCAAGTTGTAATCTTTGAGTTGTAAATAAATAGAAGTGTGATGATCATCATTAATAGAGCATTGTCCCAAAAAAGGGGGGAAGGCCAAATTAAAAAAAAGAAAGGCCAAATAAATAAAAAAGAGAGGAAAAAGAAAATAAAATGGACACTGCTACTATCCTTTTTACACACTTGTGCTTCAAAGTAGCACCATGATCTTCATGATAGAGAGTCTCTTATATTGTCACTTTCATATACTAATGGGAATTTTTCATTATAGAACTTGGCTTGTATATTCCAACAATGTGCTTCCTCAAATGCCCTAGGTCTTCATGAGCAAGCAAGTTGGATGCACACCCACTTAGTTTCTTTTGTTGAGCTTTCATACATTTATAGCTCTAGTGCATCCGTTGCATGGCAATCCCTACTCCTCGTATTGACATCAACTGATGGGCATCTCCATAGCCCGTTGATTAGCTGCGTCGATGTGAGACTTTCTCCTTTTTGTCTTCTCCACACAACCTCCACCATCATGTTCTATTCCACCTATAGTGCTATATCCATGGCTCACGCTCATGTATTGCGTGAAAGTTGAAAAGGTTTGAGAACGTCAAAAGTATGAAACAATTGCTTGGCTTGTCATCGGGGTTGTGCATGATTTGAATATTTTGTGTGGTGAAGATGGAGCATAGCCATACCATATGATTTTGTAGGGATAACTTTCTTTGGCCATGTTATTTTGAAAAGACATGATTGCTTTATTAGTATGCTTGAAGTATTATTGTCTTAATGTCAAATGGTAGATTATTGCTTTGAATCACTCGTGTCTTAATATTCATGCCATGATTAGATTACATGATCAAGATTATGCTAGGTAGCATTGCACATCAAAAATTATCTTTTTATCATTTACCTACTCGAGGACGAGCAGGAATTAAGCTCGGGGATGCTGATACGTATCCGTCGTATCTATAATTTTTTATTGTTCCATGCCACTATTATACAACTTTCATATACTTTCGGCAACTTTTTATACTATTTTTGGGGACTAACCTATTGATCCAGTGCCCAGTGCCAGTTCCTGTTTGTTGCATGTTTTTTGTTTCGCAGAAAATCCATATCAAACGGAGTCCAAACGGGATAAAAACTTACGGAGATTTTTTTAGAATATATGTGATTTTTGGGAAGAAGAATCAATGCGAGACGATGCCCGAGGGGGCCACGAGGCAGGGGGCACGCTCCAGGGGGTCAGGCGCTCCCTGGGCCCTCGTGGCCATCCCGTAAGGCTATTGGTGCCCTTCTTTCGCCACAAGAAAGCCAATATCCGGATAGAAATCGTGTTAAAATTTCAACACAATCAGAGTTACGGATCTCCGGAAATATAAGAAACGGTGAAAGGCCAGAATCTGGAACGCAGAAACAGAGAGAGCTAGAGAGACCGATCCAATCTCAGAGGGGCTTTCGCCCCTCCTATGCCATGGAAGCCAAGGACCAGAGGGGAAACCCTTCTCCCATCTAAGGAGAAGGTCAAGGAAGAAGAAGAAGGGGGTCTCTCTCCCCCTCTCTCCCGGTGGCGCCGGAACGCCGCCGGGGCCATCATCGCGACAACGATATACACCAACACCTCCGTCATCTTCACCAACATCTTCATCACCTTCCCCCATCTATCTAGAGTGGCCCACTCTCCCGCAACCCGCTGTACCCTCTACTTCAACATGGTGCTTTATGCTTCATATTATTATCCAATTATGTGTTGCCATCCTATGATGTCTGAGTAGATTTTTGTTGTCCTATCAGTAATTGGTGAATTGCTATGATTGGTTTAATTTGCTTGTGGTCATGTTGCTGTCCTTTGGTGCCCATCATATGATCGCGCACGTGGATCACACCATAGGGTTAGTTGTATGTTGATAGGACTATGTATTGGAGGGCAAGAGTGACAGAAGCTTCAACCTAGCATAGAAATTGATGCATACGGGATTGAAGGGGACCAATATATCTTAATTCTATGGTTGGGTTTTACCTTAATGAACGTTAGTAGTTGCGGATTCTTGCTAATAGTTCCAATCATAAGTGCATAGAATTCCAAGTCAGGGATGACATGCTAGCAGTGGCCTAGCAGTGGCCTCTCCCACATAAAACTTGCTATCGGTCTAGTAACATAGTCAATTCCTTAGGGACAATTTCGCAACTCCTACCACCACTTTTCCGCACTCGCTATACTAACTTTATTGATTCTTTACCTAAAACAGACCCTAGTTTTTATTTACGTGCTCTTTATATTCTTGCAAACCTATCCCATTACACCTACAAAGTACTTCTAGTTTCATACTTGTTCTAGGTAAAGCGAACATTAAGCATGCGTAGAGTTGTACCGATGGTCGATAGAACTTGAGGGAATATTTGTTCTACCTTTAGCTCCTCGTTGGGTTCGACACTCTTACTTATTGAAAGAGGCTACAATTGACCCCCTATACTTGTGGGTTATCAGAGCTCTTCGTGATGCTGAAATCAACGAATGTAGAAATCAAGAAAAGCATCAAATGTTGATGGTTGACAAGACCACTAGTTTCAAGTAAAAGGGCAAGGGAAAGAAAGGGAACTTCAAGAAGAATGGCAAGCAAGTTTTCACTCCCATGAAGAAGCCCAAAGCTAGACCCAAGCCTGAAACTGAGTGCTTCTACAGCAAAGGAAATGGTCAGCAGAAGCGGAACTTCCCCAAATACTTGGCGGATAAGAAGGATGGCAAAGTGAACAAAAGTATATATGATATACATGTTATTGATGTGTACTTTACTTGTATTCATAGTAGCCCCTGGGTATTTGATACTGGTTCAGTTGCTATGATTAGTAACTCGAAACATGAGTTACAAAATGAACAAAGACTAGTTGAGGGCGAGGTGACGATGTGTGTCGGAAATGATTCCAAAGGTTGATAAGATCACCATCGCACACTCCCTTTACCTTCGGGATTAGTGTTGAACCTAAAATAAATGTTATTTGGTGTTTGAGTTGAGCATAATATGATTGGATCATGTTTATTGCAATACGGTTATTCATTTAAGTCAAAGAATAATTGCTATTCTGTTTACATGAATAAAACCTTCTGTGGTCATACACCCAAGGTGAATGGTTTATGGAATCTCAATCGTAGTGATACACATATTCATGATATTGATGCCAAAAGATGCAAAGTTGACAATGATAGTGCAAAATACTAGTGGCACTGCCGTTTAGATCATAATGGTGTAAAGCGCATGAAGAAACTCCATGCTGATGGGCTTTTGGAATCACTTGATCATGAACCACTTGATGCTTGCGAACCCTGCCTCATGGGCAAGATGACTAAGACTCCGTTCGCCGGAACAATGGAGCGAGCAACAGACTTATTGGAAATAATACCTACTGATGTATGCGATCTAATGAGTGTTGAGGCTCGCGGCGGGTATCGTTATTTTCTGACCTTCACAGATGATTTGAGCAGATATGAGTATATCTACTTAATGAAACATAGGTCTGAAACGTTTGAAAAGTTCAAATAATTTCTGAAGTGGAGAATCATTGTAACAAGAAAATAAAGTTTCTACGATCTGATCACGGAGACTAAATATTTGAGTTATGAGTTTGGCCTTCAGTTGAAACAATGTCGAATAGTTTCGCAACTCACGCCACCTGGAACACCATAGCGTAAGCTGTCGTTTCTTAAAGTTTGAACTATGCTTTAGCAAGAAACCTAAGCTGTTGTTTCTTAAAGTTTGGGGTTGCGATGCTTATGTGAAAAAGTTTCAGCCTGATAAGCTCAAACCCAAATCAGAGAAGTGCGTCTTCATAGGATACCCAAAAGAAACTGTTGGGTACACCTTCTATCACAGGTCCGAAGGCAAGATATTTGTTGCTAAGAATGGATCCTTTCTAGAGAAGGAGTTTCTCTCGAAAGAAGTGAGTGGGAGGAAAGTATAACTTGATGAGGTAACTGTACCTTCTCCCTTATAGGAAAGTAGTTCATCACAGAAATCAATTCCAGTGATTCCTACACCAATTAGTGAGGAAGCTAATGATGATGATCATGAAACTTCTGATCAAGTTACTACCGAACCTCGTAGGTCAACCAGAGTAAGATCCGCACCATAGTGGTACAGTAATCCTGTTCTGGATGTCATGTTACTTGACCATGACGAACCTACGAACTATGATGAAGCGATGATGAGCCCAGATTCCACAAAATGGCTTGAGGCCATGAAATCTGAGATGGGATCCATGTATGAGAACAAAGTATGGACTTTGGTTGACTTGCCCGATGATCAGCAAGCCATAGAGAATAAATGGATCTTCAAGAAGAAGATTGACGCTGACAGTAATGTTACTATCTACAAAGCTCGACTTGTTGCGAAAGGTTTTCGACAAGTTTAAGGAGTTGACTACGATGAGACCTTCTCACCCGTAGTGATGCTTAAGTCCGTCCGGATCATGTTAGCAATTGCCGCATTTTATGATTTTGAAATTTGGCAAATGGATGTCAAAATTGCATTACTTAATGGATATCTTAAAGAAGAGTTGTATATGATGCAACCAGAAGGTTTTGTCGATCCAAAAGGTGCTAACAAAGTGTGCAAGCTCCAGCGGTCTATTTATGGACTCGTGCATGCATCTCGGAGTTGGAATATACACTTTGATAGTGTGATAAAAGCATATGGTTTTATAGAGACTTTTGGAGAAGCCTGTATTTACAAGAAAGTGAGTTGGAGCTCTGTAGCATTTCTGATATTATATGTGGATGACATATTTTTGATCGGAAATGATACTGAATTTCTGAATAGGATAAAATGATACTTTAATAAGAATTTTCCAATGAAAGACCTTGGAGAAGCTGCTTATATATTAGGCATCAAGATCTATAGGGATAGATCAAGACGCCTCATAGGTCTTTCACAAAGCACATACCTTGATAAGATTTTGAAGAAGTTCAAAATGGATCAGTCCAAGAAAGGGTTCTTGCCTGTTTTGCAAGGTGTGAGATTGAGCTCAGCTCAATGCCCGACCACGTCAGAAGAGATAGAAGAGAATGAAAAGTCATTCCCTATGCCTCAGTCATAGGTTCTATAAAGTATGCTATGCTGTGTACCAGACCTATTGTATACCTTAGCATGATTTTGGCAAGGGAGTACAATAGTGATCTAGGAGTAGATCACTGGACAACGGTCAAAATTATCCTTAGAGGACTAAGGAAATATTTCTCGGTTATGAAGGTGATAAAAGTGTTCGTCGTAAAGAGTTACGTCGATGTAAGCTTTTGACACCAATCTAGATGACTCTAAGTATCGATCTAGATACATATTGAAATTGGGAGCAATTAGCTAGAGTAGCTCCGTGCAGAGTATTGTAGACATAGAAGTTGCAAAATACATACGAATCTGAATGTTGCAGACCCGTAGACTAAACTTCTCTCACAAGCAAAATATGATCACTCTTTGGGTGTTAATCACATAGCGAGGTGAACTAGATTATTGACTCTAGTAAACCCTTTTGGGTATTAGTCACATGAAGATGTGAACTAATCACATAAAGATGTGAACTATTGGTGTGAAATCACATGACGATGTGAACTAGATTATTGACTCTAGTGCAAGTGGGAGACTGAAGGAAATATGCCCTAGAGGAAATAATAAAGTTGTTATTTATATTTCCTTATATCATTATAAATGTTTATTATCCATGCTAGAATTGTATTAACCGGAAACTTAGTACATGTGTGATACATAGACAAACAGAGTGTCCCTAGTATGCCTCTACTTGACTAGCTCGTTAATCAAAGATGATTAAGTTTCCTAGCCATGGACGTGTGTTGTCATTTGATGAACGGGATCACATCATGAGAGAATGATGTGATGGACTACACCCATCCGTTAGCTTAGCACTATGGTCGTTTAGTTTATTGCTATTGCTTTCTTCATGACTTACACATGTTCCTTAGACTATAAGATTATGCAACTCCCGAATACCAGAGGAACACATTGTGTGCTATCAAACATCACAACGTAACTGGGTGATTATAAAGATTCTCTACAGGTGTCTCTGATGGTGTTTGTTGAGTTGGCATAGATCAAGATTAGAATTTGTCACTCCGTGTATCAGAGAGGTATCTCTGGGCCCTCTCGGTAATGCACATCACTATGAGCCTTGCAAGAAAGGTGACTAATGAGTTAGCCATGGGATGATGAATTACATAACGAGTAAATAGGCTTGCCGGTGACGAGATTGAAATAGGTATGATGAGATCGATGATTGAATCTCGCGCAAGTAACATACCGATGACAAAGGGAACAACATATGTTGTTATGCGGTTTGACCGATAAAGATCTTTGTAGAATATGTAGGAACCAATATGAGCATCCAGGTTCCACTATTGATTATTGACCGGAGATGAGTCTCGGTCATGTCTACATAGTTCTCTGACCCGTAGGGTCCGCACGCTTAACGTTCGATGACGATATGTATTGTGAGTTATGTGATTTGATGTGCTAAAGGTTGTTCGAAGTCTCGGACGTGATCACGAACATGACGAGGAGTCCCGAAATGGTCGAGACATAAATATTGATATATTGGACCATGTTATTCAGACACCGGAAGTGTTCCGGATAGTTTCGGATAATTCCGGAGTGCGGGAGTGTTACTGGAACCCCCCGGGAAGTTATGGGCCTTAGTGGGCCTTAGGGGAGAGAGAGGGCCGCAACCAAGAGGTGGAGCCCCCCAAGGGGAGTCCGAATAGGACAAGGGGAGGGGGCGCGGCCCCTCTTTCCCTCTCCCTCTCCCTCTCCTTCCTTCTTCTCCTAGTTGGACTAGGAAAGGGGGAACCTACTCCTACTAGGATTCGGACTCCCCCCTTGGGCACGCCCCTTGTGGCCGGCCGGCCCCCTCCTCCTCTCCTTTATATACAGGGGTGGGGGGGCACCCCATAGACACACAAGTTGATCTTTAGCCATGTGTGTCGGATATCGGGTTCCGGCAAAGCCCTTGAGGTTTGAACACTGAGGTGCGCACGAAGATCTCTCCCCCTCTAGCTCTCGCCCTCACCGCAATCTCAAGTCTTAGCGCGTCGAACCCGCAGAACAAGGGACACGAGATTTATACTGGTTCGGGCCACCGATGTGGTCTAATACCCTACTCAAGTGTGGTGTGGTGGATTGCCTCTGGGGCTGAGGATGAACAATTACAAGGGAAGAACAGCCTCCTGAGGAGAGGTGCTCTTGTGCTTGGTGAGTTGATGCCGTAGAGGTTCGTCTCTCTTCTGAGGTGGTGGCCAGTCCTATTTATAGAGGCCCGGGTCCTCTCCCCAAATATTAGGCATGAAGGGATACCACAACGGCCAGTTTGAAGGGGGACAACTAGTACAAGCTATCCTGACAAAAGATGGTCTTCGCCTACCAAATGCTCTGGTGGTGACGCTGTCCTGGGCTCCATGGTGACCTCCGTCCTGTCGTCCTGCTGGTCTTGGTCTTGTTGCGCCGATATGGAAACCTTTGCTTGACGCCTCGGGAATCCGCGCCTGTGCTTACTTCTTTAGCACCAAAGGGGAAACGAGGACACTGCGCGCGCTGGCGCCCGCCTGGTGCCCGCCCGGCCTTGGTCGTCATGGCTTGCGTCACGGGAACCTCACGAGGTGCCCCTTGCCTTGATCTCTCCCCCTTCGCGAGCTAGCCTGGTGAGGCCGCCCCCAAGGAGGTCTTGCGTCGTCCGCCTCGCAAGGCTTGGCCCCTCGCGAGGGTCTTGAGTGCTTGCTAGTGAAGATGGACCGTACAGGGCCGCTGGTGGAGCCATGCTGTGGGCCACAGGCAGGAAAGTCTTGGGACCCCCGTTCCCAGGACGCCGACAGTAGCCCCCGGGCCCAAGGCGCTTGGGTTTGGGTTTGAGGCGAAGCTAAGGGGCAAGTGCGGAGCGTCGCGGGCCCTAACAGCCTGCAGCCTCAGTTGACGTGTGGCGGTTGATTGGACGTGGGCGCCTCTGCTTCCCCACGCCGCCTCGGCAACTGCTCGGCTTGACGGGTCCCTGCTGCATGCAGAAAAAGGTCATCATTACCTTAGATCGTGGAGGCCGGCGGTTGGCCTCCTCTTGGCTATAAATGGGAAGGGGGAGTGGAGCCCCCGTAGCCCATCACTTCCTTTGCTCCTCTTGCTTCTTCTTCCTTGCTTCCTTGCTAGCAGCGACACTCATGGCGCCGGCGAAGAGGTTCTCGGCCGCGGAGAAGGGATGGGCCCACTAGGAGGGGCCGACGAGGAGGTTCTCAGTCGCGGAAAAGGGGAAGGCCCGCCACCACCCAAGAGGGGGCGTGGTCGCCCGTGCAAGCACACCGCGACCCCCGCCGTGGCCCCTCGCGGCAGCGGCGGCACCTCCCCGCGTGGCGGGAGTTGCCCTGGTCGTGGCAGCCCTGTTGATGAAGTGAGGCGTGCCATGGTTGCGCGGCCTCCTCGGCCGCGCTTCCATTCGACGAAGGTGATGCCGGAGTTCATCGTGTGGTCAGAGAACCCGACTGGCACCTAGCTTCAGCTCCCGTGCTTCTTTGCCGGTGAACTACCGGCCACGGGTCCAGGCGGTCTCTGGCTGCAGGCGGACGGTTGCTACAACATGGCTTCATGGGTCGCGGTGGAAGTCTCCGTCGTTGGCAACGCGGCCCTGTCCCGCGGCTGGCAGATGTTCGCCCACGCGCGCGAACTGGGCAGGTGGTGTGCCCTCCACTTCAAGTATGACGGCGACGCGACCCTCTTCGTGAGGGTATTGGGGGAAGATGGTCGCCGCGTCGGGTGCTGCCCCGAGGACAACGACGACGATGAGGTGCTCGGCCTTGGTGATGGTCGTGACGAGGAGGAAGGTGGCTTCGTCCTCGGCGCTAGCCGTGACTCGTCCAGCTACGGCGGCTCCTCCTCCAACGACAGCTCCAGCGGCGGCGGCTATGACCAGCTGCCACACCGCCGCGCCCGTTTCGAGGGTGGCAGCGGGTCGTCTCGTCGCCGCGCTCTAGTGAAGTGCGATGAGGGGTCTGGCTGAGCTCGGGGGAGCGCCATGGGTCCGTCCTCGTGAACTGCTATGGGGGCACATGCCACTTTTGTTTTGTTCTTTCCTTCCTGCATTTAAGAAGAAACAAGTATGGGCCCTGTAGGGGCGTGTAATTAACCATGATTTCCGAGTTGCTATGTTATGTTTATCGTCCCTGCGTCGTGTTGTGGTACCAACATTTTATGTGGGCGTGTAGAGATAACTTAGCTTGATGTGCCTGAAGTAGTTTCCACCTCGCGAGGCGCGCATTCCCCAGTGCCTGGTGAGGCCTCCTTTGCTCGGAAGGCATCTAGGAACTACAAAAATTCGTTAGGAAACTCTTATTCTTCTGAATCCTGGTCACAAGCACCGCCGTCCATGACCTAGCGCTTCGTATCACAATACCCGAGGGCACGGATTGAGAGAGGTGTGCCAGCTTGCGGGCTCGGGCGAGGGTGCCTCACGAAGAACAGGAAAAACGCTCACGAGGGCACCTGTCCAGCCCCCTCGCGAGGCATGCGAGGGTGAGCACGGACCAAAACAAAGATCCAAGGCAGAACAGAGGAAAAGGCGATCGAACCAAGAGCACAAGAAAAGCCAGAATGCAAACTTCCATTAGGAAAAAGGGGCAAGCCAACTACGGAAAGCAAATGAAAAGCCGCGTCCGACACCTAGTCTAGTCTTCTCACCAGCGCGGAGCTAAGTGCTGCCACTAAGACGTGGGAGGGAGCCCCCGAGGCCCAAGGGCGGCACTCCTGAGACTCCGGGGCGTGTACAGCCCCAGTCATTATTACGTGAGAGGGTCACGAGCGGAGATCTTCATAGGCATGGGTCCTTGCTTCACAGGCGCTGGGCCTTGCTTCATGGGTAGAACCTCCGAAGGTGCTGGATGTTCCAGGCATTCTGGATGGGGATCCCGTCCTGTGTCTCCAGGCGCGCAGCGCCAGGCCTGGAGACACGGGCGATCCTAAACGGGCCCTCCCACATGGGCGAGAGCTTGTGCAGCCCTTCCCTGGAGAGCACCCGCCTCAGGATGAGATCGCCCACCTCGAGCGTCCTGGAGCAGACACTGCGACAGTGGTACCGTCGCAACACCTGCTGGTACCTTGCCGCTTGGAGCGAGGCTTCACGATGGCGTTCCTCCCCCAGCACAAGGTCCATCCCCCGCATGGCGTCCTGCTGCGTCTCATCGAATGCCAGGACCCGCGTGGAGCGATGCTTGACCTCGTGAGGGAGAACCGCTTCTGCTCCGTAGACGAGGAAGAACGGGGTCTCACTTGTTGGCTTGGTGGCGGTGGTGCGGATGGACCACAGCACAGACTGGAGCTCGTCGTGCCAGCCCTTGCCGCAGACCTCAAGCTTCTTCTTGAAGGTCCTAGTCTTGAGGCCCCTGAGGACCTCTGTGTTGGCGCGTTCGCTTGACCGTTGCTCCTGGGGTGTGCCACTGAAGCGTAGCAGATTTGCGTTCCAAGGTTAGCACAGTATGCCTTGAAAATATTGCTAGTGAACTGCGAGCCGTTGTCAGTAATGATGCGATTAGGGACCCCAAACCGGCTTACGACACCCTTGATGAACTTGACCGCAGATCCGGCCGGGATGGTCCAGACGGCTTCTACCTCTGCCCATTTGGTGAACTTGTCGATGGCGACGTAGAGGTAGCGGTAGCCCCCAGGCGCTTGAGGGAATGGGCCTAAGATATCCAGCCCCCAAAATGTGAACGGCCACGAAAGCGGGATGGTCTGGAGGCCCTGAGCTGGCTGATGGATCTGCTTGGCGTGGAATTGGCAGGCCTCACAGGACTTCACCAGCTCGGTTGCATCGTTGAGAGCCATAGGCCAGTAGAAACCACTACAGAACGCCTTGCCGACGAGGGTCCGTGATGACGAGTGATGCCCGTAGTCTCCGCCGTGTATGTCGTCCAACAACTCGTTCCCCTGTTCCCTAGAGATGCATCGTAGGGAAACATTATTTGGCCGCTTCCTGTATAACTCACCGTCCTGGATGCAGTATGCCGTAGCCTGTCGGGCCACGTGCTCCACGTCCTCCTCCTTCTCTGGCAGCGTCCCTTACGTCAGGTATTCCTTGAGCTCCTTGGTCCAGCACCCCTCCTGAGGCTCGAGCGCCAAGAATAGGCGCGCTCCCGAGGTCGGGCCGTAGGCCGGGGCTCCCGAGACAGGTGGTTGGGGAGTTCCTCCCGAGGCGGCGCCGGCCCCGGGAGCGGAGGTGCTGCCGATGGCTTGAAGAGCCGCTCCTCAAAGACGCCAGGCTCTTGGGGTTGTTGCTTGGATGCCCTCTTGGCGATGTCGTCGGCCTCCTTGTTGGTGCCACTGGGTACGTGCTGCAGCTCTAGACCCAGGAAATGCTTTTCCGTTTTGCGTACCTCCGCGAGGTATGCCTCCATGTGCTCGTCCTTCAGCTCGTATACCTTGTTGGAGAAGTTGACGAGGAGTTGCGAGTCGCCCTTGATGGTGAGGCGCTTCACCCCTAGGGCCACCGCGGCCCTGAGGCCTGCGATGAGGCCTTAGTACTCCGTGATGTTGTTGGAGACCTTCTCGCCCTGCTGGAAGCAGAGCTGCACGGCGTAGTAGAGCTTGTCCTGAGTAGGCGAGATGAGCACAACTCTAGCTCCCACGCCCTGGCGTGCGAATGCGCCATCGAAATACATGACCCAGCCATCTGGTGCTTCACTTCCTAGCGAGAGAGATCGGTCCTCACCTGCTTCAAACCCCGGGGCGTCAGTCCATTCTGCCATGAAGTCAGCGAGCGCGCCCCCCTTGATGACCCTAGTTGTGCTGAACTCTAGCTGGAATGCTTGCAGCTTGATGTCCCATTCAGCGACTCTTCCAGCAGCGTTGGGGATCCCGAGTATCCTCTCCAGCAGGTAGGCCAAGACAACCTTGATTGGGTGACCTTGGAAGTAGTGGCGTAGCTTGCGTGAGTCCACCAGAAGCGCGAGCAAGAGCTTCTGAGGCATGGGGTACCGTGCCCTTGCGTCCCGCAGTACCGTGGTGACGAAATACACTGGGTGCTCGATGAGGGTAGGAACGTTGACGGAGCTTGGGTCTGCCGACAGTTGGGCGTCTCCTGAGATGACGGGATCTCAAGAGCCTGATTGCCTGCTGGGGCCTCTGTCGGCCCGCGAACGCCGCCCTGCTGGGCCTGGTCACCCGTTGGCGTTGCTTCAGCCCTTGCGGTGCCCTCCGGGTCCTACATCGCCTCGGCTAGTGGCGTGACGTGGTGCGGCAGCTCCTGGGCCTGGCGCTCCTCCCGGACCGCCACTAGAGCTGCGCTGGCGGAGTAGGGAGTGGCGGCAAGGTAAAGCACCAAGGGCTCGAGAGGGCGAGGCGCCACCATCACTAGAGGGCTGGTCAGGTATCTCTTGAGGTCTTGAAACGCTTGGTCGGCTTCTGGGGTCCACTCGAATGGGCCCTTCTTCTTCATCAGCTTGAAGAACGACAGGGCGCGCTCTCCTAGCTTGGAGATGAAGCGCCCCAGCAAGGTCACGCAACCTGCAAGCTTCTGCATCTCCTTAAGAGTTTGCGGTGGGCTCATGTCTTCTATCGCCTTAACCTTCTCTAGGTTGGCCTCGATCCCCGTGTGGGACACGAGGAAGCCTAGCAGCTTGCCGGAAGGGACACCAAATATGCATTTCTCCGGGTTGTGCCACAAGTCCACCTGCACAGACTTGCGAAGGTCTCCTCCAGGTCCTGAACCAAAGTTCTTGCCTCCCGAGATTTTACCACAATGTCGTCAATGTAGGCTTCAGCGTTCCTCCCGAGCTGCTGGCCCAGGGCGATGTGCATCAGCCGTTGGAAGGTCGCGCATGCGTTGCGCAGCCCGAACGGCATGCAAGTGTAGTAGTACACCCCACACGGGGTGAGGAAGGCCGTCTTCTCCACATCCTCCACCGCCATCTTGATATGGTGATAACCTGAAAACCCATCCAAGAAGCACAGCAGGTCGCATTTGGCGGTGGAGTCGACAATCTGATCGATGCGTGGGAGCCGGAACGGGTCTTGGGGACAAGCCTTGTTGAGGTTGTTGAAGTCAACACACATGCGCTCCTTCCCGCCTTTCTTCGGTACGACAACAGGGTTCGCCAGCCACTCGGGGTACCGAACCTCGCGGATGACACCCGCCGCCTCCAGCTTGCGGGTTTCCTGCACGATGAAGGACTGCTTCTCTGTGGATTGTCGCCGCGCCTTCTGCTTCACGGGGCGCACATTGGGCACACCCTTAAGTGATGCTCGATCACCCCTCTTGGGACCCCCACTAGCTTCTTGGGTTCCCAGGCGAACACATCCTTGTTCGCGCGCAAGAACCTCACTAGTGCCTCCTCTTGATTTGGGTTGAGGTTGGCGCCTATGGTGAAGGTGGCTCCTGAGGACCCATCTTGCTCGACCGACACCTGCTTGGTTTCGGCCCGATCTTGAGTGAACAACTGCTTCTTCTTTGCTAGTGCGGCCTCCTTAGCCCCTGGGGTGGCCTCGTTGGCCGGTCATGCCACCGCGGCGGTTTTGAGTGCGCACTTGAGCGCCGCTAGAGCCTCCTTGGTATCCCCAACTATGGTGAGGACGTCTTTGCTCCCGGGCATCTTCATGAGGTTGTATGCCGGATGGGTCGCCACCATGAACTGAGCCAGAGCCGGGTATCCGAGGATGGCGTTGTACGGGAGGCCGATGCGGGCGATGTCGAAGCCGATCAGCTCAGTGCGGTAGTTGTCACGGGTGCCGAAGGTCACAGGGAGGCGGATCTGCCCCAAGGGGCTAGTGGAGCTGCCGCCGACCCCGGAGAAGGGCTTGCTAGGTCGGAGCCATTGGAGTGGTACATGAAGAAGGCTGAAAGCCTCCACAAAGAGCATGTTGAGACCGAGCCGCCATCGATGAGGGTCTTGGTGACAGCTACACTACAGATGGTGGGCGTGCACAACATTGGGAGCATGCCTGAGCCGACGGTGGTGGCGGGGTGATCCCCCAAGTCGAAGGTAAGGTCGGCCTTGGGCGTCGCCCAACCCGAGGGAGCTCCTTGGCGCACTGAGGCGGTGCCAATCTGCCGAAAGAATGGCTTGGTGTGACGGTCCGAGGGTGGTGCTTGCGAGCCGCCGAGGAGGGCCGTGACGGCGAGGGGCGCCGGTGCCGCGAAGCGCGCAACGAGGAGACCGCGCAGTTCCTCCCAGGAGGTCACCGAAGATTCCGACAGGCTGAGAAGCCACGCGCGTGGCGCGCCGGCCAGGGCCGGGGGAACCAGTTGGCCATGACCTGGTCATCGCCTCCGGCTTCGAGGACAACCTTCTCATACGCCTGCAAGAAGGCCGTTGGATCCGCCGTGCCATCGTAGCGGGGTGGCATCTCTGGCTTGAACTTGCGTGGCCACCGCACCTGCCGCAAGGTGTGGGTGAAGGCCCGGACGCCCGCGACACATCTACAAGAGCACGCCGGCCTAACTGGAGGGGTGGCGTCCGCCATGAAGCTGGGCGAAGCAAGCGGAGAGGTGGAGCTTCGGTGCACCCCTACCTGGCGCGCCAAATGTCGGATTTCGGGTTCCGGCAAAACCCTTGAGGTTCGAACACTGGGGTGCGCACGAAGATCTCTCCCCCTCTAGTTCTCGCCCTCACCGCAATCTCAAGTCTTAGCGCGTCGAACCCGCAGAACAAGGCACACGAGATTTATACTTGGGACACCGATGCGGTCTAATACCCTACTCCAGTGTGGTGTGGTGGATTGCCTCTGGGCTGAGGATGAACAGTTACAAGGGAAGAACAGCCTCCTGAGGAGAGGTGCTCTTGTGCTTGGTGAGTTGATGCCGTAGAGGATCGTCTCTCTTCTGAGGTGGTGGCTAGTCCTATTTATAGAGGCCCGGGTCCTCTCCCAAAATATTAGGCATGAAAGGATCCCACAATGGTCAGTTTGAAGGGGGGTAGCTAGTACAAGTTATCCTGACAAAAGATGGTCTTTGCCTGCCAAAGGCTCTGGTGGTGACGCCATCCTGGGCTCCATGGTGACCTCCGTCCTACCGTCCTGCTGGTCTTGGTCTTGTTGCACCGATATGGAAACCTTTGCTTGACGCCTCGGGACTCCACGCCTGCGCTTACTTCTTTAGCACCAAAGGGGAAACGAGGACACTGCGCGAGCTGGCGCCCGCCCGGTGCCCGCCTGGCCTTGGTCGTCATGGCTTGCGTCACGGGGACCTCACGAGGTGTGCCTTACCTTGATCTCTCCGCCCCTCGCGAGCCAGTCTGGTGAGGCCGCCCCCGAGGAGGTCTTGCGTCGTCCGCCTCGCGAGGCTTGGCCCCTCGCGAGGGTCTTGAGTGCTTGCTGGTGAAGATGGGCCGTACAGGGCCGCTGGTGGAGCCACGCCGTGGGCCGCAGGCAGGCAAGTCTGGGGACCCCCATTCCCAGGATGCCAACAGTGTGCAGTGCCCCCTCCATAGTTTTACACTCGGGTCATATTTTTGTAGTGCTTAGGCGAAGCCCTGCGTCGGTAACTTCATCATCACCGTCAACACGCCGTCGTGCTGACAAAACTCACCCTCGGCGTCAGCTGGATCAAGAGTACGAGGGACGTCACCGAGCTGAACGTGTGCAGATCGCGGAGGTGTCGTGCATTCGATACTTGATCAGTTGGATCGCGAAGACGTTCGACTACATCAACTACATTACTAAACGCTTCCGCTTTCGGTCTACGAGGGTACGTAGACACACTCTTCCCTCTCGTTGCTATGCATCACCTAGATAGATCTTGCGTGATCGTAGGAATTTTTTTGAAATACTGCGTTCCCCAACACCTAGGAACGAGCGTAGTTTTCAAGATAGAGCTTCATTCATTAAACCATAAGAAGAGAGCATGAGCAACCTCAAACTTGACACGCTATATTTCCGCGGACACTGATATGGGAGCCTTCCATCCAACCCGGTGCATCAAATAAAAGCGGACATGTAATTTTCATTAATATATCGGAAGAAAATTACATAAAAAAGTTACCCTAATCCAAATCTTCGCCGACATGGGCATGTTCGTGTCCCATGTCCTGCTCTTCGCCGACCATTTGCACATCTGTGTTCCACGTCCTGCTCTTTCCCGACCGTGGGCGGTTCCATCTCCCATGTTGTACTCTTCGTCAGAGTCTGACGCTTGGCCGTGGATGTCGCCAGTCAAGGTGAGATCGATGATCGTTGTGGATTTTCCGACCTCGTGGTCGTTGCGGCCCAAAGCAAATGACGAGGAGCTATCGAAGTTGGTAGCATTCCCATATGTGATCGCCCGTCCCGCATCTGCGTTCGTCTCTACCGCGATCTTCTCAAACAGGCAGTCACGCTCCTACGCATGGACATGGAGCCGCCAATGCTCATGGTGGATGGAGCATGATGGTGCAGAATTCCATCAGATCCCTCCGTAGGGGTCCAAGGCTAGCTAGAAGTCACAGACCGAATGTCACGTGAGAGTTTTACCTAGGTTTGGGCCTCCAGAGAGTAATACCCTATGTCCTACTTGTTTTTGTTATTCATGGTGGAGGGATACCTTGTCCGAGGGGTTTACAATGGTGTATGAAAATTGCTACCAAGAGTTTCTATCTGAGAGCAGATGCCCATGAGAGCCCTCTAGCCTCCCCTTACATACACAATGGAGGCTAGGGTTTACATGTAGGCAGACACGATCTTGGTCACTGTCGCCCTAGGCTTGGGAGCAAGGTCTATGGCATCCACCTTAGGGTTTTCTATGATCCCCATGCCTTGTGGGCCGCTGGGCAGGCCTAATGTCGGGCTCCCTTTGGTGATCCACTGATGACCCACAAGTATGGTGGATCGCAACATTCTTTGGGGGTAGTATTTGAAGGAAATATGCCCTAGAGGCAATAATAAAGTTGTTATTTATATTTCCTTATATCATGATAAATGTTTATTATTCATGCTAGAATTGTATTAACCGGAAACTTAGTACATGCGTGAATACATAGACAAACAAAGTGTCACTAGTATGCCTCAACTTGACTAGCTCGTTGAATCAAAGATGGTTAAGTTTCCTAGCCGTAGACATGAGTTGTCATTTGATTAACGGGATCACATCATTAGGGAATGATGTGATTGACTTGACCCAATCCGTTAGCTTAGCACGATGATCGTTTAGTTTGTTTCTATTGCTTTCTTCATGACTTATACATGTTCCTATGACTATGAGATTATGCAACTCCCGAATACCGGAGGAACACTTTGTGTGCTACCAAACGTCACAACATAACTGGGTGATTATAAAGGTGCTCTACAGTGTCTCCGTTGGTACTTGTTGAGTTGGCATAGATCAAGATTAGGATTTGTCACTCCGATTGTCGGAGAGGTATCTCTGGGCCCTCTTGGTAATGCACATCACTATAAGCCTTGCAAGCAATGTAACTAATGAGTTAGTTGCGGGATAATGAATTACGGAATGACTAAAGAGACTTGCCGGTAACGATATTGAACTAGGTATTGAGATACCGACGATCGAATCTCGGGCAAGTAACATACCGATGACAAAGGGAGCAAAGTATGTTGTTATGCGGTTTGACCGATAAAGTTCTTTGTAGAATATGTAGGAACCAATATGAGAATCCAGGTTCCGCTATTGGTTATTGACCGGAGATGAGTCTCGGTCATGTTTACATTGTTCTCGAACCCGTAGGGTCTGCACGCTTAACGTTCGGTGACGATCGATATTATGAGTGTATGTGTTTTGATGTACCGAAGGTAGTTCGGAGCCCCGGATGAGATCGGGGACATGACGAGGAGTCTCCAAATGGTCGAGACATAAAGACGATATATTGGATGACTATATTCGGACATTGGGAAGGTTCCGAGCGATTCGGGTATTTTTCAGAGTACCGGAGAGTTACGGGAATTCGCCGGGGAGTATATGTGCCTTATTGGGCTTTAGTGGAAAGAGAGAGAGAGGAGGCTGCGCGCCCCCCAAGGCCTAGTTCGAATTTAACTAGGGGGAGGGGCGGCGCCCCCTCCTTTCTTCTCTTCTCTTTTCCCTTTCCTTCTCTCCTACTACTACTACATGGAAGGGGGGGGGAATCCTACTCCCGGTGGGAGTAGGACTCCCCAGGGCGCGCCATAGGAGGGCCGGCCCTCCTCCCTCCTCCACTCCTTTATATATGTGGCCAGGGGGCACCCCATAGACACACAAGTTGACCAGTTGATCTTTTAGCCGTGTGCGGTGCCCCCCTCCACAATAGTCCAGCTCGGTCATATCGTAGCGGTGCTTAGGCAAAGCCCTGCGTTGGTAGCAGCATCATCACCATCATCACGCCGTCGTGCTTACGGAACTCTCCCTCGAAGCTCGCTGGATCGGAGTTCGTGGGACGTCACTGAGCTGAACGTGTGCTGAACTCGGAGGTGCCGTACGTTCGGTACTTGGATCGGTCAAATCGTGAAGGAGTATGACTACATCAACCGCGTTCTCATAACGCTTCCGCTTACGGTCTACGAGGGTACATAGACGATACTCTCCCCTCTAGTTGCTATGCATCACCATGATCTTGCGTGTGCGTAGGAAAATTTTGAAATTACTACGTTCCCCAACAGTGGCATCCGAGCTCGGTTTATGCGTAGATGTCATATGCACGAGTAGAACACAAATGAGTTGTGGGCGTGGGTATATACATATTTCTTGCCGTCACTAGTTGATTCTTGATTCAGCGGCATTGTTGGATGAAGCGGCCCCGAGCGACATTACGCGCACGCTTACGCGAGACTGGTTCTACCGACGTGCTTCGCACACATATGGCTAGTGGGTGTCTGTTTCTCCAGCTTTAGTTGAATCAGATTCAATGAACATGGTTCTTTCTGAAGATCAAAAAGCAATCACTATACCGGGTTGTGGTTTTTTGATGCGTAGGTAAGAACGGTTCTTGCTCAACCCGTAGCAGCCACGTAAAACTTGCAACAACAAAGTAGAGGATGTCTAACTTGTTTTTGCAGGGCATGTTGTGATGTGTTATGGTCAAGACGTGATGAGATATAAGTTGTTGTATGACATGATCATGTTTTGTTGAAGTTATCGGCAACTGGCAAAAGCCTTATGGTTGTCTCTTTATTGCATAAGATGCAAGTGCCATGTAATTGCTTTACTTTATCGCTATGCGATAGCAATAGTTGCAAAAGCAATAGCTGGTTAGACGGCCATGTGACGACACATTGATAAAAGATCAATATGATGGAGATCATGGTGTCATGCCGGTAACAATGGAGATCATGACATTACTTTGGAGATGGAGATCAAAAGGAGAAGAGGATGATGGCCATATCAAGTCTCATATTTGGATTGCATGTGATGTTTATCTTTTATACATCTTATTTTTGCTTAGTTCGGCGATAGCATTACAAGATGATCTCTCACTAAATTTCAAGGTACAAGTGTTCTCCCTGAGTATGCACCATCGCCAAAGTTCGTCGTGCCGAGACACCGTGATGATCGGGTTTGATAAGCTCTACGTTCATATACAACAGGTGCAAGACAGTTTTGCACACCCAGAAATACTCGGGGTTAAACTTGACGAGCCTAGCATATGCAGATATGGCCTCGGAACACTGAGACCGAAAGTTCGAGCGTGAATCATATAGTAGATATGATCAACATAGTGATGTTCACCATTGAAAACTACTCCATCTCACGTGATGATCGGACATGGTTTAGCTGATATGGATCACGTGATCACTTAGATGATTAGAGGGATTTCTATCTAAGTGGGAGTTCTTAAGTAATATGATTAATTGAACTTAAATTTACCATGTACTTAGTCCTGATAGTATTTGCATATCTATGTCGTAGATCAATAGTTCGCGATGTAGCTCCCCGTTTATTTTTGATATGTTCCTAGAGAAAAACTAAGTTGAAAGATGTTAGTAGCAATGATGCGGATTGGATTCGTGATCTGAGGATTATCCTCATTGCTGCACAGAAAAATTATGTCCTTGATGCACAACTAGGTGACAGACATATTGCAGGAGCATATGCACACATTATGAACGTTTGCCAAAGCTCGGTATGATGACTACTTGATAGTTTAGTGCACCATGCTTTACGGCTTAGAACCGGGACTTCAAAAATGTTTTGAATGCCATAGAGCATAGAAGATGTTCCAAGAGCTGAAATTGGTATTTCAGACTCATGCCCGAGTCGAGAGGTATGAGACCTATGACAAGTACTTTGCCTACGAGATGGAGGAGAATAGCTCAGCTAGTGAGCATGTGCTTAGAATGTCTGAGTACTACAATCACTTGAATCAAGTGGGAGTTAATCTTCCAGATAAGATAGTGATTGACAGTGTTCTCTAGTCACTATCACCAAGTTACTAGAACTTCGTGATGAACTATAATATGCAAGGGATAACGGAAACGATGAATGGCAAAGCAAGTTGCCACTCCCATGAAGAAGCCCAAAGCTAGACCCAAGCCTGAAACTGAGTGCTTCTACTGCAAAGGAAATGGTCACTGGAAGTGGAACTGCCCTAGATACTTGGCGGATAAGAAGGATGGCAAAGTGAACAAAGGTATATTTGATATACATGTTATTGATGTGTACTTTACTAGTGTTCATAGCAACCCCTCGGTATTTTGATACTGGTTCAGTCACTAAAGTGTAGTAACTCGAAACGGGAGTTGCAGCATGAACATAGAGACTAGTTAGAGGTGATGGATGTGTGTTGGAAGTGGTTCCAAGATTGATATGATCATCATCGCACACTCCCTATACTTTCGGGATTAGTGTTGAACCTAAAATAAATGTTATTTGGTGTTTGCGTTGAGCATAATATGATTGATCATGTTTATTGCAATACGGTTATTCATTTAAGTCAAAGAATAATTGTTATTCTGTTTACATGAATAAAACCTTCGTGGTCATACACCCAAGGTGAATGGTTTATTGAATCTCGATCGTAGTGATACACATAATATTGATGCCAAAAGATGCAAAGTTGATAATGATAGTGCAACATAATTTTGTGGCACTGCCGTTTAGGTCATATTGGTGTAAAGCGCATGAAGAAACTCCATGCTGATGGGCTTTTGGAATCACTTGATTATGAATCACTTGATGCTTGCGAACCATGCCTCATGGGCAAGATGACTAAGACTCCGTTCTCCGGAACAATGGAGCGAGAACAACTGACTTATTGGAAATAATACATACTGATGTATGCGGTCCGATGAGTGTTGAGGCTCGCGGCGGGTATCATTATTTTCTGACCTTCACAGATGATTTGAGCAGATATGGGTATATCTACTTGATGAAACATAAGTCTGAAACATTTGAAAAGTTCAAAGAATTTCAGATTGAAGTGGAAAATCATCGTAACAAGAAAATAAAGTTTCTACGATCTGATCGTGGAGACGAATATTTGAGTTACGAGTTTGGTCTTCATTTGAAACAATGTGGAATAGTTTCACAACTCACGCCACCTGGAACACCATAGTGTAATGGTGTGTCCGAACGTCGTAACCGTACTTTATTAGATATGGTGCGATCTATGATGTCTCTTACCGATTTACCACTATCATTTGGGGTTATGCATTAGAGACAGCTATTCACATTAAATAGGGCACCATCTAATGTTGAGACGACACCGTATGAACTATGGTTTGGCAAGAAACCTAAGTTGTCGTTTCTTAAAGTTTGGGGTTGTGATGCTTATGTGAAAAAGTTTTAGCCTGATAAGCACAAACCTAAATCGGAAAAGTGCGTCTTCATAGGATACCCAAAAGAAACTGTTGGGTACACCTTCTATCACAGATCCGAAAGGCAATATCTTTGTTGCTAAAAGTGGATCCTTTCTAGAGAAGAAGTTTCTCTCGAAAGAAGTGAGTGGGAGGCATGTAGAACTTGATAAGGTAATTGTACCTTCTCCCGAGTTGGAAAGTAGTTCATCACAGAAATCAGCTCTAGTGATCTCTACACCAGTTAGTGAGGAAGTTAATGATGATAATCATGAAACTTCATATCAAGTTACTACCGAACCTCGTAGGACAACCAGAGTATGGTCCGCACCAGAGTGGTATGGTAATCCTTTCTAGCAGTCATGTTACTTGACCATGACGAACCTACGAACTATGAGGAAGCGATGATGAGCCCATATTCCGCAAAATGGCTTTAGGCCATGAAATCTGAGATGGGATCCATGTATGAGAACAAAGTGTGGACTTTGATTGACTTGCTTGATGATCGGTGAGTCATTAAGAATAAATGGATCTTCAAGAGGAAGACGGACACTGATATTAGTGTTACTATCTACAAAGCTCGACTTGTTGCAAAAGGATTTCGACAAGTTCAAGGGGTTGTCTACGATGATACTTTCTCACCCGTAGCGATGCTTAAGTCTGTCCAAATCATGTTAGCAGTTGCCGCATTTTATGAAATATGGCAAATGGAAGTCAAAACTGCATTCCTTAATGGATTTCTTAAAGAAGAGTTGTATATGATGCAACCAGAAGGTTTTTTTGATCCTAAAGTGCTAACAAAGTGAGCAAGCTCCAGCGATCCATCTATGGACTGGTGAAAGCATCTCGGAGTTGGAATATATGCTTTGATAAAGTGATCAAAACATATGGTGTTATACAGACTTGCGGTGAAGCCTGTATTTACAAGAAAGTGAGTGGGAGCACTACAACATTTCTGATAAGCATATGTGAATGACATATTGTTGATTAGAAATAATGTAGAATTTTCTGGAAAGCATAAAGGAGTGTTTGAAAAGAATTTTTCAAAGAAAGACCTCGATGAAGCTGCTTACACATTGAGCATCAAGATCTATAGAGATAGATCAAGACGCTTGATAAGTTTTTTCAATGAGTATATACCTTGACAAGATTTTGAAGTAGTTCAAAATGGAATAGTCAAAGAAGGAGTTGTTGCCTGTGTTGCAAGGTGTGAAGTTGAGTAAAGACTCAAAACTGGACCACGGCAGAAAATAGAACGAGAATGAAAAGTCATTCCCTGTGCCTCAGTCATAGGTTCTACAAAGTATGCTATGCTGTGTACCAGACCTAGTGTGTACCTCACCATAAGTTTGGCAAGAGGGTACAATAGTGATCCAGGAGTAGATCACTGGACAACGGGCAAAAATATCCTTAGTGGAATAAGGAAATGTTTCTCGGTTATGAGGTGACAAAGAGTTCATCATAAAGAGTTACGTCGATGCAAGCTTTGACACCGATCTGGATGACTCTAAGTGTCGATCTAGATACATATTGAAAGTAGAGAGCAATTAGCTAGAGTAGCTCCGTGCAAAGCATTGTAGACATAGAAAATTTGCAAAATACATACGGCTCTGAATGTGGCAGACCCGTTGACTAAATTTCCCTCACAAGCAAAACATGATCACTCTATGGGTGTTAATCACATAGCTATGAGAACTAGATTATCGACTCTAGTAAACCCTTTGGTTGTTAGTCACATGAAGATGTGAACTAATCACATAAAGATGTGAACTATTTATGTTAAATCACATGACGATGTGAACTAGATTATTGACTCTAGTGCAAGTGGGAGACTGAACAAAATATGCCCTAGAGGCCCTAGAGGCAATAATAAAGTTGTTATTTATATTTCCTTATATCATGATAAATGTTTATTATTCATGCTAGAATTGTATTAACTGGAAACTTAGTACATGTGTGAATACATAGACAAACGAAGTGTCACTAGTATGCCTCTACTTGACTAGCTCGTTGAATCAAAGATGGTTAAGTTTCCTAGCCATAGGCATGAGTTGTCATTTGATTAACGGGATCACATCATTAGGGAATGATGTGATTGACTTGAACCAATCCGTTAGCTTAGCACGATGATCGTTTAGTTTGTTGCTATTGCTTTCTT
Organism: Triticum urartu; assembly: GCF_003073215.2. Taxonomy (NCBI): domain Eukaryota; kingdom Viridiplantae; phylum Streptophyta; class Magnoliopsida; order Poales; family Poaceae; genus Triticum; species Triticum urartu. The sequence continues at coordinate 158,449,619 of NC_053027.1, forward strand.
CATGACTTATACATGTTTCTATGACTATGAGATTATGCAACTCCCGAATACCGGAGGAACACTTTGTGTGATACGAAATGTCACAACGTAACTGGGTGATTATAAAGGTGCTCTATAGGTGTCTCTGATGGTACTTGTTGAGTTGGCATAGATCAAGATTAGGATTTGTCACTCCGATTGTCAGAGATGCATCTCTGGGCCCTCTCGGCAATGCACATCACTATAAGCCTTGCAAGCAATGTAACTAATGAGTTAGTTGCGGGATAATGCATTACGGAACGAGGAAAGAGACTTGCCGGTAATGAGATTGAACTAGGTATTGAGATACCGACGATCGAATCTCGGGCAAGTAACATACCGATGACAAAGGGAACAACGTATGTTGTTATGCGGTTTGATAGATAAAGATCTTCGTAGAATATGTAGGAACCAATATGAGCATCCAGGTTCAGCTATTGGTTATTGACCGGAGATTTGTCTCAGTCATGTCACATAGTTCTCGAACCTGTAGGGTCTGCACGCTTAATGTTCGGTGACGATCAGTATTATGAGTTTATGTGTTTTGATGTAACGAAGGTAGTTCGGAGTCCCGTATGAGATCGGGGACATGATGAGGAGTCTCGAAATGGCCGAGACATAAAGATCGATATATTGGACGACTATATTCATACATCGGAAAGGTTCCGAGTGATTCGGGTATTTTTCGGAGTACCTGAGAGTTACGGGAATTCGCCGGGGAGTATATATATGGGCCTTGTTGGGCTTTAGGGGAAAGATAGAGAGGAGGCTGCACGCCCCCCAAGGCCTAGTCCAAATTTGACTAGGGGGAGGGGCGGCGCCCCCTCCTTCCTTCTCTTCTCTTTTCCCTTTCCTTCTCTCCTACTCCTACTACATGGAAGGGGGGAATCCTACTCCCGGTGGGAGTAGGACTCCCCAGGGCGCGCCATAGGAGGGCCGGCCCTCCTCCCTCCTCCACTCCTTTATATACGTGGCCAGGGGGCACCCCATAGACACACAAGTTGATCAGTTGATCTTTTAGCCATGTGCGGTGCCCCCTCCACCATAATCCACCTCGGTCATATCGTAGCGGTGCTTAGGCGAAGCCCTGCGTCGTTAGCATCATCATCACCGTCATCATGCCGTCGTGCTGACGGAACTCTCCCTCGAAGCTCTGCTGGATCGGAGTTCGTGGGACGTCACCGAGCTGAACGTGTGCTGAACTCAGAGGTGCCGTACGTTCGGTACTTGGATTGGTCGAATCGTGAAGACGTACGACTACATCAACCGCGTTCTCATAACGCTTCCGCTTACGGTCTACGAGGGTAGGTAGACGATAATCTCCCCTCTCGTTGCTATGCATCACCATGATCTTGCGTGTGCGTATGCTTTTTTTTAAATTACTACGTTCCCCAACAGTATTTCACCCAAATTTATTGATTCGACAGAAAGGGAGCCAAAGAATATTTATAAGCCTTAGCAGTTGAGGTGTCAATTCAACCATACCAGAGAAGTCACTTCGATGCAACAATATATTAGTAGCACGGTAATATGATAGTATTGGTTGCAGTGGCGACAATAGTGATAGTAACAGTAGCAGTTTTATAACAAGTGTAATAGTAGCAACAGTAATAGTAACTTGAGCAAAGACAATATCATGAAAAGCTTAGGCATGGAATAGCGATGGATATTTGGATGATATTTGTTATGTAACAATCACAATATATAGTGATACACAATAGCTCCAATTCATCAATCATATGTAGGCATGTATTCTGTATATAGTCATATGTGCTTGCAGTAAGAACTTGCATGACATATTTTGTCCTACCCTCCCATGGCAGCGGGGTCCTGATGGAAACTAAGGGTAATTAAGGCACTCCTTTCAATAGAGAGACGGAACAAAATATTAACAAAAGTGAATACATGAAGTCCTCAAATTACCATCATCCCCGGGGAGTATCCCAATTATTGTCACCTTGGGGTCTATGGATCAGAACAATAACAGGTGCATATAAATTGCAGATAGGATCAAGAATTCAAATATATTTATGGAAACATAATAGGTTGAGATCTGAAATCATGGACTCGGGCCCTAGTAACAAGCATTAAGCATAACAAAGTCACAGCAACATTGCTAATTGTGATAGGCATTGGGATTTCCCCGAATAGGAAGAGTGATGTAGTATAGTAGCATATAGTATTTCCCTCAGTTAATAACCAAGGTTTATCGAACCAATAGGAGACACACACAAACAAATGTAAGCAGTATCTACACACACAAAACAAATACTTGCACCCAACGTGGGCAAGAGGGTTGTCAACCCCCTTGTACTGAATTGCAAGGATTAATTTTGGTAATGCTAGATAGATAAATTGCAAAACAAAATAAAAGATAAATAATTGCAGCAAGGTAATTTAGGGTTTTAGTAAATATAAAGTGAATGGACCAGGGGCCATAGCTTTCACTAGAGGCACCTCTCTCATGAGAATAACAATGGTGGATATAATTATTGTTGGGCAATTGATAGAAAAGCGCATAGTTATAACATTATTCATGGCATGATCAATACATAGGCATTACGTCTGAAACAAGTATACATGAATGATTCTACATCTACTACTATTAGGGACTACCTTGTTCATATGAAACAAGATGCCTTATAAGAAATACATAATTTTAAACAACTTGAGGAAGAGAGTATCCGTCAAGCTTGTGGAGGCTTATGCAATTATTAAATGCTTTGTCTGGTCATCCTCTTCAAACAAATGAAATCGTTGATCTTCTATAATGGATTAACCGTTTAATCTAGGGACTACCTAGGTAGTTGTGATGGTTGTGTTTTTCAGGAAAGATCAGTTGAACATGCTCAAGAATTACTAAATAACTTATTGAAAATGCTGATGATTGGACACTACCCGAACCACCTCCTAATCCAACTCCGAAAAAGAGTGGTATTCTATCCTTAAGTCCCGAAGGTATAAAGAATATACCACCTATTGACAAATTACATGGGCTTGATCCTCCTACACAGGTAGTAGAGGTAAATTCTCTTTATAAATTTGATGAGGGTGATATTCCCTATAATAAGTCTTCTAGCCAATATTAGATGAATTTGATAATTTTGTAGTCAAACATCAAAACTTCAATATGCAAATAAGTGGTCGATTGAAACAAAATCCTATTATGATTGAACGTTTGAGTGATGTAGTCAGAATTTCTAATAATGTCAAAGGTTTATGCAAGCACTTTTCTATAGTTCACACTCAACTTGAACAAGTTTCTAGATCGCAACATGATTTGTTTAGGGACATGCAAAATAAACATGATAAGCATGTTGTTGGAGTAACAACTAGAGGAGGTAAAATGACTCAGGATCCTTTGTATCCTAATGGCCACCTTAAAATAATTAAACAAGATTCTCAGAGAATTAATGATAATGCACCTAGTTCACCTAAGAAGAAAAAGAAGAAGAAGAGAACTATGCATGCTTTTGGTGAACTGATGCGACTTGAACTACATCGGTATTTCCCCAAAGAGGAAGGGATGATGCAGCATAGCTATGGTAGGTATTTCCCTCAGTGATGAGACCAAGGTTGAGGGAGTCCTGGATTAGGGGGTCTCCAGACAGCCGGACTATATCCTTTGGCCGGACTGTTGGACTATGAAGATACAAGATTGAAGACTTCGTCCCGTGTCCGGATGGGACTCTCCTTGGCGTGGAAGGCAATCTTGGCAATACGGATATGTAGATCTCCTTCCTTGTAACCGACTCTGTGTAACCCTAGCCCCCTCCGGTGTCTATATAAACCGGAGGGTTTAGTCTATAGGACAACAACAATTATACCATAGGCTAGCTTCTAGGGTTTAGCCTCTACGATCTCGTGGTAGATCAACTCTTGTAATACTCATATCATCAAGATCAATCAAGCAGGAAGTAGGGTATTACATCCATCGAGAGGGCCCGAACCTGGGTAAACATCGTGTCCCCCGCCTCCTGTTACCATCCGCCTTAGACGCACAGTTCGGGACCCCCTACCCGAGATCCGCCGGTTTTGACACCGACATTGGTGCTTTCATTGAGAGTTCCACTGTGCCGTCACCGTAAGGCTTGATGGCTCCTTCGATCATCGGTAACGATGTGGTCCAGGGTGAGGTTTTCCTCCCCGGACAGATCTTCGTATTCGGCGGCTTCGCACTGTGGGCCAACTCGCTTGGCCATCTGGAGTAGATCGAGAGCTACGCCCCTGGTCATCAGGTCAGGTTCGGAAACTTAAACTACACTGCCGACATCCGCGGAGACTTGATCTTTGACGGGTTCGAGCCCATGTCAGGTGCGCCGCATGATCATGACGAGCATGATTTAGCTCTGCCGTCGGACAGTGTTCGGGAGATCACACCTGAAACTACTCCGACCCTCAATCCGGAGCAAATCACGCCATCCGAGGATGGGGGGATAGACCCCGCCATGGAGGCCGCACTCTCAATGGCGATGGAGCCGGATACTGACTTCACCCCTTACGAGAGCCATGTTGCCGAACCACTGGATTCGTCTCTGGCCACGGACTCCAAGCCGCCTGCGTCCGTGCCTATCGAATCCGATTGGGCGCCGATCATGGAGTTCACCTCCGTAGATATCTTTCAACACTCACCTTTCGGCGACATGCTAAATTCATTAAGGTCCCTCTTCTTGTTAGGAGAACCTTGGCCAAACTATGTCCGGCTAGAATGGGATGCGGATGACGAAGAAATTCGCTCCCCACCCACCACCCACTTAGTAGCCACTATCGACGATTTAACCGACATGCTCGACTTCGACTTCGAAGACATCGATGGTATGGACGACGATGCAGGAGACGAACAGGAACCACCGCCCATAGGGCGATGGACCTCCACCTCATCATATGATATATACATGGTGGACCCCCCCAAAGAAGGCAATGGTGACGAGACAGCGGGGGATGACCCCTCCAAGAAGCAACCCAAGCGCCAGCGTCAGCGGCGCCGCTGTAAGTCCCGCCATAGCAAATGTAGTGATACCGGCACAAGAGACAATAACACTCCGGATAGTGCCGAAGACGACAACAATCCCCTCTAGCATGATTTAGAGCGGGAGGGCGAACAAGCTAGCCCTCCAGAGCGGGCAGCAGATAGAGAATTGGAGGAGGACAATTACATGCCTCTCTCTGAAGACGAGGTGAGCCTTGGCGACGAAGAATTTATCGTGCCTGAGGATCCCGTCGAGCAGGAGCGCTTCAAGCACCGGCTTATAGCCACAACAAATAGCTTGAAGAAAAAGCAACAACAGCTTCGAGCTGATCAAGATTTGCTAGCAGACAGATGGACCGAAGTCCTTGCAGCCGAGGAATACGAACTCGAGCGCCCCTCCAAGAGTTGCCCAAAGTGCAGGTCGCAACCCCGACTCGAGGAGGAAGCATTGAAACCTACATCACCAGTGTACGATGCGGCTGACCGGCCACCTCGTGGCCGAGCCAGAGAGGCGTTTCAGCCTGAAGTTCAGCCTGCACCCCGTCGCCACTCAAACAAAAATACCAAGGCCCAGGGCAACACACAGGACATGCGAGACTTATTGGAAAGCAGGGCAAAACATGCAAGGTCGATATACGGGTCACAGGGGCGTGCGCCAACGCGGGACGATGACCGTCACGCCGGATACACTAAAAGTAAATCCGGCCGGGTCGAATACAACAGACAAGACTCATATGAACTACATCGTGATATAGCCCGGCACAGAGGCACCGCACACCCCCTATGCTTCACTGATGAAGTTATGGATCACGAATTCCCGGAGGGTTTTAAACCCGTAAATGTCGAATCGTATGATGGTACAGCAGATCCTGCTGTATGGATTGAGGATTTCCTCCTCCACATCCACATGGTTCGCGGTGATGATCTGCATGCCATCAAGTACCTCCCACTAAAACTCAAAGGACCAGCTCGGCATTGGCTGAATAGCTTGCCAGCAGACTCCGTCGGCAGTAAGGAGGATTTGGAAGACTCATTCCTTGACAACTTCCATGGCACTTATGTGCAACCACTAGATGCTGATGACTTGAGCCATATAACTCAGCAGCCACGGGAATTGGCTAGGCAATTCTGGACACGGTTCCTAACTAAGAAAAACCAAATTGTCGACTATCCGGATGCAGAGGCCTTAGCGGCATTCAAGCATAACATCCATGACGAGTGGCTCGTCCGACACCTCAGCCAGGAGAAGCCGAAGTCTATGGCAGCCCTCACGACACTCATGACCCGCTTTTGCGTGGGCGAGGATAGCTGGCTGGCTCGTAGCAACAACACATCAAGGAATCCGGGCACTTCGGATACCAAAGATGCTAACGGCAGACCACGTCGTAACAGACACAAGCGCCGCAACAACGGCGATAACGTCGATGATACGTCAGTCAATGCCGGATTCAGAGGCTCTAGATCCGGTCAGCGGAAAAAGCCATTCAAAAGAAGTACTCCGGGCCCGTCTAGTTTGGATCGCATACTTGATCGCTCGTGTCAAATCCACGGCACCCCCGATAAGCCAACCAATCACACCAACAGAGAATGCTGGGTGTTCAAGCAGGCCGGCAAGTTGAATGCCGAAAACAAGGACAAGGGGCTGCATAGTGATGACGAGGAGGAGCCCCGGACGCTGAACACGGGAGGACAGAAGAGGTTCCCCCCACAAGTGAATATGGTGAACATGATATACGCAACCCACATTCCCAAGAGGGAACCGAGGAGGCCTGAGAGGCGGTGGTTTACCCTGTGGCGGATGTCAGCGGTGCGAGTCCGCTTATCTCCAGCCCGTGAACTTAGCGGATACTATGATAGCGATAGCACCGAATTTTGCCAATTCGGCAGTTCGATCTATGATTTCACATTCATGGACGTTGATAAGATCCTTCCATTTAGTAGCACCTTAGGATGGCATAGCCTTAACGTTATTATATTGTTCAATATGTTCGCGGAGAATTTTATGAATTTCGTCGACTCGAAGGGTTGCCATTAGTGTTTCTTGACTCTTTTTTCGGAAGCAAGGGGAAAAATAATGCCTAAATTCTAAACGAAAGTAGAAGTTCAAGGCCTAATTAATTTAATTATCTCTTCCATTCCAGGGACCCGAGAATGCCAATATTAGCACGAATCGTACGGAAATGTAACTCGGTATTCAAATAACTATTCAGAGTTCCTAGAGCTCCTTGTACGGCCTGTTGGAAAACCCGTTGTCGGACCTGATTCAAGCGTGCACTAAGGGACGTCTATGCGATGGAGCCCGTCGCCCCAAAGTTCAACCCATGGTTCTCTTGTCCGATCACCTTCGATCGTAGGGACCACCCCACTAGTATCCGTCATGGCGGATCCTTCGCATTGGTCCTAGACCCCATCATCGACGGATTTCACCTCACTCGAGTCCTTATGGACTGCGGCAACAGCCTGAACCTGCTCTATCAGGATACAATGCGCAAAATGGTTATAGATCCCTCGAGGATCAAACCCACCAAAACCACCTTTAAGGGCGTCATCCCAGGTGTAGAGGCCCATTGCACGGGCTCAATCACACTGGAAGTGGTCTTCGGATCTCCGGACAACTTCCGAAGTGAGGAGTTAATCTTCGATACCGTCCGGTTCCACAGTGGCTATCACGCACTGCTCGGGCGAACCGCATTTGCAAAATTCAATGCGGCACCGCGTTAAACATACCTCAAGCTCAAGATGCCAGGACCTAGGGGGGTCATAACAGTCAATGGAAACATAGAACGCTCGCTCCGCATGGAAGAGCACACTGTGGCCCTCACAGCAGAAGCACAAAGCAGCCTTTTAAGGCAAACCGCCAATTCGGCGATATAGCCCCCGGACACCGTCAAGCGAGTCCGAAGTAACCTGTAACAGGATCGCCTGGCATGTTCAGAGCTCGCCTAGCAATTCGGCCCCCATCCCAGTCCTAGTCAAGCGATGAAATCCGTGCCGTGCGTACATAATTACGCACTTAAAATACCATGGGCATAGGCGGGGGCACGATCAGGGCACGTCCCACAATGCGGCTTAACCGCCCTAGGGGCTGCATACCTTTTTCATTTTTTCTCTTTCAGGACCTTACTCTCTGGAAGCCCTTTCCGGCAGTATGATTGCCAGACACATTACGGGAAGGAACAACCAAGGAGGCAAGAAGCTAAGACGTACAAGGGAACCCCCAGGTGGTCTCTAATAACAATCGATATACCAGCTTTTTACTACCCATACGCAGCTTGCCCTTGGATAGGACATGTCAGATAGTCCTATTTTTTTGCTTATTGGGCTACTTGTATCAGTACGCTTCGACGTATTATTTAAATAACAATGCATAGCATCAGTCTATTATTGCATTATCCATCCCTTTTTTCTTATATGTTCATTTAAGACAACTTGCACCCATACATTCTGGTACGGTCAGTATGCCAGGGGCTTTCGTTTACCCCATAATACGACGTGAGAAGTCCAAACACTTTCAACATTGCAGCACCCCGAACTTATAGCATTATATGCATCAGCTCCGAATCATGTCTTGGGTCAATAGTTGGGATTGCCCGGCTCCCATGTTTTGGTACCTTACGTTCCGCTATATCGGCTAAGGTAGCGTTGGGAGAACTACTGCGGTTGTGTCCCGGTTCTTCCGTACGAGCACCTCTGTAGAGAAAGCCGAAAACTGACTGTCATGATAAGGCGAGAGCTGGTCGCTGTTCGAGAGGTCTCAAGTCCTTAAAGACTTTTTCCGCTTCAGGCGAGGAGTCGGCCTTGCCCGACTTAGGCGTATATAGCGCCCCAAATTCGGCCTTCCAAATACTAGGGGCTTCGCCAAAATTTAAAATTGTAGACTTCTATGGCTAAGTGAGAGTGATAAAGCCTTATAGTCCGATTGCCTGGTTCGTTGTGCTGAACACCTCCCTCGAAGGACCCAAAATTGGGATAAAGAGTGCTCAGGTTTATCCCGAACACCCCAGTACTAGTTACATGGGGGCAGAAGCCGACGACTGGCCAACCCTCAGATTTTATAAACGGCCACACAGAAGGTAGTATTTTAAATTCAAAAAGCGTTGCATAGCGCAAATGAACTCGTTTCACATTACAGGATCACATGAGCATGTTCATTCAAAAATTACATCTCTAGCACATTCCTCCGCCACAAGGAGGGAACCCTTCAGGACACTATCATAATACATTTCGGGGCAGCGATGCTCCTTGCCCTCCGGCGACCCCTCCTTCACCAGCTTTACGGTGTCCAGCTTCGCCCAGTGCACCTTCGCCCGGGCAAAAGCCCTGCACGCACCCTCGATGCAGACAGACCGCTTTATGACTTCAAGCCGTGGGCAAGCATCCACAAGCCGCCTCACCAGACTGAAGTAGCTGCTAGGCAGGAGATCACCATGTCACATCTGGACTATAAGACCCTTCATGGCTTGTTCGGCCGCCTTGTGAAGGTCGACCAGTTGCTTCAGCTGATCGCTCAAGGGCATTGGGTGTTCGGTCCCAGTATACAAAGACCAAAACAACTTTTCCGTCGAGCTCCCCTCCTCATCTCGGTAAAACTCCACGGCATCCAGTACACTGCGGGGAAGATCTGCGAACGCTCCTGGAGAGCTCCGAACTCGGGAAAGTAAAAGGAAAGTTTCCTTCACATGCTTGCTTTGCATAATGAATGCCTTACCCGCTGCTATCTTCTTCACCGCATCAATCTCCTGGAGGGCCTTGTGGGCTTCAGCCTTGGCGCTCTGTGCTCTTTCAAGCGCCTTCTCAAGCTCGGACTCTCGCGTCTTAGAGTCAAGCTCCAAGGACTCGTATTTTTTGGCAAGAGCCTCAAGCTCTTGCTGCACCTCGCCTACCCTGGCTTCTTGCTTTTCCCGCTCAATGCGCTCCATGGCCGATTTGTCTTCGGCCTCGGACAGCACCTTCTTCAGGGTCGCCACCTCGGTCATGGCCCCTAGCAAATTCATGATGATCCTATTACTTTACAACCGAATTTCTTTTTAATATACAGACAAGGTATTGCTTACCTTTGCTCTCCTCGAGCTGCCTCTTGGTAAGGCCAAGCTCTTCCTCGGACCGCTCAAGGTCCTGCTTCAGTGCATCGACCTCCGTAGTACGTGCGGCAGTGGCTAGCAGTGAAGCCTGCATATGCACATAGACATATTCTGATTAGACTCCTGAGTCATTATTTGATCCTCTATTCGGCCTTTCTTCGCGAACGCCAAACAGAGCATCAGGGGCTACTGTCTATGTGGTAATATTTTCCTATATTTTGATTGCTTACCTGAAAGCCTGTTAGGAGGCCGGCACAAGCTTCGGTTAGTCCGTTTTGGCAGACTGAACTTTCTCGATCACTGCACTCATGATAGTGCGGTGCTCTTCGTCGATGGAAGCGCCGCGAAGCGCTTCCAGCAAGTTGTCCGGTGCCTCTAGATGGACAGAGGCCACCGGCATTTGCGGCTTGCCCCTCTTAACGGGGGATGGCCTGCCGGAGTTCGGAACCACCAAAGGTCCCAGCGCAGTGTTCGGCTGGGGGCCGAACTTTGAGCCCGTGGGAGTCTTGCTCCCTTTGCGCCCAGGGTTCGGAAGGTCGCCTCGAGGCGCCCCCAGGACTACCTCACCTCGGCTCGGTGTCTTTTGAGACAACACCTCGATGTTGTCCGTAGGGAAAGGGGTGGAGGCGGTCGGAAGTGAATCGCTATTCATATCCGACGAGTCCAAAGAACCATCCGACGAAGATACGTCGAGACGGGCTCGAGACAGACTGCATAATCATATTCGGCGTAAGGAGAAGCAGTGCAATAAAACATACCATGAATTACTATGGTATACGGATACTTACGACTTCGCCAGGGGCTTGTCTCTGGGTAACCACTCGTCATCGCTGTAGGCGGCCATCGTGGAGCAGCCCGGAAGGAGGGTCCTTCACTTCTTGGACCCTTCGGCCTCCCCGGTTGGGGTGGCCTTCCTTTTCTTGTCTCCCCGGGCTGGGGGGGGGGGGAGAACTTTCCTATTCCTCCTCCTCGTTTTCGTGGGAGGAGTGCGCTTTGGAGTTATTGGACGATGAGTCCGATATAACCTTGCGCGAGAGACCCTTTCGGGTCCCCGTGGCCTTATTCTTGGCCTTCTTCACCGGCACCTCGTAAGGCGCCGGAACCAGCATCTCCGTTAGGAAAGCATCTGCAGGATCTTCAGGCAGGGGGGCTGGGCAATCGATCTGCTCCGCTGTCTCTACCCAGTCATGTTAATGGCATGGAAGCTTAGATCCCACACATGATTAAACCGGGGCAAATAAATATCCTATGAGATATAAAAACTTACCGGATTGGCATGGCGCTTTATGCTGAGTCCGCGGTCCTCGGTAAGGGGAGGAGGTACTTTGACGCCCTTGAACAACACCTTCCAGACGTCCTTGTGCGTTGTGTCGAAGAGCTCTCGCAGCGTCTGGTGCTTGGCCGGGTCGAACTCCCACAAATTGAATACCCGTCGTTGACACGGGAGGACCCGGCGGAAGAGCATGACCTGGACCATGTTGACGAGCTTGATTTTCTTGCTCATCATGTTCTTGATGCAGGTCCGGAGTCCGGTCAGCTCTACCGTGGAACCCCAGGACAAGCCCTTCTCTTTCCAGGAAGTGAGCCGCGTGGGGATTCTGGATCGAAATTCGGGGGCCGCCACCCAGTTGGTGTCGCACGGCTCGGTGATGTAGAACCACCCCAATTGCCACCCCTTTATGGTCTCCACATAGGAGCCTTCGAGCCAGGTGATGTTAGGCATTTTGCCCACCATGGCGCCTCCGCACTCTGCTTGCTGGCCGACCACCACCTTCGATTTAACATTGAAGGTCTTCAGCCACAGGCCGAAGTGGGGCCTGATGTGGAGGAAGGCCTCGCACACGACGATAAACGCCGAGATGTTGAGGATGAAATTGGGGGCCAGATCATGAAAATCCAGCCCGTAGTAGAACATGAGCCCGCGGACAAACCGGTGAAGGGGAAATCCCAGTCCGCGGACAAAGTGGGTAAGGAAAACTACCTTCTCATGGGGTTCGGGCGTAGGGATGATCTGCCCTGCATCTGGCAGCCGGTGCACGATGTCCACGGCCAGATATCCGGCTTCCCATAGCTTTGTGATGTTCTCCTCCGTGACGGAGGAGACCATCCACTTGCCTCCCGCTTCGGACATGCTTGGAGTGGTTTAAGGAGAAAGACGCGAACTTGGGCGCTGGATCTTGAGTGTGCGAGAATGGATAAGCAAGGAGGAAGAAGGCATGGGTAAAAAGGGTGAATCTTTGTCCCTTTATAAGGGCAGAAGAGGCGATGCGCCTCCCCACTTACCTGGTAAAATCGCTTATTCCCCAAACGCCGTAATTGATGGCGCGGTTGGGTTACCCATACCCGTATTGATGAGAATCCCGTGATAAGGGGACATGATCTCTGCTTCGACAAGACGTGTCAAGAAAACCACCTCGCAATATGTGCAGTGCTAGTTGAGAAAAACGGTTCGAATAATGATCGGGCCATGGCATGATGTCATGTTGCTAAACGTGTCAGCAGATTAGATTTGTGGAAATATTATTCTCTCTACGGTGGTATGTGGAACTTGTTTTGCAGAGCCAGACACTATCCTTGTGTTCAGAATCTTCTATGGAGTATTCGGAGGAAGAACCCGCCTTGCAATGCCGAAGACAAATCTGCGCGCCGGACTCATCGTCATTGAAGCCTGGTTTAGGGGCTACTGAGGGAGTCCTGGATTAGGGGGTCTCCGGACAGCCGGACTATATCCTTTGGCCAGACTGTTGGACTATGAAGATACAAGATTGAAGACTTTGTCCCATGTCCGGATGGGACTCTTCTTGGCGTGGAAGGAAAGCTTGGCAATACGGATATGTAGATCTCCTTCCTTGTAACCGACTCTGTGTAACCCTAGCCCCCTCCGGTGTCTATATAAACCGGAGGGTTTAGTCCGTAGGACAACAACAATTATACCATAGGCTAGCTTCTAGGGTTTAGCCTCTACAATCTCATGGTAGATCAACTCTTGTAATACTCATATCGTCAAGATCAATCAAGCAGGAAGTAGGGTATTACCTCCGTCGAGAGGGCCCGAACCTGGGTAAACATCGTGTCCCCCGCCTCCTGTTACCATCCGCCTTAGACGCACAGTTCGGGACCCCCTACCCGAGATCCACCGGTTTTGACACCGACAAAGGTTATCGAACCAGTAGGATAACCACGCAACACTACGTGAACGACACCTGCACACAAAGAACAAATACTTGCAACCCGACGTAAAAGAGGGGTTGTAAATCCCTCCCGGGTAAAAGATAGGTAGAATTGTAGTAGATTGGATAAATAGATCTCACGGGAATGCGAGATAAATTAAATAATAAGAAATTGCAGCAAGGTATTTTTGGGTTTTTGGATTAATAGATCTGAAAATAGAAGCGAATAAAAATAGGTCTCAAAGGCAAATATGATAAAGAAGAGACCCCGGGGCCGTTGATTTCACTAGTGGTTTCTCTCGAGAAAAATAACATATGGTGGGTAAACAAATTACTATTGGGAAATCGATAGAACTTCAAATAATTATGATGATATCCAGACAATGATAATTATATAGGAATCACGTCCAAAATTAGTAGACCGACTTCTGCCTGCATCTACTACTATTACTCCAGACATCGACCGCTATCCAGCATCCATCTAGTGTATTAAGTTCATGGAGAAATGGAGTAATGCAATAAAAATGATGACATGATGTTGACACGATCTATTCATGTAGGAATAGACCCCATCTTGTTATCCTTAATAGCAATGATACATACGTGTCATTTCCCCTTCTGTCACTGGGATTGAGCACCGTAAGATCGAATCCATCACAAAGCACCTCTTCCCATGGAAAGAAAAATCGACCTAGTCGGCCTAACTAAACCAAATATTCGAAAAGAAATATGAGGATATAAGTAATCATGCATATAAGAGATCGAAAGACTCAAATAACTTTCATGGATAAAACAAAGATCTGATCATAAACTCAAAATTCATCGAATCCCAACAAACACACCGCAAAAAAGAGTTACATCAAATAGATCTCCAAGAGACCATTGTATTGAGAATCAAAAGAGAGAGAGAGAGGAAGCCATCTAGCTACTAACTACGAACCCATAGGTCTACAATGAACTACTCACACATCATCGGAGAGGCACCAATGAGGATGATGAACCCCTCCGTGATGGTGTCTAGATTGGATATGTGGTTTCTGGAACTTGTGGCGGCTGGAATTGTGTTTCGTCGACTCCCCTAGGGTTTATGAAATATTTGGGTATTTATAGAGCAAAGAGGCGGTGCAGGAGGCCACCGGGGTGGGGCGCGCCTGGGCCCCTTAGCGCGCCAAAGTGGGTTGTGCCCCTCTCGGGGCACCCCTCTGGTACTTCTTTGGACCATCATGTGTCTTCTGGCCCACAAAAATTCTCCAAAAAGTTTCGCTGCATTTTGACTCTATTTGGTATTGATTTTCCGCGAAGTAGAAAACAAGCAAAAAACTGCAACTGGCACTGGGCACTATGTCAATAGGTTAGTCCCAAAAAATGATATAAAGTTGCTATAAAATGATTGTAAAACATCCAATAATGATAATATAACAGCATGGGACAATCAAAAATGATAGATACGTTGGAGACGTATCAGCAACCCCAAGCTTAATTCTTGCTCGTCCTTGAGTAGGTAAATGATAAAAACAGAATTTTTGATGTGGAATGCTGCCTAACATGTTCATCACATATTCTTTTGTTTGTAGCATGGACATTTGGACTTTTATATGATTCAAAGCAATAGTCTAGTTTTGACATGAAGATTTCAATACTCAAGCATATCAACAAGCAACCATGTCTTTCAAAATATCAACACTAAAGCAAGTTATCCCTAGCCCATTATGCTCAATCATTGATCTATTCATGAAACACGCTCGCATATTAGCTACACCCAATGCTCAAGTACGATCATAGTGCCCCTTAGTTGGTGCTTTATAAGAGAAGATGGAGACTCAAATAAAAACAAAAAAATTCATAAAGTAAAAGAAAGGCCATTCGCAGAGGGAAGTAGGGATTTGTAGAGGTGCCAGAGCTCAAAGAGAAAAAGATAGAGATAAAAACATTTTGGGTGGCATGCTTTTCATGTCAATGAAAAGGATCAAGTAGTTCCCAATACTTTCCATGCTAGATATATCATAGGCGGTTCCCAAACAAAAAATAAAGTTTATTCCTTTTTCCACCATACTTTCACATTTCACGGCTAACCGAATGCACGGGTGCTGTCCATACCAAGACTTTCCAAGGAATTTATATTTGACAACATGAAGTAAATTCATTTTTCATTTCGGGACTGTGCATCCCTAATACCTTTGCCGTACTCTCGTGCCATGACAAGTGAATAAACACTCATCTTGAGAATAACACTTCTAGCATGGGAAAATATCAGCCACCCCCACCCCCTACCGTTTCATGAGCGGTACGAGTGCACAAAATAGAAATTTATTTTTAAAATTAGAGATGGCACATACAAATTTGCTTAGAACGGCAAAAGAATACCACATATAGGTAGGTATAGTGGACTCATGTGGCAAAACTGGTTTAAGGATTTTGGATGCACAAGTAGTAATCATACTTAGTGCAAATGAAGGCTAGAAAAATATTGAGAAGCATCCAACCAAGAAACGGAAAATCTCATAAGCGACCATTAAGCATAACTAACACCGAATAATGTACCACAAGTAGGATGTAATTTCATTACATAACTATTGACTTTCGTGCTTGCATAGCGCTACTTCTTGAGCTTGCGTTGGTTTTTCCCTTCAAGAGGAAAGGGTGATGCAACACAGTAGAGATAAGTATTTCCCTCAAAGAACCAAGGTATCAATCCAGTAGGAGAAACACACAAGTCCCCAATAGATGCACCTGCACAAACAATCAAACACTTGCACCCAACACGATAAAGGGGTTGTCAATCCCTTCACGGTCACTTGCAAAGGTGAGATCTGATAGAGATAAATAGAACTGGAGAAAAGATACAATATTTTTGGGTGTTTTGGTTTATAGATCTGAAAATAAAATATTGCAAGAATAGTAAATCAAAAACTAATATGATGGAAAATAGACCCGGCACTACTGCACGATGGTCCAAATGCGATAGTTGAATCAGAGACCCTTCAACGAAACTATATGCGATGCAATAATCACAAAAGGTGGTGTAAAAAACATCAAAAAAGGTGCAAAAAGTTTGTGATGGCGGCGGCATCAAACATGGTTCATATTAGACTTGCGTGTGCCTCATCTGGTTAATCTAGAAGAACTGCTTGCGATGATGCAGAACAATAGAAACGGGAAGCCAGATGAGGGTGTGTGTGATATACGACATACAGTTCACTAGGATGAACTGTGTGTGATTAGGAAACCTAATGGAAACGATTCAACTGAACAAGATGTGTGTGATACATGGCAAACAGGTCCATAATCAGAAATGTGTGCGAAGACTAATAATAACACAGACGATTGCTGCTAATAAGCCATGTGATTTCCTCTATCTACAGAAGAATAACATGTATATATATATAACAGAAATAAACATCTAATTACATAAGTGACTATACAGATCATTCGCATGCACCTCAATAAATTGCATGCATTCTAAAGTAGGAGAAACGATCGTGTAGTCATCTACTTCTTGTGATGCTCCCGCCACTAATCTGTGGCTCGATCCCTCATCTGGGGCAGGAACAAGACACTTCCTCATGTCAACGATCCAGCTGTACATCTTGTAGCTTGTGTACGCTTCCTTGGCCGCATACTTGACGTGTTGTTCATCCAGTCTCTCATGCCAAACACTGTGCCAGGCGTTCTTGCCCTTCTTGCTCTCATCCTTCATCTTCATGTAGTAGGGGTCGATGATGGCCGAGGCAAGGTCAACCAGAGAGTTCAGTTTGTTGTTGTCGATGCCCTAGACCTTGTAGTGGTGCTGGATGTTGAAAAGATTCGGGCATTTCAAGCCCAAAACCTTGAGCGCTTTTAGATCATTGGTGGTGTCCACTGTAGCGAAATTGTAGTCGGAGCTGTTGATAAACCTGGAGAAACGCTCGCAAGGTCTTGTGGCCAGGTGGTAGTGGTAGACGAGGACGTCATGTCACACGCACAACTGGGCGATGACAACCTTCCGACCGTACCCGACACGACCTATGGTGTACTCGAGGTCGAAGCCGACCACTTGGTACTTGTCCTCGGCAAGGAACTGCTCCATAGTTTGGATGGAGCTCTCCACCGAGACCGAATCGTTCGTGTACACCACCAAGAGGGCCTTCCTCCTCACGTGGGTGTCCACTACGTGATGCATGGTGAACTGTCCACCGTTGTCGTCGTCGGCCGCTGGGAGCACCATTGGAGCAACGGGGAGCGCCATTGCAACCGCTGGATGTCCTCTCTGTATGTATCATCGTGGGTGTGCTTATTGTGTCGTTTGACGCGAGAGATGAAGGTAAATGGCCGCAGGAATAAACGGGGGCTGAGCGGCCTGGATTCTCAGCGCGTTCGCATGGCAGTTTTTGCAGCACGTAACTGCATCGTTGTGCCGTGCCCGGCGCAACCGCATGCACACGAACATGCGTGATCGTGCACCAGCCCCAAACACTGGCAGCGCGCATGGAGGGACGAGGGGAAAGCACCCGGAGGGACGCAAGAGCAGAGCGCGCGTGGCGGGACGTGAGCAGAGTGCGGTGCGGCCGCCTCAACCGCAACCAACCACACGCATAGAGCAGTTGAACACGCAAGAAATGGTTCGCCTACAAGCCGGCCGACAGTTGCGTCGCTGCGTAGAGTGCGACCGTGTGCTACTACATCCGTCTTGGTCTATAGTCCCCTTTATATTCTGTGCCATACTTTGCCCTTAAATTTAACCAACAAAATGCATGTTATAAAAATTATATAATTGGAAACTATGTTCAAATACGAATCCAACTATATAATCTTTGGCGACATGCATTCATATTTTATTAGTTAAATCCTACTTATAAACCAGGACGGGGGTATAGTAGGTAATTAAATCGCAAATGTTTTCTTGTATTAACCGTATGTGTACGTGGCCTTTCGTCCTCCTCTCGCATGTCTTGTCACCCCGCTGCCACAGACGGCTTATAGTGCAAGCTCGCGCAGTGCGTGGGGGCGTTCCTTTGGCCAAATGGTGGCTAGAAGTGGCGCCAATGAATCGTCAGTGAGCCCGTTCCCACGCAACCTCGCAGGTTCCCGTGCAAGCTTCCCGCCTGACTCGGTGAAATCCCCCAAAATCCCAGTGCTTACCGGCCTGCTATATAAACCCTCATGGTCGGTGAGCCCCGCGTCGCATTTTCCCTCCCTCCCTGTAGCTTATCTCGTCTGCTTCTCCCACAATCGCCAATGGCACCGGTCCATCGTCGTCGTTCAACCACTCCGCCATCATCAGAGGATAGTTCCAGCTGGGAGGCTACACCGCGGCGACGGCGCAGTCCCCGGCGTAGTGTAGTGCGTGTGGCGTCCCTGTTGGGTGTGTGCGGAACGCCCACCACACGCTTCGCTGCCGCTGCCCGTCGGCAGCTGTTGCCGGCCGCCGTTGCCACCACACAACTGTCGAAAGCTAGGGCCATTGCCCGCTCCGCCGCCGCGGCCTGAAGGCAGGAGGTGGCCGTCGTGGCCGCCCCCGCTGGAGCATGTGCATGTAGTTCAAATTTGAATTATGCACATAAAATGCCTAGAAAACCCAGTTAAGGTATAAAAATTTCCAAACGAACCCCGAAAAATACCAAAATTTAACACAACACTCCTGTTGTTCTACGTTGACACTAGAATTTTTTTGAAAGCAACTAGAGGCAACGGATATCATTTTGTCCCCAAAGGTGGCACATTCCCTACCGAAACCATCAGGCTTGTTGTGAGCAGCTTATACCCAAACCTGCCCCAAATGGGACAAAAAATTTACCACGGCATGTTGATGCCGCTCCATGATAGCATGCCAAGTTTCATGAATTTCAGACGAGTTTTGGATTTACTAGAATTACAAAAGCAAGTACCTCAACGTTTTCCAGAGAGCCACGGTGTCATGGTGTTCGAAATTCATCCCCATTTCTTGCATGGGAAATAAGCATAAACCCATGGACACATATACGATTTTACAACCCATGTTGGTGCACCGGAGCATGTGCATGTAGTTTAATTTTGAATTGTGCACCTGAAATGGCTAGAAAACCAATTTAATGTATAAAATGTCCAAACGAACCCTGAATAATTCCAATTTTTATACGGCACACATGTAGTTGCATGTTCACTGTAGATAAAAGTTCTAGCAATTCAAACACCATCCATTGCCACTATGACCCCATTATGTAATTCAAATCAAGATGAAAAATCAAGGAGATCCCACACAGTTTATTATCACCAACCGTGTGAGATGCAGTACAAAATATCCTGGAGCATCATCGGTGTATAGTACGCCTATGGCTTACACGAGAAGGTGCATGCATCGGCTATAGTCCACAGTCGGCGTGTCAAGCACACTAGCTCGCTCCCCAAATATCATTTCACTGTTCAATCATCGCTGGTGAAAGATGGGGACATGGACCCGCATCGTGAGGGTAACTTCGGCGGACCACTCCAGCCAGAGCGCGGCCGGAGCCGCCATGCGCGTGCTAACAAGGTGCATGAGCACTGCCGCAATATGCGACTGGGCGGCCACGGCAGCCCATACGGCCGTTGTTGCTTCTCAGGTGATGGAAGCAACATCTGCCTCGGGGATAGCAACTGGGGAGCGTGACACAGTAGTTGTCCATTCTGCAGCGGCGGCCTTAGCCCTGATGGAGGCCACTGACAACCATGTCGAGGCCGCCCACACCTAGCTCGTGGCGGTCACCGCACAAATCGAACGAAGCTTCTGCAACAGCGATCGGCAACCCACAGCCGAAGAGTTGGCAATCGCCGAGAGCATTCGAGCAACCGTCCGTTCCTCCGCCGCATACCTTGCCACGACGGAGCCTGTCCAAGCCCAGATCGCGGCCGCCCACGCCCAGCTCGTGGCAGCCTTTTCCAAAGAGATGGCGGACGCGGATGGCGAGATGCTTGCCGAGTATGGTGTGATGGATGCCATGGATCCCCTTCCCCAGGAGACCGTCGGGGCAAGCTGGACATGGAGGCGGTGGTGGAGATCGATGAGCACCAGCCGCAGTAGTACTCTTTGTTTTTTTTAATTAAGAGCGCCGATCTTTAATTTGTTAGAGTAATGTTTAGGTCAGTTAGCTCTGTTTAATTGCTGAACTTGCTCGATTAAGAAGTGTGGGTGTGCTGTAGTCTCCTTTGTGTACCCAAATTATGCAATGACGTGGATGACCACTGTAACCAGGGAAATTCGAACCAAAATTTTTGACGTTCAAACTCATCACACATGGGTTAAGCTATCTGAATTGTTTATGATGTTCACATATCGTACACAGTTCTGAATAAGGGACCATGTCTGATGACATTTTGCGCGCCAGTTTTTTCGCTAAAGTGATTCAAAATTTTCGGCTTCCGCGGAAATATCTGCCCTCCGCCCCTCCCACTTACCAAAAGCCACATTTCCCCTGTTTTCGCCTTCCTTTCCAAGTTGAAACCTTCACTCCTTACTTGCAGCGTTGCCTCCTTGCTAGCGACCCTCCTTCACGCTGCTCGGCCTTGTCTATCCAGGCAGGTAATCCACACCTGACCCCCATCCTCCTCATCCTTCCACATCCCACATGCTCCGACCACCGGCGTGACACCTTCCACCCAAATCACCAACCCCTCCACCAAATAAGCACCGTCCTAAGCCATGGTGCACAGAGTATAGCCAGGAGCTCAAGGAGCATTTGGCAGCGGAGAAGCAAATCACGGCCGCACACGCGGATGAGGTCGCAATGGCTGCCATTTGTGCCGACCCCCATATCTTGGAGGAGCACCTTGCCATTTTCTAGCTACTCCGGTTAAGCATGCTCGGTTTACCCATTGTCTGTGCTGCTCCTGCCTTTCCTTAACAAATTCTAGTGAATTGTGCTATCCAATTTTACCATGCAATCTGTTGCTCTAGTGTATATGTTCTATATGTCATGTAGTGTGGTGCTCACTTATTAACTGTTTGGTTAATTAGTTGTCGTGTTTAGTTAATTGTTTGGTTCACTTATTAACAAATTCTAGTGATGTTCAATTCTCCAGGCTGTAATTTTGTATCGTCTTCCATGTGAGAAATAAATCGAATTTATCTTTACAAAATACATGAGAAACGAATACAATTGCTATATTTCCAAGTTGTCAAGCATGCTTGGTTTGGTTATACATTTTGCAATGTGGTGCTCAGTTAATGTTTGGTTCATTTGTTGTGGTGTTTAGTTAACAGTTTGGTTCAATTCCGCAATGCGATGTTCAATAGTTGTGGGCACATTCTGTTATTGTACACCATGTGAGAAGTAAATCGAATTTGGCTATACTAAATACATGAGAAACAAATACAATTGCTATATTTCCAAGTTGTTAAGCATGCTTGGTTTGGTTAATTATCCGATCTTTTATTAGGAGTATGTTATATTGTGCAATGTGGTGCTCAGTTAACATTTGGTTCATTTGTTGTGGTGTTTAGTTAACTGTTTGGTTCAATTCTGCAATGCGATGTTCAATTGTTGTGGGTGCATTCTATTATTGTATATCATGTGAGGAATAAATTGAATTTGGCTGTACTAAATACACGAGAAACAAATACAATTGCTATATTTCCAAGTTGTTAAGCATGCTTGGTCTGGTTAACTGTCTGATCTTCTATTAGGAGTATGTTATATTGTGCAATGTGGTGCTTAGTTAATGTTTGGTTCATTTGTTGTGGTGTTTAGTTAACTGCTTGGTTCAATTATGCAATGCGATGCCCAATTGTCGTGGGTAGAATTTTGTATTGTTGTGCATGTGCGGAATAAATCGAATTTGGCTGCACTTAATACATGAGAAACATATACAAGTGCTATATTTCTTAGTTCTTAATCATGCTTGGTTTGGATAAATGGGTTTTCCATGTGGCTTGAATTAATCTGATTAATCTGCAATGTGCTTATTTTTCATCAACATATTTTATTGATAGCATGTAAACCCTTACTTAACCTGATGACTAACCACCTTATATGTGTTGCAGGGAAACAATGGGAAGCACTGAGGTTTACAACCGAGGTTAGGACATGCATGATCCGTTGTCTAATAACACATTATTGTGCAATTGTAGGAATCATTTTAATATTTAGGTTTTTAACAATTTGGTCTTGCACATGTAGGTCTTGCTATCAGAGGTTTTGACCCACTGTTCGACCCTTTTTGCATATGGGGAAATGAGTTGTCCATGAATATCAATCAAGTCAAGAAACTCAGAAAGATTGTTAGGATAAAGAAATTAGCGACCAAAAACAACAAGATCTTTGTCTGCACAATGAAGAAGACATCAGTTAACTACAAGATGGTACTAACTATTATACCTTGCCTTTTTTATTCCTTTGCCCCATTTCCAATATAGAGAAGATATTTATGCACATCCTTGTTTTCAGGCCTTTCCAAAGAAGTTCACTGATGATTACCTCTCAAACCACATCTATGGTCAGGAGGCGAGGAAGGTTTTCATACAACACCCACGGTTCAATATTGAAGTGTTCCTGAAGAGGACGAAGGATGGATGGTCAATCATCCACAGGCACTGGCCTAAAGTTGCAAAGACCTTCAACATCAATGAAGGCTTAATATTCGCCTTCCGCTTCAGCAGTTTTCCATATGAGATGCATCTGTCTATGTACCGTCTATGATGCTAATTTCGAAAGGTTCTAGATGTTGCATGTGAAACTTGGTGCTGGTGCAGTTGTGTAATGGGGTAGCTGAGTGCTGAAGCTATAGCATGTTGTACTCTAATGTATTTCAATTATGAAATCCTGCTTCCTTAATATGGAAATGAAATATATTATGTGCTTAGTATGAATGTCAATTAGATTAATAAATGGATTATTAATAATAGGGCAATTAGCCTGCTAATGGACAATTAGCCTGCTAATTGGATTTTTCTATTACAAACGGTTATTCAAAAAACACCGTGGGCGATGACCTTAGGCAACGCACACAGTTTCTAGGAATAAACTGTGTTGGATCAATGAACAATCACACATGACATTCTCTTGAAAACTGTTTGCGTTAGGCCACCTTGCGCCAACGTTTACCACATAAAAACTGTGTGTGATGGACAACCTTTGCCACACAGTTTCTTCTACAAACCGTGTGTGATGCATTCAATAACGCAAACGATAAAATTGTTAATATCGTGTGCAATGGCAATGCTATCACAAATGATTTAACGGGGAAAATTTTGTGTGATGTACCTGTGAACGAAAACGTTTTCCTTGGAGCGACTGTGTGGGATGTATATACGAACGAAAACGTTTAGCATGGACTGACTATGTGGGATGTACTTACGACCGGAAACGATTTCGCATGTATAATTGTATTTTTAGCACTACTGTACGTATAACAATATTTGATCGCTCGCCAGTCGCACACGACCTCATTTTGCCGAGCGTGTGTGCCAGGAGGGCATATCCCCAATGGTTTCTGGGTCGTGTGGGAAGGGCCCGCCTATCGCCCACACTCATTTGGCGACGGTTCCAAATGTCGTCGCGGAAAGGGGTTAAAAACCATTTGTATAGCACCTCGCTGTACAAGTGCGGGGGCCATAGGTTTCACTAGAGGCTTGTCTCTTGAAGGCAAATAATATGGTGGGTGAACAAATTACTATTGGGGAACGCAGTAATTTCAAAAATTTCCTACACACACGCAAGATCATGGTGATGCATAGCAACGAGAGGGGATAGTGTTGTCTACGTATCCTCGTAGACTATAAGCGAAAGCGTTATGACAACGCAGTTGATGTAGTCGTACGTCTTCACGATCGACCGATCCTAGTACCGAAAGTACAACACCTCCACGATCTGCACACGTTTAGCTCGGTGACGTCCCATGAACTCACGATCCAGCAGAGTGTCGAGGGAGAGCTTCGTCGGCACAACGGCGTGATGACGGTGATGATGATGCTACCGGAACAGGGCTTCGCCTAAGCACCACTACGATATGACCGAGGTGGATTATGGTGGAGGGGGGCACCGCACACGGCTAGAAACAATCAACTTGTGTGTTCTAGGGTGACCCTGCCCCCGTATATAAAGGATAAAGGGGGAGGCCGGCCGGCCTTGGGGCACGCCAAGGATAGGGAGGAGTCCTCCTCCTAGTAGGATTAGGACTCCCCCTTTCCTAGTTCAACTAGGAAGAAGGAGGGGGAAGAAAAGAGAGGGAAAGAGGGAGGGAAAGAGGGGGCGCCTCCCCCTCCTTGTCCACTTTGGACTCCCAAGGGGGGGCGGCCAGCCTATGGCCCCTCCTCTCTCTCTCACAAGGCCCATGTTGGCCCATTAGTTCCCCCGGGGGTTCCGATAACCCCCTGGCACTCCGATAATTATCCGATGACCTCCGGAACTCATCTGGTGTCCGAATATAGTCATCCAATATACCAATATTTATGTCTCGACCATTTCGAGAATCCTCGTCATGTCCGTGATCACATCCAGGACTCTGAACTATCTTCGGTACATCAAAACACATAAACTCATAATACCATTCATCACCGAATGTTAAGCGTGCGGACCCTACGGGTTCGAGAACTATGTAGACATGACCGAGAAACGTCTCCGGTCAATAACCAATAGCGGAACCTGGATGTTCATATTGGCTCCCTCATATTCTACGAAGATCTTTATCAGTCAAACCGCATAACGATATACGTTGTTCCCTTTGTCATCGGTATGTTACTTGCCCGAGATTCGATCGTCGGTATCTCAATACCTAGTTCAATTTCGTTACCGGTAAGTCTCTTTACTCGTTTCGTTATGCATCATCTAGTAACTAGCTCATTAGTCACATTGCTTGCAAGGCTTATATTGATGTGCATTACCGAGAGGGCCCAGAGATACCTCTCCGACAATCGGAGTGACAAATCCTAATCTTGATCTATGCCAACTCAACAAACACCATCAGAGACACCTGTAGAGCACCTTTATAATCACCCAGTTACGTTGTGACGTTTGGTAGCACACAAAGTGTTCCTCCGGTACTCAGAAGTTTCATGATCTCATAGTCATAGGAACATGTATAAGTTATGGAGAAAGCAATAGCAACAAACTAAACGATCATCGTGCTAAGCTAGTGGATGGGTCAAGTCAATCACATCATTCTCTAATGATGTGATCCCGTTAATCAAATGACAACTCATGTCTATGGTTAGGAAACCTAACCATCATTGATTCAATGAGCTAGTCAAGTAGAGGCATACTAGTGACATTCTGTTTGTCTATGTATTCACACATGTACTAACTTTCCGGTTAATACAATTCTAGCATGAATAATAAACATTTATCATGATATAAGGAAATATAAATAACAACTTTATTATTGACTCTAGGGCATATTTCCTTCAGTCTCCCACTTGCACTAGAGTCAATAATTTAGATTACATTGTAATGATTCTAACACCCATGGAGTCTTGGTGCTGATCATCTTTGCTCGTGAGAGAGGCTTAGTCAACGGGTCTGCAACATTCAAATCCGTATGTATCTTGCAAATCTCTATGTCTCCCTCCCTGACTTGATCGCGGATGGAATTGAAGCGTCTCTTGATATGCTTAGTTCTTTTGTGAAATCTGTATTCCTTTGCCAAGGCAATTGCACCAGTATTGTCACAAAACATTTTCATTGGACCCGATGCACTAGGTATGACACCTAGATCAGATATGAACTCCTTCATCCATACTCCATCATTTGTTGCTTCCGAAGCAGCTATGTATTCCGCTTCACACGTAGATCCCGCCACGACACTCTTCTTGGAACTTCATCAACTGACAGCTCCACCATTTAATAAAAACACGTATCCGGTTTGTGACTTATAGTCATCCGGATCAGCGTCAAAGCTTGCATCGACGTAACCGTTTATGACGAGCTCTTTTTCACCTACATATACGAGGATCATATCCTTAGTCCTTTTCAGGTATTTCAGGATGTTCTTGACCGCTATCCAGCGATCCACTCCTGGATTACTTTGGTACCTCCCTGCTAAACCGATATCAAGGCACACATGAGGTCTGGTACACAACATTGCATACATAATAGAGCCTATGGCTGAAGCATAGGGAATACCTTTCATTTTCTCTCTATCTTCTGCAGTGGTTGGGCATTGAGTCTGACTCAACTTCACACCTTGTAACACAGGCAAGAACCCTTTCTTTGCTTGATCCATTTTGAACTTCTTCAAAACTTTATCAAGGTATGTGCTTTGTGAAAGTCCAATTAAGCGTCTTGATCTATCTCTATAGATCTTGATCCCCAATATATAAGCAGCTTTATCGAGGTCTTTCATTGAAAAATTCTTATTCAAGTATCCTTTTATGCTATTCAGAAATTCAGTATCATTTCTGACCAACAATATGTCATCTACATATAATATCAGAAATGCTACAAAGCTCCCACTCACTTTCTTGTAAATATAGGCTTCTCCAAAAGTCTGTATAAAACAATATGCTTTGATCACACTACCAAAGCATATATTCCAACTCCGAGAGGCTTGCACCAGTCCATAAATGGATCACTGGAGTTTGCACACTTTGTTAGCACCTTTTGGATCGACAAAACCTTCTGGTTGCATCATATACAACTCTTCTTTAAGATATCCATTAAGGAATGCAGTTTTGACATCCATTTGCAAAATTTCATAATCATAAAATGCGGCAATTGCTAACATGATTCAGACGGACTTAAGCGTCACTACGGGTGAGAAGGTCTCATTGTAGTCAACTCCTTGAACTTGTTGAAAACCTTTTGCAACAAGTCGAGCTTTGTAGACAGTAATATTACCGTCAGCGTCAGTCTTCTTCTAGAAGATCCATTTATTCTCTATGGCCTGCCGATCATCGGGCTAGTCAACCAAAGTCCACACTTTGTTCTCATATATGGATCCCATCTCAGATTTCATGGCCTCAAGCCATTTTGCGGAATCTGGGCTCATCATCGCTTCCTCATAGTTCGTAGGTTCGTCATGGTCAAGTAACATGACTTCCAGAATAGGATTACCGTACCACTCTGGTGCGATCTTACTCTAGTTGACCTACGAGGTTCGGTAGTAAATTGATCAGAAGTTTCATGATCATCATCATTAGCTTCCTCACTTACTGGTGTAGGAATCACTGGAACTGATTTTAGTGATGAACTACTTTCCAATAAGGGAGAGGTACAATTACCTCGTCAAGTTCTACTTTCCTCCCACTCACTTCTTTCGAGAGAAACTCCTTCTCTAGAAAGGATCCATTCTTAGCAACGAATATCGTGCCTTCGAATCTGTGATAGAAGGTGTACCCAACAGTCTCCTTTGGGTATCCTGTGAAGACACATTTCTCTGATATGGGTTCGAGCTTATCAGGTTGAAGCTTTTTCACATCAGCATAGCAGCCCCAAACTTTAAGAAACAACAACTTGGGTTTCTTGCCAAACCACAGCTCATAAGGTGTCGTCTCAATGGATTTAGATGGTGCCCTATTTAACGTGAATGCAGTCATCTCTAAAGCATAACCCCAAAACGATAGCGGTAAATCAGTGAGAGACATCATAGATCGCACCATATCTAATGAAGTGCGGTTACGACATTCGGACAGACCATTAAGTTGTGGTGTTCCAGGTGGCGTGAGTTGCGAAACTATTCCGCATTGTTTCAAATGAAGTACAAACTCATAAATCAAATATTCACCTCCACGATCAGATCGTAGAAACTTGATTTTCTTGTTACGATGATTTTCCACTTCACTCTGAAATTCTTTGAACTTTTCAAATGTTTCAGACTTATGTTTCATTAAGTAGATATACCCATATCTGCTCAAATCATCTGTGAAGGTGAGAAAATAACAATATCCGCCACGAGCTTCAATGTTCATTGGACCACATACATCAGTATGTATGATTTCCAATAACTCTATTGCTCGCTCCATTGTTCTGGAGAACGGAGTTTTAGTCATCTTGCCCAAGTGGCATGGTTCGCAAGTAGCAAGTGATTCATAATCAAGTGATTCCAGAAGTCCATCAGAATGGAGTTTCTTCATGCGCTTTACACCAATATGACCTAAACGGCAATGCCACAAATAAGTTGCACTATCATTATCAACTCTGCATCTTTTGGCTTCAATACTATAAACATGTGTATCACTCCTATCAAGATTTAGTAAAAATAGACCACTCATCAAGGGTGCATGACCATAAAAGATATTACTCATATAAATAGAACAACCATTATTCTCTGATTTAAATTAACATCCGTCTCGCATCAAACAAGATCCAGATATAATGTTCATGCTCAACGCTGGCACCAAATAACAATTATTTAGGTCTAAAACTAATCCTGAAGGTAGATGTAGAGGTAGCGTGCCGACGGATATCACATCGACTTTAGAACCATTTCCCACATGCATCGTCACCTCGTCCTTAGCCAATCTTCGCTTAATCCGTAGCCCCTGTTTCATGTTGCAAATGTTAGCAACTGAACCAGTATCAAATACCCAGGCACTAATGCAATCATTAGTAAGGTACACATCAATAACATGTATATCAAATATACCTTTCACTTTGCCATCCTTCTCCGCCAAATACTTGGGGCGGTTCCGCTTCCAGTGACCAGTCCCTTTGTAGTACAAGCACTCAGTCTCAGGCTTAGGTCCATACTTGGGTTTCTTCACTTGAGCAGCAACTGGCTTGCTGTTCTTTTTGAAGTTCCCCTTCTTCCCTTTACCCTTTTCCTTAAAACTAGTGGTCTTGTTGATCATCAACACTTGATGCTCTTTCTTGTTTTCTACCTCCGCAACTTTTAGCATTTGCGAAGAGCTCAGAAATCGTCTTATCCATTCCTTGCATATTATAGTTCATCACAAAGCTCTTGTAGCTTGGTGGCAGTTATTGAAGAAATCTGTCAATGACACTATCATCAGGAAGATTAACTCCTAGCTGAGTCAAGTGGTTGTGGTACCCAGACATTCTGAGGTGTATGTTCACTGACAGAACTAATCTCCTCCATTTTGCAGCTATAGAACTTATTGGAGACTTCATATCTCTCAATCCAGGCATTTGCTTAAAATATTAACTTCAACTCCTAGAACATCTCATATGCTCCATGACGTTCAAAACATCGTTGAAGTCCCGGTTCTAAGCCGTAAAGCATGGCACATTAAACTATCGAGTAGTCATCAGCTTTGCTCTGCCAGCTGTTCACAACATCTGGCGTTGCTCCTGCAGCGGGTTTATCACCTAGCGGTGCTTCCAGGACGTAGTTCTTCTATGTAGCAATGAGGATAATCCTCCAGTTACGGACCCAGTCTGTGTAGTTTTTACCATCATCTTTCAACTTAGCTTTCTCTAGGAACGCATTAAAATTCAACGGAACAACAACACGGGCCATCTATCTACAACAACATAGACATGCAAAATACTATCAGGTACTAAGTTCATGATAAATTAAAGTTCAATTAATCAAATTACTTAAGAACTCCCACTTAGATAGACATCTCTCTAATCTTCTAAGTGATCACGTGATCCATATCAACTAAACCATGTCCGATCATCACGTGAGATGGAGTAGTTTTCAATGGTGAACATCACTATGTTGATCATATCTACTATATGATTCACGCTCGACCTTTCGGTCTCAATGCCCCGAGGTCGTATCTGCATATGCTAGGCTCGTCAAGTTTAACCTGAGTATTCTGCGTGTGCCAAACTGGCTTGCATCCGTTGTATGTGAACATATAGCTTATCACACTCGATCATCATGTGGTGTCTCGGCACGACGAACTGTAGCAACGGTGCATACTCAGGGAGAACACTTATACCATGAAATTTAGTGAGAGATCATCTTATAATGCTACCGCTGATCTAAGAAAAAATAAGATGCATAAAGGATAAATATCACATGCAATCAATATATGTAATATGATATGGCCATCATCATATTGTGCCTTTGATCTCCATCTCCAAAGCACCGTCATGATCACCATCGTCACCGGCTTGACACCTTGATCTCCATCGAAGCATCGTTGTCGTCTCGCCAACTATTGCTTCTACGACTATCGCTACCGCTTAGTGATAAAGTAAAGCAATTACATGGCGATTGCATTTCATAGAATAAAGCGACAACCATATGGCTCCTGCCAGTTGCCGATAACTCTGTTACAAAACATGATCATCTCATACAATAAAATTTAGCATCATGTCTTGACCATATCACATCACAACATGCCCTGCAAAAACAAGTTAGACGTCCTCTACTTTGTTGTTGCAAGTTTTACGTGGCTGCTACGGGCTGAGCAAGAACCGTTCTTACCTACGCATCAAAAACGACAATGCGGTATAGTGATTGCTTTTTGATCTTTAGAAAGAACCCTGTTCATTGAATCCGACTGAACTAAAGTTGGAGAAACTGACACCCACCAGCCACCTGTGTGCGAAGCATGTCGGTAGAACCAGTCTCGCGTAAGCGTACGCGTAATGTCGGTCTGGGCCGCTTCATCCAACAATACCATCGAATCAAGAATCAACTAGTGACGGCAAGCAATATGTATATACCCACGCCCACAACTCCTTTCTGTTCTACTCGTGCATATAACATCTACGCATAAACCTGGCTCAGATGCCACTATTGGGGAACACAGTAATTTCAAAAAATTCCTACGCACACACAAGATCATGGTGATGCATAGCAACGAGAGGGGAGAGTGTTGTCTACGTACCCTCGTAGACCATAAGCGGAAGCATTATGACAACGCGGTTGATGTAGTCGTACGTCTTCATGATCGACTGATCATAGTATCGAAAGTATGACACCTCTACGATCTGCACACGTTCAGCTCGGTGACATCCCACGAACTCATGATCCAACAGAGTGTCGAGGGAGAGCTTCGTTAGCACAACGACGTGATGATGGTGATGATGCTACCGGAACAGGGCTTCGCCTAGGCACCACTACGATATGACCGAGGTGGATTATGGTGGAGGGGGGCACCTCACACGGCTGGAAACAATCATTATGTCACGACCATTTCGAGACTCCTCGTCATGTCCGTGATCACATCATGGACTCCAAACTATCTTCGGTACATCAAAACACATAAACTCATAATACCGATCGTCACCGAGCGTTAAGCGTGCGGACCCTATGGGTTCGAGAACTATGTAGACATGATCGAGACACGTCTTCGGCCAATAACCAATAGCGGAACCTGGATGTTCATATTGGATCCCACATATTCTATGAAGATCTTTATCGGTCAAACCGCATAACGATATACGTTGTTCCCTCTGTCATATGTATGTTACTTGCCCGAGATTCGATCATCGGTATCTCAATACCTAGTTAAATGTCGTTACTGGTAAGTCTCTTTACTCATTCCGTAATGCATCATCCCGTAGCTAACTCATTAGTCACATTGCTTGCAAGGCATATATTGATGTGCATTACCGAGAGGGCCCAGAGATACCTCTCCGACAATCGGAGTGACAAATCCTAATCTCGATCTATGCCAACTCAACAAACACCATCGGAGACACCTGTAGAGCACCTTTATAATCACCCAGCTACGTTGTGACGTTTGGTAGGAGTTGCATGATCTCATAGTCATAGGAACATGTATAAGTTATGGATAAAGCAATAGCAACAAACTAAACGATCATCGTGCTAATCTAACAGATGGGTCAAGTCAATCACATCATTCTCTAATGATGTGACCCCATTAATCAAATGACAACTCATGTCTATGGTTAGGAAACATAACCATCAGTGATTCAACGAGCAAGTCAAGTAGAGGCATATTAGTGACATTCTGTTTGTCTATGTATTCACACATGTACTAAGTTTCCGGTTAATACAATTATAGAATGAATAATAAACATTTATCATGATATAAGGAAATATAAATAACAACTTTATTATTGCCTCTAGGGCATATTTCCTTCAATTACTGTCAAGCAAGCGCAAAGTTATGACGATATCCAAGGCAATGGTTATGTAATATAGGCATCACGTCCGTGTCAAGTAGATCAACTCCTACCTGCATCTACTAATATTACTTCACACATCGACTGACTCCTGCCTACATGTAGAGTATTAAGTTCATAAAGAACAGAGTAACGCTTTAAGTAAGATGACATGATGTAGAGGAATAAACTCAAGCAATATGATGTAAACCCCATCTTTTTATCCTCGATGACAACAATACAATAGGTGCCTCGCTACCCCTACTTTGTCACTGGGTGAGGTGAAGGAAATATGCCCTAGAGGCAATAATAAATTTGTTATTTTATATTTCCTTATTCATGATAAAGGTTTATTATTCATGCTAGAATTGTATTGATCAGAAACTTAAATACATGTGGGAATACATAAACAAACACCATGTCTACTAGACTAGCTTGTTGATCAAAGCTGGTTAAGGTTTCCTAACCATAGACATGTGTTGTCATTTGATAATGGGATCACATCATTAGGAGAATGATGTGATGGACACGACCCATCCATTAGCTTAGCATAATGATCGTTTAGTTTTATTGCTATTGCTTTCTTAATGTGAAATACATATTCCTTCGACTATGAGATTATGCAACTCCCAGATACCGGAGGAATACCTTGTGTGATATCAAACATCACAATGTAACTGGGTGATCATAAAGATGCTCTACAGGTATCTCTGAAGGTGTTTATTGAGTTGGCATAAATCGAGATTAGGGGTTGTCACTCCGAGTATTAGAGAGGTATCTCTGAGCCCTCTCGGTAATACACATCATAAGATTGCAAGCAAATGACTAAAGGAGTTACTCACAGGGTGATGTATTATGGAACGAGTAAAGAGACTTGTCGGTAACGAGATTGAACTAGGTATGAAGATACCGATGATTGAATCTCAGGCAAGTAACATACTGATGGACAAAGGGAATTACTATGTTGTCATAACGGTTTGACCGATAAAGATAGAATATGTAGGAGCCAATATGGGCATCCAGGTTCCGCTATTGGTTATTGACTAGAGAGGTGTCTCGGTCATGTCTACATAGTTCTTGAACCCGTAGGGTTCGCACGCTTAATGTTCGTTGACGATATAGTGTTATATGAGTATATGTCTTGGTGACCGAATGTTTTTCAGAGTCCCGTATGAGATCACAGACATGACGAGGAGTCTCGAAATGGTCGAGAGGTAAAGATTGATATATAGGACAATGGTATTTGGACACCGAAAGTGTTTCGGGATGTACCAGTAAGGAATCAGGTCACCTGAAGGGGTTCCGGGCACCCCCCGGCAAGTTATGGGCCTTATAAGCCAAAGGAGGGGACAGACCAGCCCACAAAGGGGCTGGTGCGCCCCTCCCTTGTTTGGCCAGCCCTAGGGAAGGAAAAGGGCGAGGGATAGGCCCTCTTTCCTTTCCCTCTCATCGGAGAAGCGAAGGGGGGGGGCACCCTCCCCTGCCTTTCCCCGCGCTCCAAATAAGGAAAGGGGGCACGGCTTGGGAGGGACCCCTCCTACTTGGGAGCCTCCTTTGGCTACTCCTCCCTCCCTCCCACCTATATATATGTGGGGAGGGAGCGCCACACAAGGACACAACATTGTCTTAGCCGTGTGCGGCACTCCCCTCAACCGTTTACACCCCGGTCATATTTTCGTAGTGCTTAGGCGAAGCCCTGCAGAGATCACTTCACCATCACCACGCGGTCGTGCTGACAGAACTCGTCTACTACCTCGATGTTTTGCTGGATCAAGAAGGCGAGGGACGTCACCGGGCTGAACGTGTGCAGAATGTGGAGGTGCCGTACGTTCGGTACTAGCTCGGTTGGATCGCGAAGAAAGTTCGACTACATCAACCGCATTGTGAAATGCTTCCGCTTATGGTCTACGAGGGTACGTAGACACACTCTCCCCCTTGTTGCTTGCGTCTCCATGGATAGATCGTTATGTGTGCATAGATTTTTTTGTTTTCCATGCAACGATTCCCAACAGTGGTATTAGAGTGTCGGGGAAACGACATCTATGGGATCACGTGGATCCCTTCTACGGTTTGGCAGGGAAAGAAGTATGCACAAAGAGCAGATCCAGCGATCAACGCAAGGGATTTTTACCCAGGTTCGGGCCGCTGAGAAGCATAAAATCCTAGTCCTGCTTTAGTGTATTGAGGGTTCTTGAGCTCTTGCTAGCTGCTATGCATGCAAGCTGGGCCAGAAAGTCCAAAAAAAGTCCTTCTTTGTATCGCCTTGGGCCTCCTTTTATACCAAGGGGCTACCACAGTGGCGTACAACACATACATGAGGTGTAAAGTGGCTATAGTGCATATACTTATCCCTGTCGTCTTAGGACAAACACATTTAATGCGCCGTTTACGTGTCCCTCACTTTCTTGGGGGCGGAAAGAGAGCCTGTCCCGTCCATCGCCGCCTCACCCCATCTCAACACGTATCCAGGATGACGAGGCTCGCGGGGCCAGGCTGACAGGATAGTCACTGCGCTGGAGCGGTGGCAGGGCGGCGGGATCTTTGAACCTTGTTGTGGCCTCACAGACGTCCCTGACAAGATTCTTGCTAGGGCCTCACAACTGTTCCCGGCAAGAATCTTGCTTGGAAGTTCGCCTTTTAGTCTTCACAAAGATCTACATGCCACCACACAGACGCCCCTAGATCTCAGTCTTAATGTTGTCGATCGTGTCAGAGCTCTCAACCTCAAGGGAGATGGTCTTGCCATTGTCGATGGTGTCAAAGCTCTCAACCTCAAGGGGGATGGTCTCGCCGAGGCATCACTATGCAAACCATCCTGGCAAGAATCTTGTTGGGAGCCCAGCTCGTGGTCTTCTTTGGTTGTCTCGTATTTGCTTCCAGTTGTCCCTGGCAAGCCTTGCCATGGGTACTGCTGCAACTGCCCATGCACAAGTATGGAGTACTAAAGGGCCCAAACTCAAGTACACCGGCAGGAGCCCCTGATACGTCTCCAATGTATCTATAATTTTTGATTCTTCCATGCTGTTATATTATCGTTCTTGGATGTTTTATAATCATTTTATATCATTTTTTGGTACTAACCTATTGACATAGTGCCAAGTGCCAGTTGTTGTTTTTTGCATGTTTTTTACATCATAGGAAATCAATACCAAACGGAGTCCAAATGCAGCGAAATTTTTTGTGGATTTTTTTATGGACCAGAAGATATCCAGTGGGCCAAAGAAGCACCTGGGGGTGCTCCAAGGGGAGCACAACCCACCAGGGCGCGCCTGGAAGCCCAAGCGTGCCCTAGTGGGTTGTGCCCACCTCGGGTGCCCCCCGAACCGCCTCTTTACTCTATAAATACCCCAATATTCTAGAAACCCTAGGGGAGTTGACGAAAATCAATTCCAGCTGCCGCAAGTTCCAGAAACCACCAGATGCAATATAGACACCATCACGGAGGGGTCCATTATGTCCATCGGTGCCTCTACGATGATGTGTAAGTAGTTCTTTGTAGACCTTCGGGTCCGTAGTTAGTAGCTAGATGGCTTCCTCTCTCTCATTTGATTCTCAATGCAATGGTCTCTTGGAGATCCATATGATGTAACTCTTTTTGCAGTGTGTTTGTTGGGATCCGATGAACTTTGAGTTTATGATCAGATCTTTCTTTTTATCCATGAAAGTTATTTGAGTCTTCTTTTGATCTCTTATATGCATGATTGCTTATAGCCTCGTATTTCTTCTTTGATATTTGGGTTTTTTTGGCCAACTTGATCTATTTATCTTGCAATGGGAAGAGGTGCTTTGTGATGGGTTTGATCTTCCGGTGCTTGATCCTAGTGATAGAAGGGGAACCGACACGTATGTATCGTTGCTATTGAGGATAACAAGATGGGGTCTATTTCTACATAAATAGATCTTGTCTACGTCATGTCATCGTTCTTATTGCAATACTCCATTTCTCCATGAACTTAATACACTAGATGCATGGAGTAACAGTAGTAGAAGCAAGCAGGAGTCGGTCTACTAATCTTGGACGTGATGCCTATATAATGATCATTGCGTGGATATCATCATGATTATTTGAAGTTCTATGAAATTCCCAACAGTAATTCGTTTACCCACCGTTTGCTATTTTTTCTCGAGAGAAGCCACTAGTGAAACCTACGGCCCCGGGTCTCTTCTTTATTATATTTGCCTTTACGATCTATTTTCCTTTGCTTTTATTTTTCAGATCTATTAAACCAAAAACACAAAAATACCTTGCTGCACTTTATTTTATTTGGCGTTTGATCTATCAATTTATTACAACTCTCTTACGTCCGTTTGCCAATTTCTGGCGCCGTTACCCGAAAGGGATTGACAACCCCTTTAACACGTCGGGTTGCGAGTATTTGTTATTTGTGTGCAGGTGCTATTTATGTAGTGTTGCTTGGCTCTCCTACTGGTTCGATAACCTTGGTCTCATCACTGAGGGTAAATACCTACCATCACTGTGTTGCATCAACTCTTCCTCTTTGGGGAAATACCGACGTAGTTCTAGCGGACATCAAAAGGAATTTCTGGTGCCGTTGCCGGGGAGACATCATCAACATCTACCAGGTTCCTAATCAGAAATCTCATCTCCTCGCAATTTACATTATTTGCTATTTGCCTCTCGTTTTCCTCTCCCCCACTTCACAACAATGACTTCATTAGCACTCCGATTGCTCCTCCCGTCACTAATGCAGAGTCTTGTGATATTAATACCACTTTGCTGAATCTTGTTATGAAAGAAAAATTTTCCGATACTCCTAATGAGGATGCCGCGTCCCATCTTAACACATTCGTGGAATTATGTGATATGCAAAAGAAAAAAAGATGTGGACAATGATGTTGTGAAGTTGAAATTATTTCCGTTTTCTTTTTGAGATCATGCAAAAATTTGGTTTTCTTCATTGCCTCGCCATAGTATCGACTCTTGGAATAAGTGCAAAGATGCTTTTATTACTAAATATTTTCCGCCCGAAAAAATATTTCCCTTAGAACACGGATCATGATTTTCAAGCAACTTGAGCATGATCATGTTGCACAATCTTGGGAAAGGATGAAAATGATGCTAAGGAATTGCCCAACTCATGGGTTAAATCATTGGTTGATCATACAATTTTTTTTACGCGGGGTTGAATTTTGTTTCTCATAATCTTTTAGATTCCGCCGCGGGTGGTACTTTTATGGAAATTACCTTGGGTGAAGCCACCAAATTTCTTGATAATATTATGGCAAATTATTCACAATGGCATACCGAAAGAGCTCCTACTAGTAAAAAAGTTAATTCGGTTGAAGAAATTTCTTCTTTGAGTGAAAAAGTTGATGCTCTTATGAAATTGGTTGCTAGTAAAAGTGCTGCTATTGATTTTAACGATGTGCCTTTGTCTACTTTGATTATGCAAAATAGTGATGCCGTAGATGTGAATTTTATCTTGGGAAATAATTTCAATAACAATGCTTATAGAGGTAATTTTAATCCTAGGCCTTTTCCTAGTAATTCCTATAATAATTATGGTAATTCCTATGGTAATCCTTCTTACAGTAATAATAGGAACACCTCTGAGCTTGAGAATAATATTAAAGAATTTGTCAACACTCAAAAAGTTTTCAATGCTACAATGGAAGAAACATTGAATAATATTAATGATTTGTCTAGAAGTGTTGATAGAATTTCTCATGATGTAGAAAATCTCAAGATGAAAATTTTTGTGCCTAAGGTTGAGGAATCAATTAAAGCTCTTTATGTTTCTATGGATGAAAGTAAGAAAAGAACCGCTATGCTTAGAGCTAGAAGATAATTTTTAGAAAAAACATTTTCTAGTGATGGCTTTCATAAAAGTGATGAAGATCTTAAAATGATTGGTGTTTCTTCTATTGATTCCTTGTTTAGTAAAATTAAGATTGATGATAAAGGGACTGGAGAAGAGTCAACTTTAGCTAGAAGGCATCCCGATAATTCGGAGGGTGAAAATCTTGTTGAGAAAATTGATAAAAGTGGGTTTGAAGAAGTCAAAACTTTAACTAGTGATGTGCCCACTCTTTTGGATTACAAAGACTTTAATTATGATAGTTTCTCATTGATTGATTGTATTTATTTGTTGCAATCCATGATAAATTCACCTCATGCTTATAAACAAAATAAAGCTCTTACTAAACATATTGTTGATGCTTTCATGAAATCTTTGGAAGAAAAGTTGGAATTAGAAGTTTCGATTCCTAGAAAATTAGATGATGAGTGGGAACATACTATCAAAGTCAAGATTAAAAATTATGAGTGTTTTTCTTTATGTGACTTGGGTGCTAGTGTTTCTACAATTCCGAAATCTTTATGTGATGTGCTTGGTCTTACCGATATTGAAGAGTGTTCTTTAAATTTGCACTTGGCAGATTCTACTATTAAAAAGGCTTTGGGAAGAATTAATGATGTTCTTATTCTTGAAAATAGGAATTATGTGCCCATAGATTTTATTGTTCTTGATATTGATTAGAACCCGTCTTGTCCAATTATTCTTGGTAGACCATTTTTACGCACTATCGGTGCCGTGATTGATATGAAAGAAGGCAACATTAACTTCCATTTTCCACTAAGGAAGGGTATGGAACACTTCCATAGAACAAGAATTAGGCCACCATATGAATCAATCATGAGGGAATCTGACGGATCTAGAAATAAAGATGACAAAACTTAGATCCTTGCTTTATGCCTAGCTAGGGGCGTGAAACAATAGCGCTTGTTGGGAGGCAACCCAATGAATAAAATTTATTTTTGTCTTTCGCTTTCTGTTCTTGAGTGTTGTCACAATTATTATAATATGATGATTGTGTTTTTTGTGTCTTAATTAATTTTTGTGCCAAGTAAAGCCTTGAGGATCTTCTTGGGTGATAGTTACTTTGATCTTGCTGAAAAACAGAAACTTTTGCGCTCACCAAACTAATTTTCATTTTTAACAGGAGGGCGGTAAAATAGCAATTCATTTTGCAGAAGATTAATAAATAAATTTCACACGTTGCCCTAATTCTTCAGAATTTTTTGAGTTACAGAAGTATTCGAAACACCCAGATTGCTACAGACTGTTCTGTTTTTGACAGATTTTGTTTTCTTTGTGTTGTGTGCTTATTTTGATGATACTATGGTTTTATTTGAAGAGTTTTTGCCATATAAAAGTTGGAATAAATTAGATATAATGAAAGAATAAAATATGAATTGGTTGCAATAGTACTTATAGTAGTGATTTGTTTTCTTATACTAACGGATCTCACGAAGGTTTTGTTGAGTTTTGTGTGATTGAAGTTTTCAAGTTTTGGGTGATGTTACAATGGATGAAGGAATAAGGAGTAAGAAGAGCCTAAGCTTGGGGATGCCCATGTCATCCCAAGCTATTATCCAAATAGAATCAAGCAACTAAGCTTGGGGATGCCCGAGTGGCATCCCCTCTTTCTTCTAACGACCATCGGTATTTTACTCGAAGCTATATTTTTATTCGTCACATACTATGAGTTTTGCTTGGAGCGTCTTGTATGTTATGAGTATTTGCTTGTTTTTCTTTGTGTTTTAAGTCATGAATCCTTGCTGGACACACCTAATTGAGAGAGCCAAAATTATGTCATGACTTGTTAGAATTGCTCTCTATGCTTCACTTAAATCTTTATGAGCTATGGGATTGCTCTAGTGCTTCACTTATATCTTTTTGAGAATGGTGTGATTTAGTATTTTTGAAGAAATTCTCTCTTGCTTCACTTAGATTTTTTTGAGAGTTGGTAATTTTTTAAGAAGTTCTCTCTTGCTTCACTTAAATTAATTTGAGAGAAAGAAATATTATGCTCATGATCTTCACTTATATTTGTTTCAACTTATCAAAAGCAACATATGAAATTAGTCCCAAAGTGATAGATATCCAACAAGGATATAAAAAAAACTTTCATGAAGATCATTGGACAAAATAAACTTGATTCCCTATAATAGTTTTGAGATATGATGATGTGATATGTGAGTCTTGTTGATAAGTAATTATGCTTTAGTAAGAATATTGGTGTTAAGGTTTGTGATTCCCTA
Source organism: Triticum urartu (assembly GCF_003073215.2). Classification (NCBI taxonomy): domain Eukaryota; kingdom Viridiplantae; phylum Streptophyta; class Magnoliopsida; order Poales; family Poaceae; genus Triticum; species Triticum urartu. The sequence continues at coordinate 158,489,836 of NC_053027.1, forward strand.
TGCAAGAACAAAAGTCTATTGTTATGCAATGAAATTACATCCTACTCGTGGTGCATTATTCGGTGTTAATTATGCTCAATGCTCGCTTATGAGATTATTCGTTTCTTGGTTGGTCGCTTCTCAATCTTTTGCTAGACTTCATTTTGGACTAAGTATGATCACTACTTGTGCATACAAAATCCTTTAAACCAATTTTGCCACATGAGTCCACCATACCTACCTATATGCGGTATTCTTTTGCCGTTCCAAGCAAATTTGTATGTGCCATCTCTAATTTTCAAAATAAATTTCTTTTGTGTGTGCTCGTACCGCTCATGAATTCATAGGGGGTGGCTAATATATTTCCATGCTAGATATGTTATTCTCATGATGAGTGTTTATTCACTTGTCATTGCACGAGAGTAAGGCAAAGGTATTAGGGATGCCTAGTCCTGAAATGAAAAATGAATTTACTTTGTGTTGTTAAATAATAAATTCCTTGGAAAGTGTTGGTATGGAAAGCACCCATGGATACGGCTAGCCTGGAAAGTGAAAGTATGGTTGAAAAAGGAATAAACTTTAATTTTTGTTTAGGAACCGCTTATGATATATCTAGCATGGAAAGTATTGGGAACTTCTCGATCATTCTCGTTGACAGGTAAAGCATGCCTCCCAAAATGTTTTTATCTCTATGTTTTTCACTTTGAGCTCCGGCACCTCTAAAAATCCCTACTTCCCTCCGCGAAGGGCCTTTCTTATACTTTATGCAATTTTTATTTTTAATTTGAGTCTCTAATACGTCTCCAATGTATCTATAATTTTTGATTGCTTCATGCTATATTATATTCTGTTTTGGATGATTAATGAGCTTTGTTATACACTTTTATATTATTTTTGGGACTAACCTATTAACCGGAGGCCCAGCCCAGAATTGTTGTTTTTTGCCTATTTCAGAGTTTCGTAGAAAAATAATATCAAACGGAGTCCAAACGGAATGAAACCTTCGGGAATGTGATTTTCGGAACGAACGTGATCCAGAGGACTTGGACCCTACGTCAAGAAAGCTACCAGGAAGGCATGAGGTAGGGGGCGCGCCTTCCCCCCAAGCCGCGCCCTCCACCCTCGTGGGGCCCACGTTGCTCCACCGACGTACTTCTTCCTCCTATATATACCTACGTACCCCCAAACTGCCAGATACGGAGCCAAAATCCTAATCCCACCGCCATAACCTTCTGTGCCCGTGAGATCCCATCTTGGGGCCTTTTCCGAAGCTCCGCCAGAGGGGGCATCGATCACGGAGGGCTTCTACATCAACACCATAGCCTCTCCGATGATGTGTGAGTAGTTTACCTCAAACCTTCGGGTCCATAGTTATTAGCTAGATGGCTTCTTCTTTCTCTTTGGATCTCAATACAAAGTTCTCCACGATTCTCGTGGAGATCTATACGATGTAATCTTCTTTTGCGGTGTGTTTGTTGAGACCGATGAATTGTGGGTTTATGATCAAGTTTATCTATGAACAATATTTGAATCTTCTTTGAATTCCTTTATGTATGATTGGTTATCTTTGCAAGTCTCTTCGAATTATCAGTTTGGTTTGCCCTACTAGATTGATCTTTCTTGCAATGTGAGAAGTGCTTAGCTTTGGGTTCAATCTTGCGGTGTCCTTTCCCAGTGACAGTAGGGGCAGCAAGGCATGTATTTTATTGTTGCCATCGAGGATAACAGATGGGGTTTATATCATATTGCATGAGTTTATCCCTCTACATCATGTCATCTTACTTAAAGCGTTACTCTGCTCCTTTGAACTTAATACTCTAGATGCATGCTGGATATCGGCCGATGTGTGGAGTAATAGTAGTAGATGCATGCAGGAGTCGGTCTACTTGTCTTGGATGTGATTCCTATATACATGATCATACGTAGATATTCTCATAACTATGCTCAATTCTGTCAATTTATCAACAGTAATTTGTTTACCCACCGTAATACTTATGCTCTCGAGAGAAGCCACTACTGAAACCTATGGCCCCGGGGTCTATTTTACATCATATTAATCTCCCATTAACAAGCTATTTCTGGTGCCGTTTTTATTTCACTTTATTTACTTTGCATCGTTATCATAAAAATACCAAAATATTATCTTATCATATCTATTAGATCTCACTTTCGTATGTGACCATGAAGGGATTGACAACCCCTTGCTTGCGTTGGTTGCGAGGATTTTATTTGTTTGTGTAGGTGCGAGGGATTCGTGCGTGGACTCCTACTGGATAGATACCTTGGTTGTCAAAAACTGACGGAAATACTTACGCTACTTTTCTGCATCACCCTTTCCTCTTCAAGGGAAAACCAACGCAGTGCTCAAGAGGTAGCAGTCTCCACCTTATCTTATAAAGCACCAACTAGGGGGCACTATGATCGTACTTGAGCATTGGGTGTAGCTAATATGCAAGTGTGTTTCATGAATGGATCAATGATTGAGCATGATGGGCTAGGGATTAGTTATGTTAGCATTGATATTTTGAAAGACATGGTTGCTTGTTGATATGCTTGAGTATTTAAGTCTCATGTGAAAACTAGACTATTGCTTTGAATCATATAAAAGTCCAAATGTCCATGCTATAAAGAAAAGAATATGAGATGACATGTTAGGAAGCAATCGACATCAACAATTCTGTTTTTATCATTTACCTACTCGAGGACGAGCAAGAATTAAGCTTGGGGATGCTGATACGTCTCCAACGTATCTACAATTTTTGATTGTTCCATGATGTTATATTATCATTCTTGGATGTTTTATAATCATTTTATATTATTTTTCGGTACTAACCTATTGACATAGTGTCAAGTGCTAGTTGCTGTTTTTTTTACATGTTTTCTACATCGCAGGAAATCAATACCAAACGGAGTCCAAACACAGTGAAACTTTTTGTGGATTTTTTATGGATCAGAAGACATCCAGTGGGCCAAAGAAGCACCTGGGGGTGCTCCGAGAGGAGCACAACCCACCAGGGCGTGCCTGGAGGCCTAGGCGCGCCCTGGTGGGTTGTGCCCACCTCGGGTGCCCCCGGAACCGCCTCTTTACTCTATAAATACCCCAATATTCCAAAAACCCTAGGGGAGTCGACAGAAATCAATTCCAGCTTCCGCAAGTTCCAGAAACCACCAGATCCAATCTAGACACCATCGCGGAGGGGTTTATCATGTCCATTGGTGCCTCTGCAATGATGCGTGAGTAGTTCTTTGTAGACCTTCGAGTCCGTAGTTTAGCAGCTAGATGGATTCCTCTCTCGTTTGATTCTCAGTACAATGGTCTCTTGGAGATCCATATGATGTAACTCTTTTTGCGGTGTGTTTGTTGGGATCCGGTGAACTTTGAGTTTATGATCAGATCTATCTTTTTATCCATGAAAGTTATTTGCGTCTTCTTTTGATCTCTTATATGCATGATTGCTTATAGCCTTGTATTTCTTCTCCGACATTTGGGTTTTGTTTGGCCAACTTGATCTATTTATCTTGCAATGGGAAGAGGTGCTTTATGATGGGTTCGATCTTACGGTGCTTGATCCCAGTGACAGAAGGGGAACCGACACGTATGTATCATTGCTATTAAGGATAACAAGATGGGGTCTATTTCTACATAAATAGATATTGTCTACATCATGTCATCGTTCCTATTGCATTACTCCATTTCTCCATGAACTTAATACACTAGATGCATGCAGGATAGCGGTCGCTGTGTGGAGTAATAGAAGTAGATGCAGGCAAAACTCGGTCTACTAATCTTGGACATGATGCCTATATAATGATCATTGCCTGGATATGGTCATGATTATTTGAAGTTCTATCAATTGCCCAACAGTAATTCGTTTACCCACCGTTTGCTATTTATCTCGACAGAAGCCACTAGTGAAACCTACGGCCCCCGGGTCTCTTCTTCATTATATTTGCCTTTGCGATCTATTTTCCTTTGATTTTATTTTTAGATCTACTAAACCAAAAATACAAAAATACCTTGCTACACTTTATTTTACTTGGTGTTTTATCTATCAATTTATTACAACTCTCTTACGTTCCTTTGCCAATTTCTGGTGCCGTTACCCGAAAGGGATTGACAACCCCTTTAACACGTCGGGTTGCGAGTATTTTTTATTTGTGTGCAGGTGCTGTTTACATAGTGTTGCTTGGTTCTCCTACTGGTTCGATAACCTTGGTCTTGATACGTCTCCAACGTATCTATAATTTCTGATTGCTCCCTGCTATATTATCTACTGTTTTGGACTATATTGGGCTTCATTTTCCACTTTTATATTATTTTTGGGACTAACCTATTAACCGGAGGCCCAGCCCAGAATTGCTGTTTTTTGCCTATTTCAGTGTTTCGAAGAAACATAATATCAAACGGAGTCCAAACGGAATAAAACCTTCGGGAACGTGATTTTCTCACCGAACGTGATCCAGGAGACTTGGACCCTACTCCAAGGAGTCAAAGAGGCGGTCATGAGGGTGGGGGGCGCCCCCCCTAGGGCGCACGCCCCCTGCCTCGTGGGCCCCTTAGAGCTCCACCGACGTACTCCTTCCTCCTATATATACCTACATACCCCCAAACGATCAGATACGGAGCCAAAAACCTAATTCCACCGCCGCAACTTTCTGTATCCACGAGATCCCATCTTGGGGCCTGTTCCGGAGCTCCGCCAGAGAGGGCCATCATCATGGAGGGCTTCTACATCATCATAGCCTCTCCGATGAAGTGTGAGTAGTTTACCTTAGACCTGCGGGTCCATAGTTAGTAGCTAGATGGCTTCTTCTCTCTTTTTGGATCTCAATACAAAGTTCTCCCCCTCTCTTGTGGAGATCTATTCGATGTAATCTTCTTTTTGCGGTCTGTTTGTTGAGACCGATGAATTATGGGTTTATGATCAAGTCTATCTATGAATAATATTTGAATCTTCTCTGAATTCTTTTATGTATGATTGGTTATCTTTGCAAGTCTCTTCGAATTATCCGTTTGGTCTGGCCAAATAGATTGGTAGTTCTTGCCATGGGAGAAGTGCTTAGCTTTGGGATCGATCTTGCGGTGTCCTTTCTCAGTGACAGAAGGGGCAGCAAGGCACATATTGCATCATTGCCATCGAGGATAACAAGATGGGGTTTATTTCATATTGCATGAATTTATCTATCTACATCATGTCATCTTGCTTAAAGCGTTACTCTGTTTTTAACTTAATACTCTAGATGCATTTTGGATAGCGGTTGATGAGTGGAGTAATAGTAGTAGATGCAGAATCGTTTCGGTCTACTTGTCACAGACGTGATGCCTATATACATGATCATGCCTAGATATTCTCATAACTATGCTCAATTCTGTCAACTACTCAACAGTAATTTGTTCACCCACCATAGAATACTTATGCTCTTGAGAGAAGCCACTAGTGAAACCTATGGCCCCCGGGTCTATTCTCATCATATCAACCTCCATCACTTTAATCTTGCTTTGCTTTTTTACTTTGCCTTTTACTTTTTACTTTGCATCTTTATACCAAAAATACCAAAAATATTATATCTATCAGATCTCACTCTCGTAAGTGACCGTGAAGGGATTGACAACCCCTAATCGTGTTGGTTGCGAGTAGCTATCGTTTTGTGCAGGTACGAGGGACTTGAGCGTGGCCTCCTACTGGATTGATACCTTGGTTCTCAAAAACTGAGGGAAATACTTACGCTACTCTGCTGCATCATCCTTTCCTCTTCGGGAAAATCCAACGCAAGTTCAAGAGGTAGCAAGAATAATATCTGGCACCGTTGCCGGGGAGTCTACGCAAAAAGTCAACATACCAAGTACCCATCACAATCCCTATCTCTCGCATTACATTATTTGCCATTTGCCTCTCGTTTTCCTCTCCCCCACTTCACCCTTGCCGTTTTATTCGCCCTCTCTCTCTCTATCCTCCCTCTCTATTTGCCTCTTTTTGCCCGCTTGCTTTTTGTTTGCCCGTGTGTTAGTTTACTTGCTTGTCGTTATGTCTGAAATTGGGGAAGTTATCGCCGATATGGGCGATAACAATATCATGGAAAATTCTGATGCTCCTGCTGAAGAACCCCTTACCTACCATACAAAAAGATTTCAAATCGGTAGTGGTAATATTATTGGAAAAGGAGTTATTCAAGATTTCTTTACTTGTGCCGGTGCTTTGCCCTCTATGGGAGGTTCTATTCTCCATAGAACTAGTAGCCTTGCGGACTCTATTGCCACTCTTATCGTTGAACTTGAAAGGCAATTTATGCATATGCACCCATCTATACAAAGAGTTTTCCTAGAATTTTCTAATATCGAGCATTCTTCCGTTAAGCGTGCCGCTACTATCTATTTGGCACATGAATTCAGATTTATAATAAAAGAAGCCAAAGAAATCTTTGCGCACTATAGGGTGGACGCTGGTCGTCCTCCCATAGAATCTATCCTCTTCGATCAAGAAGAAATTATGCGCTTTCAATCTCTTGACTATGTTGCTTTTAATGAAAACCTTAGAAAAAAGGTGCCAGTCGATATTTTAATTGATAGAATATCTAAACTTAATGATTATTTGGCTATTCAAAATAATGAGCTAGGATGCTCTCTTGAGTTTAGGCTCACAAGGTTCTGTCAAAAGAATGCTTATAATGATGAATTGGTTGTACAATACGAAGGGCCGAAAGAGGAACCTATACCTCCTAAAATTGATCTTGGGGACTTCTGTCCTATTAAATTTAGCCCTTTTGATTACTTTTGTTTGCCTTAAAGAAAACTTGCTGCCGAACATAGAGAATATGAAATGAGTTTCACCGATCTATCTTATTACTATGGCAATACCTAGATCTATCCTCGCTTGTTATGCCTAGCTAGGGGCGTTAAACGATAGCGCTTGTTGGGAGGCAACCCAATTTTATTTTTATTCCTTGCTTTTTGATCCTGTTTAGTAATAAATAATTTATTTAGCCTCTGTTTTGGTTGTGTTTTTTGTGTTTAATTAGTGTTTGTGCCAAGTAGAACCGTTGGGAAGACTTGGGGAAAGTCTTGTTGAACTTGCTGTAAAAAACAGAAACTTTAGCGCTCACGAGAACTGCTGTCATTTTTATTTGAAGAGTGGTATTTAGTTAATTCGTTTTGCATATGATTAATAGATAAATTCCTCACGTCCATCAATTTATTTTAGAATTTTTGGGGTCCCAGATCTTGCGCTAGATACAGATTACTACAGACTGTTCTGTTTTTGTCAGATTCTGTTTTTCTTGTGTTGTTTGCTTATTTTGATGAATCTATGGTTAGTAAAATAGTTTATAATCCATAGATAAGTTGGAATACAGTAGGTTTAACACCAATATAAATCAAGGATGATTTCATTACAGTACCTTGAAGTGGTCTTTTGTTTTCTTTCGCTAACGGAGCTCACGAGTTTTCTACTTTAAGTTTTGTGTTGTGAAGTTTTCATGTTTTGGGAGAATTCTTGTGATGGATTATGGAACAAGGAGTGGCAAGAGCCTAAGCTTGGGGATGCCCATGGCACCCCGAAGATAATCCAAGGACACCAAAAAGTCAAAGCTTGGGGATGCCCCGGAAGGCATCCCCTCTTTCGTCTACTTCCATCGGTAATTTACTTGGAGCTATATTTTTATTCACCAACATGATATGTGTTTTACTTGGAGCATCTTGTATTATTTGTGTCTTTGTGTTTTAGTATGCCACAATCATCCTTTCTATACACACCTTTTGAGAGAGCCATACATGAATTAAAATTTGATAGAATACTCTATGTGCTTCACTTATATCTTTTGAGCGTTATAATTTTGCTCTATGTGCTTCACTTATATCTTTTGAGCTGTGTAATTCTGCTCTATGCGCTTCACTTAGATCTTTTAGAGCACGATGGTGGATTTTTTTTAAAGAAACTATTGATCTCTCATGGTTCACTTAAATTATTTTGAGAGTCTTAATAGCATGGTAATTTTCTTAATAATAATATGCTTGGTATTCAAGATTTGTGAAACTTTCTTTTGAGTGTGTTGAATACCAAGAAAAGATTGAAGCATGATAGTTGTTTTGAGATATGGAGGTGATAATATTAAAGTCATGCTAGTTGAGTAGTTGTGAATTTAAAGAATACTTGTGTTAAAGTTTGTGATTCCCGTAGCATGCACGTATGGTGAACCGTTATGTGATGAAGTCGGAGCATGATTTATTTATTGATTGTCTTCCTTATGAGTGGCGGTCGGGGATGAGCGATGGTCTTTTCCTACCAATCTATCCCCCTAGGAGCATGGGCGTAGTTCTTGGTTTTGATGACTTGTAGATTTTTGCAATAAGTATGTGAGTTCTTTATGACTAATGTTGATTCCATGGATTATACGCACTCTCACCCTTCCACCTTTGCTAGCCTCTCTAATACCGTGCACCTTTCGCCGGTATCATACACCTACCATATACCTTCCTCAAAACAGCCACCATACCTACCTATTATGGCATTTCCATAGCCATTCCGAGATATATTGCCATGCAACTTTCCACCGTTCCGTTTATTATGACACACTCCATCATTGTCATATTGCATATCCCGGTACACCGCCGGAGGCATTCATATAGAGTCATATTTTGTTCTAAGTATCGAGTTGTAATTGTTGAGTTGTAAGAAAAATAAAAGTGTGATGATCATCATTATTAGAGCATTGTCCCAGTGAGGAAAGAATGATGGAGACTATGATTCCCCCACAAGTCGGGATGAGACTCCGGACGAAAAATAAATAAAAGAGGCAAAAGAAGCCCAAATAAAAAAAGAAAGAAAAGAGGCCATAAAAAAAGAAGAAAAGGCCCAAATAAAAAAATGAGAAAAAGAGAGAAGGGACAATGTTACTATCCTTTTACCACACTTGTGCTTCAAAGTAGCACCATGAGCTTCATAGTAGAGAGTATCTCATGTTATCACTTTCATATACTAGTGGGAATTTTACATTATAGAACTTGGCTTGTATATTCCAATGATGGGCTTCCTCAAATTGCCCTAGGTCTTCATGAGCAAGCAAGTTGGATGCACACCCACTTAGTTTCTTTTTGAGCTTTCATATACTTATAGCTCTAGTGCATCTGTTGCATGGCAATCCCTACTCACTCACATTGATATCTATTGATGGGCATCTCCATAGCCCGTTGATACGCCTAGTTGATGTGAGACTGTCTTCCCCTCTTTTTGTCTTCTCCACAACCACCATTCTATTCCACCTATAGTGCTATATCCATGGCTCACGCTCATGTATTGCGTGAAGATTGAAAAAGTTTTGAAAAAGTTAGAGTATGAAACAATTTCTTGGCTTGTCATTAGGGTTGTGCATGATTTAAATATTTTGTGTGGTAAAGATAGAGCATAGCCAGACTATATGATTTTGTAGGGATAACTTTCTTTGGCCATGTTATTTTGAGAAGACATAATTACTTTGTTATATGCTTGAAGTATTATTATTTTTATGTCAATATAAACTTTTGTCTTGAATCTTTTGAATCTGAATATTCATATCACAATTAAGAAGATTTGCATTGAAATTATGCCAAGTAGCACTCCGCATCAAAAATTCTCTTTTTATCATTTACCTACTCGAGGACGAGCAGGAATTAAGCTTGGGGATGCCTGATACGTCTCCAACGTATCTATAATTTTTGGTTGCTCCATGCTATATTATCTACTGTTTTGGACTATATTGGGCTTTATTTTCCACTTTTATATTATTTTTGGGACTAACCTATTAACCGGAGGCCAAGCCCAGAATTGCTATTTTTTTGCCTATTTCAGTGTTTCGAAGAAACGGAATATCAAACGGAGTCCAAACGGAATAAAACCTTCGGGAACGTGATTTTCTCACCGAACGTGATCCAGGAGACTTGGACCCTACTCCAAGGAGTCAAAGAGGCGGTCACGAGGGTGGGGGCGCGCCCACCCTAGGGCGCGCCCCCTGCCTCGTGGGCCCCTTGGAGCTCCACCGACGTACTCCTTCCTCCTATATATACCTACGTACCCCCAAACGATCAGATACGGAGCCAAAAACCTAATTCCACCGCCGCAACTTTCTATATCCATGAGATCCCATCTTGGGGCCTGTTCCGGAGCTCCACCGGAGAGAGCCGTCATCAGGGAGGGCTTCTACATCATCATAGCCTCTCTGATGAAGTGTGAGTAGTTTACCTCAGACCTTCGGGTCCATAGTTAGTAGCTAGATGGCTTCTTCTCTCTTTTTGGATCTCAATACAAAGTTCTCCCCTCTCTTGTGGAGATCTATTCGATGTAATCTTCTTTTTGCGGTGTGTTTGTTGAGACCGATGAATTGTGGGTTTATGATCAAGTCTATCTATGAATAATATTTGAATCTTCTCTGAATTCTTTTATGTATGATTGGTTATCTTTGGAAGTCTCCTCGAATTATCCATTTGGTTTGGCCAACTAGATTGGTAGTTCTTGCCATGGGAGAAGTGCTTGAGAAGTGCTTAGCTTTGGGTTCGATCTTGCGGTGTCCTTTCCAAGTGACAGAAGGGGCAGCAAGGCACGTATTGCATCGTTGCCATTGAGGATAACAAGATGGGGTTTATTTCATATTGCATGAATTTATCTCTCTACACCATGTCATCTTGCTTAAAGCGTTACTCTGTTTTTAACTTAATACTCTAGATGCATGCTGGATAGCGGTCGATGAGTGGAGTAATAGTAGTAGATGCAGAATCGTTTCGGTCTACTTGTCACGGACGTGATGCCTATATACATGATCATGCCTAGATATTCTCATAACTATGCTCAATCTGTCAATTGCTCAACAGTAATTTGTTCACCCACCGTAGAATACTTATGCTCTTGAGAGAAGCCACTAGTGAAACTATGGCCCCCGGGTCTATTCTCATCATATCAATCTCCATCACTTTAATCTTGCTTTGCTTTTTTACTTTGCTTTTACTTTTTACTTTGCATCTTTATACCAAAAATACCAAAAATATTATATCTATCAGATCTCACTCTCGTAAGTGACCGTGAAGGGATTGACAACCCCTAATCGCGTTGGTTGCGAGTAGCTATCGTTTTGTGCAGGTACGAGGGACTTGAGCGTGGCCTCCTACTGGATTGATACCTTGGTTCTCAAAAACTGAGGGAAATACTTACGCTACTCTGCTGCATCATCATTTCCTCTTCGGGGAAATCCAACGCAAGCTCAAGAGGTAGCAGAGGTCTCATCACTGAGGGAAATACCTACCGTCGCTGTGCTGCATCATCCCTTCCTCTTTGGGGAGATACCGACGTAGTTCTAGCAGACATCAGCCCTTGGGCCTGGGCCAAACACAAGTGCGAGGCGTTGTTGGGCTAGGCCCAAACAGTGCATGGGCACGCATAGTAGGGGTTAATGTCGTAATTTTATCTTATCTGATGTGCTTCCCCATGATCCGCATTGAGTGCGTGACATGGGGTACATGCGCGGAATCGTCGCAATAGTATCACGCCTTCAAAATTGCCTTCACATCAAACAGTAAAGAGGCAGCCTCACGCCTTCCCCATAAAAAGAGGAATCCGCAGAGGCGCTGCTCATTTACCCCTCGTCCATTCCAATCTAGGAACCTCAATCGTCTTCCTCCTCGAGCCCGAAATAGAGCCCCCTCATCCGTCCGCCGCCTCCATGCTCTCATCTCCCTCGGCCTCCTGCCCTCCCCCGGCTACTGTGGCGCCCAAAGTGAGCAAGGGTAAAGAAGCTCCCAAGGATAGCAAGGGCAAATATGTGCCGGAGAGCGAGTTGGTGAAGATGCGGAAGAGGAACATCGTCTTCGCCCCGATGCCTGACGCGCGCGCTTTGAAGGAGTGGTATCTATGCATGTGGGGAAGAGCAACAAAGGGGCATCCTGCTACCCGTGTCATCCCAGCTTCTCGCGCCAAGCCTGCCCCAGATAAATTCCCCTTCTTTGTCGATTACTTCTACTACGAGCTCTACCGCCGATTTTCTGATTTCTTTGTCGACATCATGTACACATTCGGCTTCCACCTTTTGGATTTTACGTCGAATGTTGTGGCATGTATGTCCATCTTCACCCACCTTTGTGAGAATTTCGATGGAGTGGTCCTGAACACAACCCTCTTCCACCATTTCTTCATCCCCCGCAATCAGCCAGGAGAGGCCCTTCCTGGCTGCGTCGCCTAGATCCCAAGGGCATGGAACAAGGAGACATACCCAGACGGGGTCTATCGCGAGAAGTGGGATGAGTGGCGGGGCAGGTGGTGCTGGGTTACGGAGGAAGATCCACAGCCGTTCTGTATGCCCCGGAAAACGAGGCTGACCCGCGGCAACGGTTGGTGCACCCTCAACCCTCGAGATGGGGAGGTCACAATTGCAATCGACAGGATCAAGCACCTCAGAGCTACCGGGTTCACAATCGAGATGATCGGCGCTGACTTCGTCCGCTGCCGCATCGCCCCTATGCAGACCAAAGGGAGACCAGCTTGGGACTACCGGGATGCAACGGATATCATGAGGCTGTGCCCCGGCTTGAATAATAACTTGACGGTCATGCAGCACGCAGGTCTCTGCCATAGGATGTTCAAGACCATCACGTCGCTCAGGTTTCCGGCGGGCGTAATCCCACTATGCAACAACACCGCCCTGAACTCGATCATCGCCATGATGCTGGTATTCAATGCGCATGACCTTGACTAGACCTAGACTAAACCATCCGTGGAGCAGGCAAAGGATTTCTTCGACAACTTGTCGGAGAGGTCCATCCAGGAAGAGACGAACCTCATCCACCCCACCACTGACGAAGAAGTGGCATATATTGCCAACAGGGCGGAAGAGGCGTCTCTTGCCATGGAGGCCGGCAGCGTTGCCTTCGTGGAAGATGGAGCCAGCGAAAAAGAGAACTTTGCTGAGCAGGGGAGACTGCCGAAGATCATAGTGGCGTAGTTGCCGGGGGCCCTTCTGCCGAAGATACATCTGAGGAGCAGGCGGATGAGGAGCCCCTAGCTCCAGGGAAGAAGAAGCGTGTCCTTCGGCGAGCCATCTCCGGCGAGCTTCCTTGCATGAAGAGGTCCTCGGCAAGGGGGCGGTTGGCAAGGCTGTGGAGCGGCAAGAAGCACAGGAGCAACCTATGTGCCAGACGAGGCGCGCGACCGCGGCAGCCAAGAAAGCAGTGGGGGCGGCCCACATGCCGGCGCCGGCAACTGGAGCAGGCCACATCAGCCTTCCGCTTCTGCCATAGCCAAGCGGCCCAGGTCCCCTTCTCCATCCCCTCGTACGGACACCATAGCGGAGGTCTACTTTGACGTCTCCGCTCTTAGCCCGGGGAGAGAAGAGAGCCCATAAGAAGAAGAGTAAGTGCCATGCCGCCTTCTGTTCTTCCTGATCTCTGGTTTTACTTATCTTATTTGTTCTTGCTTTGGCCTATCCCCATAGAGATACGGAAACATTGGCACAGAGGATAGCGAAGAAGGCCAAGACTTCAACGGGCGACGAGCACCCGGCAAGCACTGCAGGTGCGCCGGAGACTATCACAATCAGCCCAGAGCCCAGCCCACGATGCAGCCCCCAACCCAGCCCCTAGCATGAGTTCGTTACTCATTTCCCGCTGGCGGGCGTCGGGGTGTGTAGCTTTGCTGCTGATATTGCCGGGTTTGCAGGAGAAGAACAGCAACAAGGACAACCGCTGAGGGCCGCCCCCGATGCGTCGCCTCCGTCAACCACACCGCCCAGGGATGGATCCCCGGCAAGGGATTCCACTGGCGAGCCCACACGCATGGAGGAAGAGCTAGCAAGCACAGGTGCTGACAGTTCCATACCGGCAACGAGTGTTGTCGGGGAGGGAGCCACCTCCCAGGCGCTCGTCATAGGTATGCCGCTTGCTTCTGGGCACCTGTCATTTTTCCTGCACGATCTTTCTCTCTTTTCTTTGAACTTCAACCTTGGTTTCATCTCATTTATCCTCCTTGGCTTTCATACCTTCCCTTCGCGGATAAGATGGACGTTGTCGGTGTCAAAGCCGGCGGATCTCGGGTAGGGGGTCCCGAACTGTGCGTCTAGGCCAGATGGTAATAGGATACAAGGGACACAAAGTTTTACCCAGGTTCGGGCCCTCTTGATGGAGGTAAAACCCTACGTCCTACTTGATTAATATTGATGATATGGGTAGTACAAGAGTAGATCTACCACGAGATCGAAGAGGCTAAACCCTAGAAGCTAGCCTATGGTATGATCGTTGATGTGTATGTTGTCCTACAAACTAAAACCCTCCGGTTTATATAGACACCGGATAGGGTTAGGGTTACATAGAGTCGGTTACAATGGTAGGAGATCTACATATCCGTATCGCCAAGCTTGCCTTCCACGCCAAGGAAAGTCCCTCCCGGACACGGGACGAAGTCTTCAATCTTGTATCTTCATAGTCCAGGAGTTTGGCTGAAGGTATAGTCCGGCTATCCGAACACCCCCTAATCCAGGACTCCCTCAGTAGCCCCTGAACCAGGCTTCAATGACGACGAGTCCGGTGCGCATATTGTCCTCGGCATTGCAAGGCGGGTTCCTCTTCCAAGTACTTCATAGAAGATTTTGAACACAAAGATAGTGTCCGGCTCTGAAAAAAATAAGTTTCCACATATTGCCATAGAGAGAATAATATTTACACAAATCTAATCTGCTGACGTATTCCGTAGTGTGACATCACACCACGGCCAAGCTTTTATTCGAACCGTTTTACTGTCCCATCTCAGTGCGTTATGCGAGGCGGTTTCCTTGGCACGTCTTGTTAAAGCAGAGATCGTGTCCCCTTATTCCGGGATTCTCATCAATACGGGCGTGGGTAACCCAACCGCGCCATCGATTACGGCGCTTGGAGATAAGCGAGTTTTACCAGGCTAGTGGGGACATGTAGTTGCGTCCACCCATATAAGGGGATAAGGATCCACCTTTTCACCTACGCCTTCTTCCTCCTTTGCCTATCCATTTTCACGCACTTGAGCTCGAGCGCCCAAGTCCGCACTCCCCACCTCAACCTTCTCCAGCCATGTCCGGAGCGGGAGGCAAGTGGATGGTCTCCTCCGTCACGGAGGGACACATCAAAAAGCTGAGGAAGGCCGGATACCTGTCTAACGACATCGCGTACCGGCTCCCCGAAAAGGGGCAGCTCATCCCCACCCCTAGGCCCCATGAGAGAGTGGTGTTCCTCCCCCATTTCTTCCACGGACTGGGCTTCCCTCTCCACCCATTTGTCCGGGGGCTCATGTTCTACTATGGCCTAGATTTCCACGATCTGGCCCCAAACTTCGTCCTCAACATCTCGGCGTTTATCGTCGTGTGTGAGGCCTTCCTCCGCATCACCCCCATTTCGGTCTCTGGCTCAAGACTTTCAACGTCAAGCCGAAGGTGGTGCACGGCAGCCAGGCGGAGTGCAGAGGCGCCATGGTGGGCAAGATGGCCAACGTCCTCTGGCTCGAGGGCTCCTTTGTGGAGACCCTGAAGGGGTGGCAATCGGGGTGGTTTTACATCACCGAGCCGCGCGACGCCGAATGGGTCGCACCCCCTGAGTTCCGGTCCGGACCCCCAACGCGGCTCACGTCCTGGAAAGAGACGGGCCTGTCGTGGGGTAAAAAAGGAGAGCTAACCAGACTCCAAACATGCGTCAAAACCCTGGTGGACAAGAAGCTCAAACTTGTCAACGTAGTCCAGGTTATGCTCATCCGCTTGATCCTCCCGTGCCAACAACGGGCTTTCAACCTGTGGGAGTTCGACCCGGCGCGGCACCAAACTCTGAGCAGGCTCTTCGACACGACGTACGAAGATGCCTGGAAGGTGCTTTTCAAGGGCGCCGAGGCTCCCGCATCCGCTACTGAGGATCGCGGATTCAGTGCTGCAGCGACACGCTCTCATGGTAAGCTGTTTTTTCCTTTTACAGGGTATCAATTTTTCATAGTTTGACTCCATGCGGGATCTAAACTCCCTTACCTTTGACAGGATTGGCAGGTGACCTCCGGACAGATCAACTGTCCGGCTCCTTTGCCCGAAGGCCCAGCGGATGCTCGCTTAGCGAAGCTGCTGGTTCTGGCACCCTATGTGGTCCCGGAGAAGAAGGTCAAGAAGAAGGCCACGGGGACTCGAAAGAGTGCCCGACGCCTGGAGGTGTCGGATTCATCATCCGACGAATCCAAGACGCACTCCTCCCGTGAAGACGAGGAGGAGGAAGAAAAGACCCCTCCCCCTCCAGCGGGGGAAGGGAAGAAAAGGAAGGCCGCCCCAACTGGGGAGGCCGAAGGGTCCAAGAAGGGGAAAACCCTTCCTCCGGACTGCTCCGCCGACGCCGACGGCGGCGGAGAGGAGTGGGCGCCTAGGGCAAAGCCCCTGGCAAAATTGTAAGTATCCGGATACCAGAGTAATTCATAGTATTCGTGTATTGCACAACTTTCCCTTACGTCGAATATGTTTATGCAGCCCACCCAAAGACCAGCTCGACGTGTCGTCGAGAGGCTCACTGGACTCGTCGGATGTGAACTCGCTTCTGACGGCTTCCTCCCCCTGCCCTACGGACGACACCGAAGTGTTGTCTCAACAGGTTCCAAGCTGGGAGGAGGTGGTCCTGGAGGCGCCGCAAGGCGACCTCCCGGACTCCAGGAGTAAAGAGGATGAAACCCCTCAGGGTTCCAAGTCCGGCTCTAGGCCGGACACCGCTCCAGAACCTTCAGAGGTTCCAGAGTCCGGCAGGGGACCTCCTTCCAAGAGGAGCAAGTCCGCCGTGCCGGTGGCCCCCGTCCAACCGGAGGCGCCGGACAATATGTTGGAGGCGCTCCAAGGCGCCTCCATTGACGAGGAGCACCGCGCTATTATGAGTGCGGTGGTCCAGAAGGTTCAGTCTACCAAGAGCGGATTGACTGAAGCTTGTACTAGCCTTTTAACAGGCTTTGAGGTAAGTAGAGAATGTGTAAATAATAGTACCGCATAGACAGTAGCCCCTGATGCTCTGTTTGTCGTTCGGGAAGAAAAGCCGAATAGAGGATCAAATAGAATTCGCAGGAGTCTAACAAAAATGAGTCAATATGCATATGCAGGTTTCCCTGCTTGCGTCCGCCGCACTGACTGCGGAAGTGGACACGCTAAAGCAGAACCTCGAGCGGTCCGAGCAAGAGCTCGAACGTGTCAAGAAGCAGCTCGAGGACAATGAAGGTAAGAAATACCTTGTTAAAAATATATATAAAAAGGTGCAATTGCAAAGAATGACAGGATTATCGTGGCTATTGTAGGGGCCACGTCTGAAGTGGCGACCCTTAAGCAAGCGCTGGTCGAGGCCGAGAAGAGTGCGGCCTCGGAGTGCACCGAGCGGGAGATATATGAGGCCGAGGTTGGCAAGGTGTGGCAAGAGCTCCAGGCTCTCATGGAAAAACATGAGAGTTTGGAGCTTGACTCGAAGACGCAAGCATCCGAGCTCGCGGTGGCTATTGAAAATGCCAAATTTGCCAAGGCCGAATCCCAGAAGACCCTCCAGGAGTTGGATGAGGTGAAGAAGATAGCGGCGGGTAAGGCATTCTTTATGCAAAGCAAACACATAAACGTGAGTTACTTGTTACTTACCCGAATCCGGAGCTCTCTAGGAGCATTCATAGATCTTCCCCGAAGTGTGTCCAATGCCACCGCATTCTATCGAGCCGAGGAGGGCAGCTCGATGGAGAAGGTGTTCTGGTCTCAGTACTCTGAGGCCGAACACCCCGTGCCCCTGAGCGACCAGCTGAAGCAACTGGTCGAGCTCCACAAGGCGGCCGAACAGGCCATGAAGGGCCTCATTGTTCGGCTGTGGCCTAGAGGGGCTCTGCCTGGGAGCTATTTTGGGCTGGTGCGGCAGTTGGTGGAGGCCTGTACAAGGCTTGAAGTCATCAAGCGCTCCGTCTGCATTGAAGGTGCCCGTAGGGCCCTTGCCCGTGCTAAGGTGCATTGGGGCAAGCTGGACGCTGAGAAGCTGGTGAAGGACGGGCCACCGCCGGGGAAAGAGCATCGCAAGCCCGAGAATTACTATAAGGATGTTCTGAAGGGTGCCCGCCTTGTGGCGGTTGAATGTTCTAGGGATGTAATTTTTGAGTGAAACTTGCTCGTTTTGTCCTGTGCGCTGAAAACTTGTTTATATGCGCTAAGCAATGCTGTTGGAATTTAAAATATTACCTTCTGTGCGGTTGTTTATCAATTCTGAGAGATGGCGAGTCGTCGGCTTCTGCCCCCGTGCCGCTAGTGCTGGGGTGTTCGGGGATAAACCTGAGCGCTCTTTTTCCCATGTTTGGGTCCTTCGAGGGAGGCGCTCAGCCCAACGAACAAGGCAATCGGACTATAATGCGTGAACACTCTCACTTAGCCATAGAATTCTATAATTTTAAATTTCGGTGAAGCCCCTGGTATTTGGAAGACCGAGTTCGGGGCGCTATCCACGCCTTGGCCGGACAGAGCCGGCTCCTCGCCCTAAGCGGCATAAGTCTTTAGGGACTCGAAAAAACCTCTCGAACAGCGACCAGCTCTCGCTTCATCATGACGGTCAGTTTTAGCTTTCTCCACTGAGGTGCTCGACCCAGCTCAACTGGGGCACAATCGCAGTGGTTCTCCTAGTGCTACCTTAGCCGATATAGCGGAACGTAAGGCACCAAAACATAGGAGCCGGTCAAACCCAACTATTGACCCAAGACAGGATTCGGAGCCGACGCATATAATGCTATAAGTTCGGGGTGCCGCACTTGTTAAAGTGTTCGGACTTCTTACACCATATTGAGGGGTAGTAAAGCCCCTGGCGTATTTTGGCCGTACCAACGTGTACGGGTGCAACATGTCGTTAAGGAACATATATAAAGAAAAAAGGTAATGCAAAAATAGACGAAAGCTGTGCATTGTTTATTAAAAAGGGGTGCGATCAAGTCAGAACGATACAAGTAATGCGATAAGTAGAAGGTTGGACTAGTTAACATGCCCGTTCCAGGGGCAAGCTGCGGAATAATATGCGGAACGGGTATACTGCTCATGATAGAGACCACCTGGGAGTCCCGTAGTGCGGCATGGCTTCTCTGCTTCCCTGGTTCTTGCATCGTTTGTGCGGCAATTGAACTGCCGAACAGGCCTTCCGAAGGATGGAGTCCTGAAAGTAAGAGAAAATTAAAAAATTGGCAGCCCCTGGTACGGTTTAAACCGTGTATTAGACGTGCCGTGATGGTGCCCCTCCCCCTGTGCCCATGGTATCTCTAGAGCGTAGTTATGTACGCAAAGTACTAGCGTCGCCTTTTTGCGAGGGTTGGGGTTGGGGCCGCATTGCTACGCCTGCTCGGATCGTGCCAGGCGGTCTTGTTGTAGGTTACTCCGGGCACGCTTGACGGTGTCCGGTCGTTTAGTGGCCGGATTGGAGAACTGCCTGGAGAGGCTGCTTTGAACTTCCGCTGCAAGGGCCGCCGTGTGCTCCTCCGTTCGGAGGGAGCATTCGGTGTTTCCATTGACCATAATTACTCCTCGAGGGCCTGGCATCTTGAGCTTAAGGTATGCGTAATGCGGTATCGCATTGAACTTAGCGAATGCGGTTCGCCCGAACAGTGCGTGATAACCACTGCGAAACGGGACTATGTCGAAGATTAACTCCTCGCTTCGGAAATTATCCAGAGATCCGAAGACCACTTCAAGTGTGACTGAGCCTGTACAGTTGGCCTCTACACCTGGTATTACGCCTTTAAAGGTTGTTTTGGTGGGCTTAATCCTCGAGGGATCTATGCCCATTTTCCGCACTGTATCCTGGTAAAGCAGGTTCAGGCTGCTGCCGCCGTCCATAAGGACTCTAGTGAGATGAAATCCGTCAATAATTGGGTCTAGAACCAATGCGGCGAATCCGCCATGACGGATGCTAGTGGGATGGTCCCTTCGATCAAAGGTGATCGGGCAGGAGGACCATGGGTTGAACTTTGGGGCGACTGGCTCTACCGCGTATACGTCCCTTAACACGCGCTTCCGCTCCCTTTTGGGGACGTGGGTTGCATATATCATGTTCACTGTCCGCACTTGTGGGGGAAAACCCTTCTGTCCACTGTTGTTCGGCGGCCGGGGCTCCTCGTCGTCATTGCTATGCAGCCCCTTGTCTTCATTTTCGGCGTTTAACTTGCCTGCCTGCTTGAACACCCAACAATCCCTGTTGGTGTGATTGGCTGGCTTTTTGGGGGTGCCATGTATCTGGCACGAGCGGTCGAGTATTCGGTCCAAATTGGACGGGCCCTAGGATTCCTTTTGAATGGCTTTTTCCGCTGTCCAGATTTAGATCCTCTGAATCCGGCATTAACTGTCGTGTCCTCAGCATTGTTGCCGTTAATGCGGCGCTTCTGCTTGTTGCGACGCGACCTGCCACTACTGTCCCTGGTGTCCGAATTACCAGGGTTCTTGGTCATATTGTTGGTACGAGCAAGCCCAACTGTCTTCTCCCGCGCAAAAGCGGGTCATAAGTGTCGTGAGTGCTGCCATAGATTTCGGCTTTTCCCGTCCAAGGTGCCAGGCCAGCCACTCGTCACGGATATTGTGCTTGAAGGCTGCTAGGGCCTGAGCGTCCGAACAATCGACTATTTGATTTTTCTTTGTTAGGAACCATGTCCAGAATTGCCTGGCCGATTCCTCTGGCTGCTGAATTACGTGACTTAGGGCATCGGCGTCTGGGGGTCGTACATAAGTGCCCTGGAAATTGTCGAGGAATGCGGCTTCCAGGTCCTCCCAACAACTGATTGATCCTGTTGGCAAGCTGTTAAGCCAATGCCGAGCTGGTCCTTTAAGTTTGAGTGGGAGGTATTTGATGGCGTGGAAATCGTCGCCGCGGGCCATGTGGATATGAAGGAGATAATCCTCGATCCATACCGCAGGATCTGTTGTGCCATCATATGATTCGATGTTTACGGGTGAGGGAGTCCTGGATTAGGGGGTGTTCGGGTAGCCGGACTATACCTTCAGCCGGACTCCAGGACTATGAAGATACAAGATTGAAGACTCCGTCCCGTGTCTGGATGGGACTTTCCTTGGCGTGGAAGGCAATCTTGGCGATGCAGATATTCAAGATCTCCTACCATTGTAACCGACTCTATGTAACCCTAACCCTATCCGGTGTCTATATAAACCGGAGGGTTGTAGTCCGTAGGCAATCAACTCCATACACAACAATCATACCATAGGCTAGCTTCTAGGGTTTAGCCTCCATGATCTCGTGGTAGATCTACTCTTGTACTACCCATATCATCAATATTAATCAAGCAGGAGTAGGGTATTACCTCCATCGAGAGGGCCCGAACCTGGGTAAAACAAAGTGTCCCGAGCCTCCTGTTACCATCCGGCCTAGACGCACAGTTCGGGACCCCTACCCGAGATCCACCGGTTTTGACACCGACATTGGTGCTTTCATTGAGAGTTCCTCTGTGTCGCCGCCTTTAGGCCCGATGGCTCCTTTGATCATCAACAACGATACGGTCCAGGGTGAGACTTTTCTCCCCGGACAGATCTTCGTCTTCGGCGGCTTCGCTCTGCAGGCAATTCGCTCGGCCACCTTGAGCAGGTTGAAAGCTACGCCCCTAGCCATCAGATCAGGTTTGGAAGCCTAAACTACACGGCTGACATCCGCGGAGACTTGATCTTCGACGGATTCGAGCCACAGCCAAGCTCGCCGCACTGTCTCGATGGGCATGATATAGCTCTTCCGCCGAATAGCGCCTTGGAGGCCGCACACGCATCGGTTTCGACCATTGATTCAGAGCCTACTGCGCCGATCGAGGATCAGCAGTTGGACGCTGCCTCAGGGGCTGCGATCTCAGAGGCGATCGAGCCGAACGCTAGCCCCGCACTCTGCACTACCCGTGACTCCGAGGATCCGGACTCCTCCCCGGACTCCGAACCCCCCGCGCCCCTGCCAATCGAATCCGATTGGGCGCCGATAATGGAGTTCACCGCCGCAGACATCTTTCAGCATTCGCCTTTTGGCGACATCCTGAATTCTCTTAAGTCTCTCTCTTTATCAGGAGAGCCCTGGCCGGACTACGGTCAGCGAGGGTGGGATACGGACGATAAGGAAATTCAAAACCCACCCACCACCCACTTTGTAGCCACTTTCGACGATCTAACCGACATGCTTGATTTCAGCTCCGAAGACATCGACGGCATGGACAACAATGTAGGAGACGAACAGGAACCAGCACTTGTACGACGCTGGAAGGCCACCTCATCATATGACATATATATGGTGGATACTCCAAAAGATGGAGATGGCGATGGAACAGTGGGGGATGACGCCCCTAAGAAACAGCCAAAGCGCCGGCGTCAGCGGCGCCGCTCTAAATCCCGCTAAAGCAAAAACGGTGATTCCGGCACGGGAGATAATACTACCCCGGATAGCGCCGAAGAACACCCACCTCAGCAAGATTCGGCACAGGAAGATGGAGAAGCCAGCCCTCATGATAGAGCGGCAGACCTAGAGATCGAGGATGATAACTATACGCCTCCCTCCGAAGACGAGGCAAGCCTCGATGACGACGAATTCGTCATACCATCAGACCCCGCCGAACAAGAACATTTTAAACGCAGGCTTTTAGCCACGGCAAGCAGCCTCAAGAAAAAGCAGCAACAGCTTAGAGTTGCCCAAGATTTGCTAGCTGACAGATGGACTGAAGTCCTTGCGGCCGAAGAGTATGAACTCGAACGCCCCTCCAAGAGTTACCCGAAGCGCAGGCCGCTACCCCGATCAGAGGAGGAAGCACCTACATCACCAGCCCATGACATGGCAGACCGGCCACCTCGCGGCCGCGACAGAGAGTCCTCTCGGCCCTCCACCCAAGCCATGCCCCAACACCGTTCAACTAAGGCACGGGAAAATGCGCCCGACCTGCGAGACATACTGGAGGATAAGGCCAGACAAACAAGATCGATCTATGGATCGCGCAGGCGCCCCACAGCATGTGACAATGATCTTCACTCTAGATACAACAAATGCGGCCGGGCCGAACACAACAGACATAGCTCTTCCGAGCTGCGTCGTGATATAGCCCAGTAGAGAGGCGCCGCACACCCGCTATGCTTCACGAATGAAGTAATGGATCATAAAATCCCAGAGGGTTTCAAACCCGTAAACATCAAACCATACGATGGCACAATAGATCCGGCGGTATGGATCGAGGATTATCTCCTTCACATCCACATGGCACGCGGTGATGATCTACACGCCATCAAATACCTCCCGCTCAAACTTAAAGGACCGGCCCAGCATTGGCTTAACAGCTTGCCAGCAGACTCAATCGGTTCTTGGGAGGACCTGGAAGCCGCATTCCTCGACAACTTCCAGGGCACTTACGTGCGACCGCCGGATGCCGACGACTTAAGCCACATAATTCAGCAGCCAGAAGAATCGGCCAGACAATTCTGGACACGGTTCCTAACATGAAAAACCAGATAGTCGACTATCCGGACGCAGAGGCCCTAGCAGCCTTCAAGCATAACATCCGCGGCGAGTGGCTTACCCGGCACCTGGGACAGGAAAAGCCGAAATCCATGGCAGCCCTCACGACACTCATGACCCGCTTTTGCGCGGGAGAAGACAGCTGGCTAGCTCGCAGTAACAACTTATCAAAGAACCCTGGTAATTCGGATACCAAGGACAAAAGTGGCAGGACACGTCGGAATAAGCAAAAACGCCGCGTTAATAGGGACAGCAATGAAGACACGGCAGTCAATGCCGGATTCAAAGGCTATAGATCCGGTCAGCGGAAAAAGCCATTCAAAAAGAATACTCAGGGCCCGTCCAGTTTGGACCGAATACTCGATCGCTTGTGCCAGATACATGGCACCCCAGAAAGGCCTGCCAATCACACTAACAGGGATTGTTGGGTGTTCAAGCAGGCAGGCAAGTTAAGGGCCGAAAACAAAGACAAGGGGCTGCACAGCGACGACGAGGAGCCCAAGCCGCCAAACAACAATGGACAGAAGGGTTTTCCCCCACAAGTGCGGACGGTGAACATGATATACGCAACCCACATTCCCAAGCGGGAGCGGAAGCGTGCGCTACGGGACGTATACGCGATAGAGCCAGTCGCCCCAAAGTTCAACCCATGGTCCTCCTGCCCGATCACTTTTGATCGAAGGGACCATCCCACTAGCATCCGTCATGGCGGCTTCGCCGCATTGGTTCTCGACCCAATCGTCGACGGATTTCATCTCACAAGAGTCCTCATGGACGGCGGCAGTAGCCTGAACCTGCTTTATCAGGATACAGTGCGAAAAATGGGCATAGATCCCTCAAGGATTAATCCCACAAGAACGACCTTTAAAGGCGTTATACCAGGTGTAGAAGCCAACTGTACAGGCTCAGTAACACTTGACGTGGTCTTCGGATCCCCGGACAATTTCCGAAGCGAAGAGTTAATCTTCGATATAGTCCCGTTTCGCAGTGGCTATCACGCCCTGCTCGGACGAACCGCATTCGCAAAGTTCAATGCGGTGACACACTATGCATATCTCAAACTCAAGATGCTAGGCCCTCGAGGAGTAATTACGGTCAACGGAAACACCGAACGCTCCCTCCGTACGGAGGAGCATACGGCGGCTCTTGCAGCGGAGGTACAAAGTAGCCTTCTCAGGCAATTCTCCAGTCCGGCCATTAAAAAGCCAGACACTACCAAGCGCGCCCAGAGTAACCCACAGCAGGACCGCCTGGCACACTCTGAGCAAGCGTAGCAATGCGGCCCCAACCCCAGCTTTCGCGACATAGCGAAACCAGTACCTCGCGTACATAACTACGCCCTTGAAATACCATGGGCACAGGGGAAGGGGCACAATAACGGCACGCCGAAAATACGGCTTAAAACGTACTAGGGGCTGCCGGATTCTTTTTTTAATTTTTTCTTACTTTCAAGACTCCATACTTCGGACGACCTATTCGGCAACTCGACTGCCGCACAAACGATGCAAGAACCAGGAAGGCAGACAAGCCATGCTGCATTATGGAACTCCCAGGTGGTCTCTGTTACGAGCAGTATACCTGTTTTAAATACAATTCCATGGCCTGCCCCTGGTCAGGACATACTGAATAGTCCAATATCTTTTGCTTACCGCACTATTTGTATCGTTCGGCTTTGATAAATAGCCTTTATATAAACAATGCATAGCCTTTGTCTATTTTTTGCATTACTCTCTTTTATATATGTTCATTAATGACATGTTGCACCCGTACACTGTGGTACGGCAAGTACGCCAGGGGCTTCAGTACCCTTTAATATGGTGTGAGAAGTCCATACACTTTCACAAGTGCGGCACCCCGAACTTTTAGCACTATATGCATCGGCTCCGAATCATGATTTGGGTCAATAGTTGGGTTTGCCCGGCTCCTATGTTTTGGTGCCTTACGTTCCGCTATATCGGCTAAGGTAGCACTAGGAGAACCACTGCGATTGTGCCCCGGTTGAGCTGGGTTAAGCACCTCAGTGGAGAAAGCTAAAACTGACTGTCATGATGAGGCGAGAGACCAGTCGCTGTTCGAGAGGTTTTTCGAGTCCCTAAAGGCTTATGCCGCTTCGAGCGAGGAGCTGGATAACCCCGGCCAAGGCGTGGATAGCGCCCCGAACTCGGTCTTCCGAACTAGGGGCTTCGCCGAAATTTAAAATTATAAAGTTCTATGGCTAAGTGAGAGTGTTCAAGCATTATAGTCCGATTGCCTGGTTCGTTGTGCTGAGCGCCTCCCTCGAAGGACCCAACTATGGGAAAAAGAGCGCTCAGGTTTATCCCGAACACCCCAGCACTAGTGGCATGGGGGCAGAAGCCGACGACTGGCCATCTCTCAATTTTTTGATAAACGGCCGCACAAAAAATAATATTTTAAATTCAACAAGCATTGCTTAAAGCGCCTATGAACAAGTTTTCAGCACACAGGATAAAAACGAGCGAGTTTATTCAAAAATTACATCCTTGGTACATTCATCCGCCACAAGGTGGGCACCTGCAAGAACATCCTGGTAATAGTTCTCGGGCTTGCGATTCTCCTTCCCCGGCGGCGGCCCGTCCCTCACAAGCTTCTCACCGTCCAGCTTACCCCAGTGCACCTTCGCACGGGCAAGGGCCCTACGGGCTCCTTCGATGCAGATGGACTGCTTGATGACCTCGAGCCTTGGACAGGCCTCCACCAGCCGCTGCACCAGCCCAAAGTAGCTCCCAGGCAGGGCCTCTCCGGGCCACAACCGAACTATGAAGCCCTTCATGGCCTGTTCGGCCGCCTTGTGGAGCTCGACCAGCTGTTTCAGCTGGTCGCTCAAGGGCACAGGGTGTCCGGCCTCAGCATACTGAGACCAGAACACCTTCTCCGTCGAGCTGCCCTCTTCAGCTCGGTAGAATACAGCGGCATCGGATACGCTGCGGGGAAGATCTGTGAATGCCCCTGGAGAACTCCGGATTCGAGTAAGTAACAAGTAGTTTACTTTTATATTTCTGCTTTGCATAAAGAATGCCTTACCCGCTGCTATCTTTTTCACCTCCTCCAACTCTTGGAGGGCCTTTTGGGCTTCGGCCTTGGCAGACTTGGTAGTCTCAAGGGCCGCCACGAGCTCGGACGCTTGGGTCTTTGACTCAAGCGCCAAACTCTCATGTTTTTTCATGAGAGCCTGAAGCTCTTGCTGCACCTCGCCGACCTGAGCCCCAAGTTTCTCTCGATCAGTGCGCTCCGCGGCCGTTTTCTTTTCGGCCTCGGACATCGCCTGCTTGAGGGTCGCCACCTCAGTCGTGGCCCCTATAATAAGCAGTGCAATCCTGTTATTTTTTGCAATCACGCCTCTCTATAGGCACTTTTTCTGTAAGGTATTTCCTACCTTCTTTTTCCTCTAGCTGCCGCTTGGCAAGGCCGAGCTCTTGCTCGGTCCGCTCGAGTCCCTGTTTCAGGGCACCCACCTGCGCAGTCAGTGCGGCGGTGGCTAGCAGCGAAGCCTGCATATGCATATTGACTCTTTTTGTTAGACTCCTGCGAAATTTACTAGATCCTCTATTCGGCTTTTCTTTCCGAACGCCAAACAGAGCATCAGGGGCTACTGTCTATGCGGTAATATTTTTACATATCTTTTACTTACCTCGAAGCCTGTTAGGAGGCTAGCGCAAGCTTCACTCAATCCACTCTTGGCGGACTGAACCTTCTGGATCACCATACTCATAACAATACGGTGCTCCTCGTCGATGGAGGCGCCTTCAAGCACCTCCAGCAGATTGTCCAGCACCTCTGGTTGGACGGAGGCTGCCGGCTCAGAAGGCTTGCTCCCCTTGGAAGGAGTTCGCCTGTCGCGGTCCGGAATTGTTGAAGATTCCGGCACGGGGTCCGGCTCAAAGCTGGACTTGGAGCCCTGGGGGGGTCTTGTCCCCTTTACTCCTGGAGTCTGGGAGGTTGCCTTGCGGCTCCTCCAGGACCACCTCCTCCTGCCCCGGAGCTTGTCGCGACACCACTTCGGCGTCGTTTGCAGTGCGGGGGGAGACAACGGGCGGAACTGAGTTCACGTCCGACGAATCCAGGGAGCCACTCGACGACTCGTTGAGTTCGGCCCGGGGCGGGCTGCATGATTATATTTGACATTAAGGAAAGCTGTGCAACAAAAGAAATATCATGAGTTACTCTGGTATCCGAACACTTACGATTTCGCCGGACACCTGGACCTGTCCGGCCACTCCTCTTCGTCCTCGTCGGCGTCGGGGGCGTAGTCCGGCGGAGGGGTTTTCCTCTTCTTGGACCCTTCGCCCCCCCCCTACTGGGGCAACCTTCCTCTTCTTTCCTCCCCCCACTGGAGGGGGAGAGGTTTCTTCATCCTCCTCCTCGTCTCCACGGGAGGAGTGCGTCTCGGACTCGTCGGATGATGAGTCCGACCCCACCATGTTACGGGCACTCTTTCAAGTCCCCGTGGTCTTCTTCTTCTTGGCCTTCTTTTCCGGCACCACATAAGGCGCCGGAGCCAGCAGCTTCACTAGTAGAGCTGGGGCTGGGTCTTCGGGTAGGGGAGCCGGATAGTTAATCGGTTCGGATATCGCCTGCCAAGCCTGTCAAAGGTAAGGGAGTTTAGATCCCGCATAGAGTTAAACTATGAAAAAAGCTGAACATCCTGTAAAAGGTGAAGATAGCTTACCTCGCTAGTGTGACGCTGCGAGCTGTATCCGCGGTCCTCGGAAGCGGATGCGGGAGCCCTGGCACCTTTGATTAGCACCTTCCAGACGTCTTCATACGTCGTGTCAAAGAGCCTGTTAAGGGTTCGGTGCTGTGCCGGGTCGAACTCCCACAGAGTAAAGTCCCGTTGTTGGCACGGGAGGATTCGGCGAATGAGCATGACCTGGACTACATTTACAAGCCTGATTGGCTTGTTCACCAGAGACTGGATGCATGTCTTCAGTCCGGTCACCTCTTCCTCGTTACCCCATGATAGGCCCGTCTCTTTCCAGGACATGAGCCGCGTGGGGGGTCCGGATCGGAACTCGGGGGCTGCGATCCATTTCGGGTCGCGTGGCTCGGTGATGTAAAACCACCCGGCTTGCCACCCCTTTAGGGTCTCTACAAAGGAGCCCTCGAACCACAGGACATTGGCAATCTTGCCCGCCATGGCTCCTCCGCACTCCGCCTGGCTGCCGCACACCACCCTGGGCTTGACATTGAAGGTCTTGAGCCAGAGGCCGAAATGGGGGCGGATGCGGAGGAAAGCCTCGCACACGACGATAAACGCCGAGATGTTGAGGATGAAGTTCGAGGCCAGATCGTGGAAATCCAGGCCATAGTAGAACATGAGCCCCCGGACAAATGGGTGAAGTGGAAAACCCAGTCCACGGAGGAACTGGGGAAGGAATACTACCCTCTCGTGGGGCCTTGGGGTGGGGAGGAGCTGCCCCTTCTCGGGAAGCCGGTGCGCGATGTCTTTGGACAAGTAACCGGCCTTCCTAAGCTTTTTGACGTCGCCCTCCGTGACGAAGGAGACCTTCCACTTGCCTCCCGCTCCGGGCATCGCTGGAGAAGGTTGAGGTGGGAAGTGCGGGCTTGGACGCTGGAGCTCGAGTGCGCAGGAGATGGATAGGCAAAGGAGGAAGAAGGCGTAGGTAAAAAGGTGGATCCTTATCCCCTTATATGAGCGGATGCGGTTATGCGTCCCCACCTTCCTAATAAAACTCGCTTGCCTCCCAAGTGCCATGGTAAATGGCCAGGTTAGGGTTACCCACGTCCGTATTGATGAGAATCCCGTAAAGGGGGTACACGATCTCTGCTTTGACAAGACGTGCCAAGGAAACCGCCTCGCAGAACATGTTGAGGTGGAAAAGTAAAAACGATTCGAGTGAAGGACTTGTTCGTAGTGTGATGACGCACTGCGGAATACGCCGGCAGATTTGATTTGTGTCAATATTATTCTCTCTATGGCAATATGTGGAAACTTATTTTGCAGAGCCGGACACTACTCTTGGTGTTTACAATCTTCTATGAAGGATTTGGAGGAGGAACCGCCTTGCAATGCTGAAGACAATTTGCGCGCTGGACTCGTCATCATTGAAGCCTGGTTCAGGGGCTACTGAGGGAGCCCTGGATTAGGGGGTGTTCGGGTAGCCGGACTATACCTTCAGCCGGACTCCAGGACTATGAAGATACAAAATTGAAGACTCTGTCCCGTGTCCGGATGGGACTTTCCTTGGCGTGGAAGGCAAGCTTGGCGATGCGGATATTCAAGATCTCCTACCATTGTAACCGACTCTATGTAACCCTAACCCTATCCGGTGTCTATATAAACTAGAGGGTTGTAGTCCGTAGGCAATCAACTCCATACACAACAATCATACCATAGGCTAGCTTCTAGGGTTTAGCCTCCTTGATCTCGTGGTAGATCTACTCTTGTACTACCCATATCATCAATATTAATCAAGCAGGAGTAGGGTATTACCTCCATCGAGAGGGCCCGAACCTGGGTAAAACAAAGTGTCCCCAGCCTCCTGTTACCATCCGGCCTAGACGCACAGTTCGGGACCCCCTACCCGAGATCCGCCGGTTTTGACACCGACAACGGGTTTGAAACCCTCGGGGATTTGATGATCTATTATTTCGTCTGTAAAGCAGAGTGGGTGTGCGGCGCCTCTGTATTGGGCTATATCATGACGTAGCTCCAATGAGCCTTGTCTATTGTGTTCGGCCCCGCCGAATTTGTGGCCGGCGTGACGGTTACCGTCTCGAGCCGTGGGGCACCCACGCGATCCGTAGATCGATCTTGTTTGCCTTGCCTTGTCCTCCAACATGTCTCGTAAGTCCGGCGCATATTCCTGTGCCTTGGCACGGGGTGCGGCTTGAGTGGAGGGCCGAGAGGCCTCTTTGTCGCGGCCACGAGGTGGCCGGTCGACCGCATCAAGTGCTTCCTCCTCTAATCGGGGTAGCAACCTGCGCTTTGGGTAGCTCTTGGAGGGGCGTTCGAGTTTATGCTCTTCGGCCGCAAGGACTTCAGTCCATCTGTCGACTATTAAATCTTGATCAGCCCTAAGTTGTTGCTGTTTTTTCTTGAGGCTTCTTGCCGTGGCCATAAGCCTGCGTTGAAAACGCTTTTGCTCGACGGGATCCTCTGGCACGACGAATTCGTCGTCGTCGAGGCTTGCCTCGTCTTCGGAGGGAGACATATAATTATCGTCCTCGACCTCTCTGTCTGCCGCTCTCTCGTGAGGGCTGGTTTCTCCATCCTCCTGTGCTAAATCTTGCTGGAGGGGGTTTTCTTCGGCGCTTTCCGGAGTATTATTATCTCCCGTGCTGGAATCACCTTGTTTGTTTTGGCGGGATTTTGAGCGGCGCCGCTGACGCTGACGCCGGCGCTTAGACTGTTTCTTGGAGGGGCCATCCTCCGCTGTTCCATCGCCATCTCCCTCTTTTGGGGTGTCCACCATGTATATGTCATATGATGAGGTGGCTTTCCAGGGCCTAGTAGGCGCTGGTTCTTCATCATCTCCTTCATCGGCGTCCATACCGTCGATATCTTCGGAGTCGAAGTCGAGCATGTCGGTTAAGTCATCGACAGTGGCTACAAAGTGGGTGGTGGGTGGGCTTTGAATTTCTTCATCGTCCGTACCCCAACCTTGCTAACCATGGTCCGGCCAGGGCTCTCCTGATAGAGAGAGGGACTTCAGTGACTTCAGGATATCGCCAAAGGGCGAGTACTGAAAGATGTCTGCGGCAGTGAACTCCATGATCGGCGCCCAATCGGATTCGATCGGGAGGGGCTCGGGGGGCTCGGAGTCCGGAGAGGAGTCCGGCTCCTTGGAGTCACGAGTCTCGCAGAGTACGGGGCTGGTGCTTGGCTCAATCACCGTTGGGGTTGTAGCCCCCGAGGTGGCGTCCAACCGCCCATCCTCGATCGGCGCAGTTGGCTCCGAATTAAGGGTCGGAGCCGATGCGGATGCGGCCTCCAGGGCACTGTTCGGCGGCAGAGCCAGATCATGCTCGTCGTGACAGTGCGGCGCGCTCGGCAGTGGCTCGAATCCGTCGAAGATCAAGTCCCCGCGGATGTCAGCCGTGTAGGTTAAATTTCCAAATCTGACCTGATGGCTAGGGGCGTAGCTTTCGATTTGCTCCAGACGGCCAAGCGAATTGGCCCGCAGTGCGAAGCCGCCGAAGACGAAGATCTGTCCCGGGAGAAAGGTCTCACCCTGGACTGCATCGCTATCGATGATCGTAGGAGCCATCGAGCCTGACGGGGACGACACAGGGGAACTCTCAATGAAAGCACCAATGTCGGTGTCAAAACTGGCGGATCTCGGGTAGGGGGTCCCGAACTGTGCGTCTAGGCCGGATGGTAACAGGAGACAAGGGACACGAAGTTTTACCCAGGTTCGGGCCCTCTCGATGGAGGTAAAACCCTACGTCCTGGTTGATTAATATTGATGATATGGGTAGTACAAGAGTAGATCTACCACGAGATCGAAGAGGCTAAACCCTAGAAGCTAGCCTATGGTATGATCGTTGATGTGTATGTTGTCCTACGGACTAAAACCCTCCGGTTTATATAGACAGCGGATAGGGTTAGGGTTACATAGAGTCGGTTACAATGGTAGGAGATCTACATATCCGTATCGCCAAGCTTGCCTTCCATGCCAAGGAAAGTCCCTCCTGGACACGGGACGAAGTCTTCAATCTTGTATCTTCATAGTCCAGGAGTCCGGCTGAAGGTATAGTCCGGCTATCCGAACACCCCCTAATCCAGGACTCCCTCAGACGTCAATGTCATCATCGAGGAGACTGCCAAGGATGCTGCCGCCGAGGCCGCCAGAGCCACTGCTGACGAGGCCGCCAAGGACGTGCATGAAGAAGCTGCCAAGGGGTCTGCTGGGGAGGCCGGCAAGGATACGGGTGACCGTACTAACGGCATTCCTGCCGCAGGAGCGCCTGGCGCTACACCGGCCCTGGAGCCCTCAATTGCCGGGGAGGCGGTTGTTGAGGACCAACCGTCAACGTCCGAAGTCCCCTTCTCAAGCAGATACCTGAAGGTTGGTGACAACCTGTTTGTCAACATCCTGGGGACGACAAGCACTGAAGCGCCAACCGAGGGGGAGACCTTTAACGAAGAAGTCATTGTTGCTGTCGAGCTAAAGATTGTTGACGAGCCGCGTGCCAGCAACAGTGGATCCAAAGAAGATCAACTTCTCCAAGCTATGAGCGATAATATCCAGAAGCTCCTAGCGCTTCACCTCACCCAAAAAGAGAAGTTGGACTCCATGGCAGCAGTTGTCGAAGCAGCAGAGGCAGACTTCCAGAAGCGCGTTGAGCAAACGCCGGTCTGGTTTGCCGATGCTTGGCAAGAGCTGAGGACTCGTCGAGAGCAACTGAGCCAACATTGGGACGAGCTCCTCTTGAAGCAGTCCGACATTGAGAAGGCACATGCCGCTCAATAGGCTGCTGCGGAAGATGCTTGGCTAAGGGAACGCTGTGTCGGGCTTGATGCTCATGAAGAGGACCTCGCCGCTCGCGAGGAGGCGCTTGCCGCCAAGCTCCATGGCAAGGACGAGGAAATTGAAAAGCTTGTCGCGCAGCAGACCCAAGAGCTGGAGTCGAAACACAAGAAGGCACTTGACGCCTTGGTCTGGGACCATTCCAACAAGCTAAAGGAAGCCATCGATGTTGCCGATGATGTAGAGGCCGCCAAGAACAAGCTGGCTGACAAGGTGAAGAAGCTGATCTGAAGGACTACGACAAGGAGATCTCGGCGCTTAAGGATAGCAGAGAGAAAACTCTCTACGACTTGGTTGAGATGCAAACCACCATATCCAAAAAGAGCCAGGAACTCTCCTCCGGCACTGAATCCATCGCCGATCTGGAGTTGAAGCTGACCAAGCTGAAGGAGTCCCTTGAGGGCAGCAGGGCTCGCAAAAAGTCCCTGACCAAAAACCTCAAGGACAAGAAGGAGCTGCTCGAGAGCGCCGCCGCCACCTATCTTTATCTTTACCTAATATTAAAAGGAGGATTGTTTCTCCATCTTTTTGGTCATCAGGCGTTTTTTGTCTGTCGCTTTTGCGTTTTAAGTTCCGTTTTGTCTTAGATAAAAAAATAAAAAATAGCTTCATGATGACTCGAACCGTGCCGACTTGGTTTGAGGCCAGACGCCCTAACCAACCCACCCAGCTAACCCATTGTTGGCAAAAGTTAAGGAAGAATACATTTTAGATTAGTTATACTAATGTTGCGCCTCACATAAAAACAAAATAAGGTGGCGCTGGTGGTGTTTCGAACTCAAGACCATCACCCTACCATCCAAGGGACAAAACCAACTAAGCTACATTATTGGTGTGGAAGGTATTGGGTTCTTTCTCTAATTAAATAGCATGTGTCGCTTCTATATATCTAATGATATCGGCTAATTCCGCCTGGCTATTTTAGATCAAATCTTGCCGATTTAAATACGTCCACGAGTAGCCCGAAAGAACAACAAGAAAAGACCCAATAAAGAAGAAAATGCATGCACGCGGGAGGATAGAGAGGGAGATGCGTTCATCATTGGCTGGAAGGAATAAAACTCGCCTTGCCCTTAGAAGGTAAGTAATTAGTCAGGAAAGGAAAGGATTGAAATCTGCTATGCCATTAAGAAGGAAAGGAATTTATAGAGCGAAAAAACTAAAAGAGAGCGGACCGGTTTAAATGTCACAATCATGAACGCAGACCCGGACATGCTGGTGCCCACGGACGGATGTGTATACGAGTGCCCTCCTTCATGTTACAAGGTCCATGCAAGCAAGCACATTCAAGTGCATGTATGCATCAAACTCCTATTGTATACTTATATGGCTCCTTTTTTCTCTCAATATATTCAAAAGAAATTATACTATTAACAAGGTATTCCCTACTTTTTTTGCGGAGTTAGGCATTCCCTACACTTTTGACAAGAATTATTTGTACGCAAACACACACTCTCATTCGTTTTATATATGCATCATGCAATGCAAGCACCCATCATATATAAGTGCATCTTTTAACCAGTGTTCAAGTCTCATAATAAGATTTTTTTTCTTATGTATAAGTATATCATGCATGCACATGGGATAACTCCTGATGCAACATAACAGTTAATTATGCAATTTGATAGAGCTTTCCGAGAAGATTTCCCATGACAAAATTGCCGCAAACATGCAAACCGTAAATGTGCATGCTCTCGATGAGAAAATTAACTAACCTTTGAATATGTTTTATTTTTTCAAAAATAAAATTAGGTGCAAACATTCAAAACATGTATACTCTACATAAAAAAATACGCACTTAAGTGTTTTTTTATTTTTGCCACAAACATAGTCATATTTTCTCTACAATGACCAAGGAAGATCATGTAAAAAAAGACTGATTAAGAAAATAAAATAAACTGACAATGACAAAAAATGAATAAGGGATCACCTAAAATAATTCTTAGCCCCAGATTTCATCAATTTAAAATTGTAGCAATTGGATAGGGTTTCAAGCTACAGAAATTTTGGTACAAATGTCATTAAATGAAATTTTAATTATAAAACTGACTCTTATTTTGTACAACTATATGCTAGAAAACAGTTCAAAAAAAAACTAGATGATAGAAAACGTACATTACCGGTGGAACTTTGGAATTAATTTTCAAGGAGGATTAACACATAATATACATATTCTATAAGCTATCAATCAGTGTACAAAACACTGTGTGCCTTTGTAACTAATATTGCTGCTATTAACTATTAGTAATTTAGATTGTAGGCTCCATAGCATGCAAGTTAAGGTGAGAAATTAAGCTTTAGTAATATTGTATCTATTTATAATATTAGTACTTCCTATGCTGTCAAATTAGTGAATGTGTACCCGTTGCAATGCACAGGCATGTTTGCTAGTAATGACTACGAGAAAGCGTGGAACTCTGGACTGAGTGCCTTGTTGACGTCGCGGAAAGGCTCACAGCACAACTGTCCACCATGGGCCTGCCGAACTTTAGGTATTCTTCTGATGACAGGGTGTCTCCGAGCGCCAGGCTGACCATGTTCTTTGTGGCCCTCCTCGATGCCCTAAAGTTGCTCCACTCCAACCGAGCAACCCGGCTGGCCAACGAATCCCACAAACTCTGTTGGGCCATCCTCCTCAAGGTGCTCATCAAAGTGGTGCACAGGAATCCCAGCATTGACCTCACCAACTTGCTCGACAGCTTGCCGAAGGATGCAGATCGCAAGGCACTCGAAGAGCTCGTTGTGCCCATTGTCGACAAGATGGACCAAGTCAAGAGCATCGAAGGCCAACGCAGGGACTAGCCACTTCACTTCTTCTTGCCGCCATGAATCCTCAAAACTTCGGGCATGAACCTTGCGGCTATGGTAGCGACGCAAGGCTTGCTCGTAGCGCGTAGCTCGCACAACATCCTAAAGATGATCTTCCTCAAGGAGCGTAGCATCATCTTGCTGCAACTGCTCTTGCTCAAACTCATCATAAGCGAGCACTCGAGGTGACCCGTGTATGAGTTTCATGGGGAGAATTGCTTCCGCCCACCAGGGAGAAAGGCGTCTGGCTAGTAGCTCGATTTGGTGTCATCCTGATTGACCAAAGAGCTGCCAGCAACTCATCAATACAGCGTTTTCCGCACTTGTGCAGCCTATCGAAGGTCCTTGTCTTGTGACCTCGCAGCACTTCAGCATTTGCCCATTCCGCCTGGCCGTTGCTTCTTGGATGAGCAACAGAAGCAAAAAAAAATTTCTTGCCAAGGTCTTGGATATACTGCATGAAGGTGCGGCTCGTGAATTGCGTGCCATTGTCGGTGATGACTCTATTTGGCACAGCAAAACAACAAACTTGTCCTTTGAAGAACTTGACGGTTGACTGTGCCGTCACCTTTCTCACTGCTTCCACATCCGGCCACTTTGTGAACTTGTCGATTGCGACATACAAGTACTCAAAGCCCCTGACAGCATGGGGAAAAGGGCCCAATATGTCGAGTCCCCGGACCGAAAATGGCTAGGAAAGAGGGATTATCTGAAGAGCTTGAGCTGGCTGATGCAATTTCTTCGAATGGAACTGACACGCTTCACACTTGGTTACTAGTGCAGTTGCATCCTGGAGGGCAGTGGGCAAAAGAAACCTTGCCGGAATGCCTTGCCGGCAAGAGCCCTTGATCCTATGTGAGCCACATATGCCTCCATGTTTCTCTGCCAACAGCTCCAGTCTATCCTCTCGAGGAGTGCACTTCAATTTCACGTCGTTCGGTCTTTTTCTATACATGACATCGTCCACAAACTGGTACATGTTAAACCGACGGGCTACTTTCTCCGCTTCTTCCTGCTCCTCCGGGAGTTCCCCTGTTTGGAGGAACTGGTAGATGTGTTGTGCCCATGCTGGAGCCCGAGGCTCGACAGCAAGGACTAAAGGCATGTCTTCGGCTATGGGAATGGTTGTCTCTACAGCAAGGGCTTGAGGCCCTACTGGAGCCTGTCGCCCCCCGGCAAGCTTGGCGTTGTCCCCGGCAACTTCCTTGTCGGCGGCTCCTGGGAGCTTAGCGGGAAAGTACTTGCTGGGGCTGAACTTCCTTCGCTTATCTTGCCTTGCTGATGGTTCAACGGATGGCTGAGTCAGTTGGAGCACAAAAGTCCCTGGTTCCACGAGTAACTTGAGGGCAGCAGGTTTTGACAGGTCGTCAGCAATGCTGTTCTTTGCTCGAGGAACATGCTCTGCTTGTAGACCATCAAAATGCTCCTCTAATTTCCTCACTTCATCTACGTAAGCTTCCATCAAAGGGCTCTGATAATCTTTGTTAACTTGCTTGGCGACAAGCTGTGAATCACCTATGACGATGAGCTTCTTAATACCAAGGTCTGTCGCGATCCTGAGACCAGCAAGCAGTCC
The DNA here is from genome assembly GCF_003073215.2 of Triticum urartu. Taxonomy (NCBI): domain Eukaryota; kingdom Viridiplantae; phylum Streptophyta; class Magnoliopsida; order Poales; family Poaceae; genus Triticum; species Triticum urartu. The sequence goes on from NC_053027.1 coordinate 158,527,172, forward strand.
ATCATATTCTACAGTGTTGTTTGTCGAACTCTTCCGGGGAAAGTGCTTTTGGACTACGTATTTGAGGTGCTCTCAAGTGGGCGTGACAAGCAGCACACCAGCACCGATGCCTTGCAGCGAGAAAGCCCCATCAAAATACATAATCCACTCTTGGATCATTTCCTTGCCAGGGAGAGTGGTCTCTTGAATCTCCTCGTGAGGCGTTGAGGTCCATTCTGCAATGAACTGCACCAAGGCTCTGCTCTGGATTGTTGAAGTGCTCTCAAACTTGAGACGAAAGCTTGACAATTCCAAAGTCCACCCCACAATCCTTCCAGTCGCATCTGGGTTGTGTAAGATCCATTGCAATGGGAAGCGAGTGATGTCGGTGATCTCATGTGCCTGGAAATAGTGGCACAACTTCCTCGAGGCCATAAGAATGCCGAAGAGCAATTTTTGCACACCAGAGTATCTTGACCTAGCCCCCTGCAAAAGGGAGTTGACAAAATAAACTGGATGCTGCACCATCTTCTTCTTCTGTGCCGCTTCATTTGCTTGCGCAGATCCTACCTTGCCGGCACCAGACTCTACCGGGGAGGGTCTTGGCTCGTCACTTGACGGCGTTGCCGCTGCCGCCGCTCCTTCATCGACTTCTCTCTGCACCACTAGCGCAACACTAACCACTTGATTCGTTGCCGCTAGATACAGTAGCAACAGCTCTTGTGGTTTAGGCGTGACTAGTGTTGGCGTAGAGGAGAGGTACCTCTTCAAATCCTGCAGCGCTGCCTCCGCTTCCGGAGTCCATGTCATTGGACCTGCCTTTTTCAAGATCTTAAAAAAGGGCAGGGCGCGCTCAGCAGATTTGGAGATGAACCTGCTTAGAGCAGCAACATAGCCAGCAAGTCGACGCACATCTTTGACTCGTCTTGCTGCTTCAATCTGCTCAATCGCCTTGATCTTATCGGGGTTCGCTTCGACCCCATGTTGAGACACAAAGAATCTGAGAAGCTTGCCGGATGGGAAGCCAAACACACACTTCTCAGGATTGAGCTTGAGATTGATCTTGCACAAATTTGCAAATGTTTCTTCTAAATCTTCTATGAGCGTTGCTTTGTCCTTGGTTTTGACCATTATGTCATCCATATAAGCTTCCATATTTCTATGTAGCTGGGGCTCAAAACCGATCTGGACCGCTCTCACAAACATTGAACCAGTGCTTTTCAACCCGAAAGGCATTCGTATAAAACAATACGCACCACATGGGGTCATAAACGCGATCTTCTCTTCATCTTCCTTTGTCATGAAAATCTGATGGTGCCCTGAGTAAGCGTCAAGAAACGATAGCAAGTCGCATCCGGCAGTGGAGTCTACAATCTGGTCGATGCGCGGAAAGGGGAAAGGATCCTTAGGGCAGGCTTCATTGATATCTATATAATCAATACACAACCTCCATTTTCCATTCGCCTTGCGCACTACAACTGGATTGTCCAACCATGTTGGATGGAGTACCCCTCTAACCAAACCCGCCGCTTCCAGCTTCGTGATCTCTTCAGTGATAAACTCTTGCTGCTCCAAAGCTTGCTTCCCGACCTTATGCTTGACAGGCCCCGCATGAGGACAAATAGCAAGATGGTGCTCAATCACCTTCCTGGGAATGCCAGGGGATGTCAGATGCTTGTCATGCGAACGCATCGACATTTGCCCGCAGGAAGGCAATGAGCGCGCTTTCCTATTTGTCACTGAGGGCGGAACTTATAGTTAAAGCTCTACCCGTGCCATCCTCCTTGATGGGAACCTTTTTAGTTTCTGGTGCAGCTGCCTTGGATTTCTTGCTCTTGCTGATAGAGCTCTCTGGCACTTCCTCGATGGGAATGCAGCACTCCGAGGAGGCACGCTTGCCGGAGTGGTTGCAAGAGGCTTGCCGGTCTTCTTCTCCCCGGGAGCTCCAATGGCAGGAGTAAGCACCTTAACGGTGGGTGCTACAACTGCTTCCTGATAGAGTTGGTCGACGTAGATAAGCGCATCCCTCTTGTCGGAGTTGACAGTGAATATGCTCATTGGACTAGGCATCTTCAATGTATTGTAAGCATAGTGCCATGCCGCCATAAACTTGGCCAGCGCTGGACGGCCGAGGATCCCGTTATATGGCAACGGGATCTTGGCAACATAAAAAATGATCTTCTCCGTCCTGTAGTTCAGCTCTACACCAACTGTAACTGGTAGCATGATCTTACCCTTCAGCTGGCTTCTTCCCGGATTGATCCCTTGAAACATGGTCATCTCTTCGAGATCTCCATCAGGAATCTGTAACCTCTTGATCACATTGGGCGAGATCAAGTTCAAACCGGCCCCACCGTCCACTAGCATTTTTGTCACCTTGAGGTTGCGAATCATTGGTGAAACCAACAACGGCAATCACCCGACCGCTGTTGTGCGATCAGGGTGATCCTCGGCGTCAAAAATGATAGGCGTGTTGGACCATCTCAACGGCTTCCGGGCATCGACCGATGGTTCTGTCGCATTTATCTCACGCGCCCACTGTTTAAGTTGGTGGTGAGAAGAATGCAACGAGGCGCCATCATCAATGCACATGGCTTCTGTAGCTTTTTGAAACTCATGCTTGCTAGACTCGTCATCCTCTTCGTGGTCATCATCACCCTCTTTCTTGTCGCGGCCTCAAGCAGGCCTCTCCTGTTGTTTGTCCTTGCCGCGACGACCTCCTCGGCCATCACGTTTCTTAACGGACCCCTCAGCACCATCATGTCCCTTCTCCTTGTCTCGCCTTTCATATTCAACTTACTGCCTCTCGACAAGTTGTTCAACTTGTTGGCAGCTCTGGAGATCATGGCCCTTGGTGTAGTGGATCTTGCAATACCGCTTGTCGGAGCCCTCCGGCTTGTCGGCAGCCGCCAAGGCCTGACAGGCGGCGCACCCAGCAACCTCCTTGTCGGGGTCGTCAACCTTGGCCTTCTTGGCAGTGCCGGGGTTGTTAGATTCCTCGACGGCAAGCACGGTCTTGCCCTTGAGCTTCCTGCTACATCGTCGGCCCTTATTTGCCAGGGCGGCGGTGTCTTCGTCTCCGGAGTCAGTTCCCACGCCAGTATCTTTGCCGGGGTATCTCCTTCCTTCTTTAGCTCGAGAACATCTATCGGCTAAAACATAAAGCTCGGCAACATCCCTAACCTTGTTCATTGCCAGCTCTTCGCACATCTTGCGATTGTGCACATTCTGATGAAACGCGCTGATAACAGTGGCCGAATGAACGTCTGGGATGTTGCACTGCACATGGCTGAATCTCTGTATGTACTTGTGCAAGGTTTCACCTTCTTTCGGGGGGATGAGATGCAGATCACTTGCCTGGCCAGGAGCTTGGTGGCCTCCGGTAAAGGAGAACAAACTCATGATACAGATCTGACCAAGAAGAGATCAAATTTTCTGGCACGTGCATCAACCATGACTTCTACAGGTATCTCTAATATTTGCTCCTTTTCCAGCCCAGAATTCCAGCTGCCGGCATTCTCCCTCTTCATGTAAACCTTGTAAAATAAGAGAGAATAGGCATAAGTATTGTGACATAATGTGTAATAACAACCCATAATGCAATAAATACCGATATAAAAGCATGATGCAAAATGGACGTATCAACTCCCCCAAGTTTAGACCTCGCTTGTCCTCAAGCGGAAGCCGATATCGAAAAATATGACCACATGTTTAGAGATAGAGGTGTCGATAAAAATAAAATACGAACATGAGAGCATCATGATCATTCTTAGAACAACAACATATATATATTGTCATATGATCTCTTATGCTAAAGTAACAATTCATTCACAGTTTCAAGTATGAATCATAAACTTCATTGAAAACTAACAAACTATAATCTTAGTCATTGAAGCAATTGCAATTTATCATAACATCGGAAAGAGTCAATATAAGAGCTTTTCGGCAAGTCCACATACTCAACTATCATTTAGTCTTTCACAATTGCTAACACTCACGCAATATTTATGGGTATGAAGTTCTAATCGGACACAGAGAAAGATAGGGGCTTATAGTATTGCCTCCCAACCTTTTACCTCAAGGATAATGTCAACAATAATAGTTCATGAAAACTCACATCCAATTAGCTATAAATATCAGGATCTTTCCAACACATTGTGCTTGCCAAAGGATAAAATGTAAAAAAGGAAAGGTGAAGATCACCATGACTTTATTATGAAGTATAAGACAAGAATAAAAGATAGGCCCTTCGCAGAGGGAAGCAGAGGTTGTCATGTGCTTTTATGATTGGATGCACGAAATCTTAATGCAAAAGAACATCACTTTATATTGCCACTTGTGATATGGACCTTTATTATGCAGTCTGTCGCTTTTATTTCTTCCATATGTAGCGACCAGACCTCAAACAGTCTGATCTCTGTGCTCCGGTGTCATCCCTGGATCAGTAATGCTGACACCACACAGTACTCGGAGGATTTATAGCAGAGTAGCAATCACACACTTATTACATCGAGTGTCTCAAAAGAGAATTTATTACAATAAATATGGCTTAAGGCCATCTTTTGACTATAACAGCGGAAGGCTTGGAAGATAAGTGAGTCCATCAACTCCAACGGCATCACTGAGTATAGAACCACGACCTAAAACTCCTTAATCGTCATCTGAAAAGTCTGCAACATTAACGTTGCAGCCCGAAACGGGTCAGCACATGGAATATGCTGGCAAGGTAACACATAGAGAATAATGACATGCAACAGCTATACTATATGCATATTTGGCTGGTGGAAAGCTCTATGGTTACTGTTTTTGCGTAAAGCCAATTTTTCCCTACTTCAAAGGAATAAAATTAATTACTATCATGGTGGTTGTGAAACATTGAGAATGGTTGACAGCATTCTCAATCCCAATTAAGTAACATCATTAAAATCCCACAAAATTTATTTAGAGTAACATGTTGAGATTCACATGAAAATCCAGGTACTAGATACTCAAGATGCCCATAACCGGGGACACGGCTAACCATGATTAGTTTGTTACACTCTGCAGAGGTTTGCGCACTTTTCCCCACAAGACTCGATCGCCTCCGTTTGGTTTCTCGCACTACATGGTGTTTGAGAAGACGGATGATCGAGACATAGTCTTTCAGAAGCGCTAGCACCTTACGATCGGGTAGACCGTACCACCTACAACCCCTACATCTGCTAATCTACCACTGTAAGAGTTCGCACAACTTAGTCAACTATGCCAGAGCCCATAATAGCTTGTGGCTGCACACGGAAGTTTCTAGTATGAATAATCTCATGATCCCTTTGGGCCTGAGTGGCGGTCCAATAAAAACAGGCAAGTCCTGGAAACCCCAGGTGCCTCAATCCACCCAGATGTGTGTTAGGTTGCCACCTTAGATAAACCATTAATTAACAATCTCACATCTGTCATGGATATCACTCACCCAATCCACGTCTACTAGCATAGCATGGCATAATAAGCAAACGTAGAAGTAACTCCCAAAGGTTTGATAATAAACAGGTAATAGGTACTACCTCATCTACTTCCCATCCCACGGTTTAATTAGATCCTAATCATGCAATGTGTGAGGATTGATCTAATGCAATAAAACTGGGTTGTAGAAAAGGTATGATCAAAGTGTTACTTGCCTTGCTGATGATCCGCGTAACCTAGAGATTCAACGTAACAGGCGGCGCACTCCGGGTATTCTATCGCAGGCAAACAACAAGCATACAATAAGTACTCATCTAATGCACAGGTAAAAACTCAAATAAAAGATCTAACCAGAAAGTTTAACTTAAGAACCCTGGTTGGCAAAAAGAATCAAATCGAACGAAGCAAAAGAAATCAAATGGCGAAAAGAAAACAACTTCGTTCTAGTAATCTGGATCTAGGGCAAATTTTACCGTAGCAAAAACTTGTTTAAGTTGGTTATTCGGAAAGAGGGTTTCGAGACGAAACTCCAGGCGCTTGAATCGCCTGATTCCGATAAATGAGCGAAAAGTTATACTAAAACGAAAATCGGATCAGAAATCGCGATCAGAAAATAACCGCGGAAAATCCGACGAAAAAGAAAAACGACGAACAGAATTTTTTTCCGCTCAGAAGAAAAATAAAAAGAAATACTAAACGGACTCCAAAAATCACGAAATAAATTTTGCCGGGTTCCTAAAATCAAGCTCGATAAAGTGAACATTTATCTGGGCCCAAACTACAACTTTGAAAAATGCACATTTTTCCTAAATTCAAATAAAAATACCGAAAAACTCCGAAATAAAACTTATTTGATTTTTTTATTAAATCCTCAATATTTCTATATTTTGGGAAAGTCATTTTATTCCCTCTCTCATATTTTTGTAATAGAAATAATTGATGATAAAATAAATAAAATCAAATGATCCTGTTTACATAATTTGAGAAAACTCAAATACGTAAATAACGAAATCCCCAACTCTCTCCGTGGGTCCTTGAGTTGCTTAGGATTTTCTAGGATCAAAACCAAAAGCCAAATAAAATATGATATGCATGATGACCTAATGTATAACATTCCAAATTGAAAATTTGGGATGTTACATCATATCACAAGATCGTATAAAGCTTATTTTCTCCACACTAATAAATCATACATATTTAGAGAGCAATTTTTATTGCTTGTAACAATGAAAACTTACTTGAAGGATCTTACTCAATCCATAGGTAGATATGGTGGACTCTCATGGCAAAACTGGGTTTAAGGGTATTTGGAAGCAAAAATAGTATCTCTACTTGGTGCAACGAATTTGGCTAGCATAAGAGGGAAAGGCAAGCTCAACATGTTGGATGATCCATGACAATATAATTTATTTTGGATGTAAGAAAACATAACCCATTACGTTGTCTTCCTTGTCCAACATCAACTCTTTAGCATGTCATATTTGAATGAGTGATCACAATCATAAAAGATTTCGAAGATAGTATATTTATATGTGAAGACATCTCTTTCTTTATTACTTCCTATTAATTGCAACGATGACCAAAACTATGCTTGTCAACTCTCAACAATTTTTATTCATCATACTCTTTATATGTGAAGTCATTACTCTCCATAAGATCCATATGATCTCTTTATTTTTTTATTCTTTGTCTTTTATTTTTATTCCCTCAAGATCATAGCAAGATAATCAAGCCCTTGACTCAACACTAAGCTTTATTATATAGCTCGCGGACTCGATTACATAGAAGGATCATAAAGCAAAAACTCAAAAATAGATCATACTAAAACTTTATTCTACTAGATCAAGATATTACCAAAAGGATCGAACTAAGAAAAACGGTGAAGATAAAAGTGTGCTGATGATACGATACCGGGGCACTCCCCCAAGCTTGGCAGTTACCAAGGGGAGTGCCCATACCAGATACTCAGTTCTTCTTTGCTAGTGATGGTGATGATGATGACAATTGTGCCTTCAGCTTTTTCATCTTGTAATTGAGAAGAGCGATCTCCTCCTTTAAATCATCAACCTCCGATTCCAGCTTCAAGATCTTGTCACATAAATCTCCTTTGCTTTTCTGCTGAAAACGAGAAGGAATAGATCAGTTGTTAGATAGTTTAGCCCTCTCGGGAAGACTAGACTTCTTGAACTTCACGTGCATACCCCAGGTTGAGGTAGAGGGACTTCCTCCTCCTCCGAACTTGAATCATTGATCATCCTCAAGTGAGCATCCTCCTCATCATCCGTGGTTCGACCACAAGGAGATAGGTCCCCATAGGTCTTTGGATCAGCAATGAGATGTGAGACATAGCTTTCTCCGTCCGAGTCTTGAGACGACATCTTGCTCTAAATCTGCAGCATAAGCAGCTTGAAACAAAACATAGGATATTTGCATGGTACGGTGGTCAAAACCTTCGGAAGATTATATAATGAATTTTTACCGACCAAAAGAAGTATCGTGCAAGAAAACGGAGTCCGGAGAGCACACGACATGCCCACGAGGCAGGGGGCGCGCCCAGGGGGTAGGGCATGCCCTCCACCCTCGTGGACGCCTCGTGTCTTTACCAGACTACTTATTTTCCTATTTTCTTAAATATTCCAAAATGGAGAAAATTGCTATTAGAACTGTTTTGGAGTCGGTTTATGTACTGTACCTCATACCTATTCCTTTTCGGAGTCTGAAACGCTCTGGAAAGTGTCCCTTATGTATTCCTTCGGGGTTACGGTTTCAACAACATTAGTTTCAACATTTATAGGATTACCTGAGACATAATGTTTGATTCTTTGACCGTTCACCACCCTTGGATTTGTGCCTTCGAAGTTGTTGATTTTTATGGCACCGGAACGATAGACCTCCTCGATGATGTAAGGACCTTCCCATTTAGAGAGGAGTTTTCCTGCAAAAAATCTTAAACGAGAGTTGTACAACAATACATAATCATCTACATTAAACTCACGTTTTTGTATCCTTTTGTCATGCCATCTTTTAACTTTTTCCTTAAAAAGTTTGGCATTCTCGTAGGCCTGGGTTCTCCATTCATCAAGTGAGCTAATGTCAAAAAGCCTCTTCTCACCAGCAAGTTTGAAATCATAATTGAGCTCTTTAATGGCCCAATATGCCTTATGTTCTAGTTCGAGAGGTAAGTGACAAGCTTTTCCATAAACCATTTTATACGGAGACATACCCATAGGATTTTTATATGGAGTTCTATAAGCCCATAATGCATCATCAAGTTTCTTTGACCAATTCTTCCTAGATCTATTAACAGTCTTTTGCAAAATTAATTTAAGCTCTCTATTACTCAATTCTACTTGACCGCTAGACTGTTGGTGATATGGAGATGCAATTCTATGATTAACATCATACTTAACAAGCATTTTACGAAAGGCACCATGAATAAAATGTGAACCACCAACAGTCATTAAGTATCTAGGGACTCCAAACCTCAGAAAAATAACTTCTTTAAGCATCTTAATAGAGGTGTTATGATCAGCACTACTAGTTGGAATAGCTTCTAACCACTTAGTAACATAATCAACAGCAACTAAAATATGTGTATACCCACTAGAGGAAGGAAACGGTCCCATATAATCAAAGCCCCAAACATCAAATGGTTTAATAACAAGTGAATAATTCATAGGCATTTCTTTACGTCTACTAATATTACCAATTCTTTGACATTCATCACAAGACAAGACAAACTTACGAGCATCTTTGAAGAGAGTACGCCAATAAAAACCGGATTACAATACCTTATGTGGAGTTCTATCTCCAGCATGGTGTCCTCCATAAGCCTCAGAGTGACACTTGTGTAGGATCTATTCATGTTCATGCTCAGGTACACAACGTCTAATAATACCATCTACTCCTTCTTTATAAAGGGGTGGGTCATTCCATAAGTAATGTCTTAAATCATAGAAAAACTTTTTCTTTTGTTGGTATGTGAAACTAGGTGGTATAAATTTAGCAACAATGTAATTAGCATAATCAGCATACCATGGAGCAGTACGAGAAGCATTTATGACAGCCAATTGTTCATCAGGAAAGCTATCATCAATAGGTAGTGGGTCATCAAGAACATTCTCTAACCTAGACAAGTTGTCTGCAACAGGGTTCTCAGCTCCCTTTCTATCGATAATATGCAAAACAAATTCTTGTAGCAAGAGAACCCATATAATAAGTCTAGGTTTAGCATCTTTCTTTTCCATAAGATATTTAATAGCAGCATGAATAGTGTGAACAGTTACTTTAGAATCAACTATATAAGGTCTGAACTTATCACAAGCAAATATAACTGCTAAAAATTCCTTTTCAGTAGTAGCATAATTTCTTTGGGCACTGCCTAGAGTTTTACTAGCATATTAGATAACATTTAATTTCTTATCAACTCTTTGTCCTAGAACAACCCCTACAACATAATCACTAGCATCACACATAATTTCAAATGGTAAATTCCAATCAGGAGGCTGAACAATAGGTGCAGAAATCAAAGCTTTCTTAAGTATTTCAAATGCTTCTACACAATCATCATTAAAGACAAAAGGAACATCTTTTTGTAAGAGATTAGTCAAAGGCCTAGAAATTTTAGAGAAGTCCTTAATGAACCTCCTATAAAAACCGGCATGACCAAGGAAACTTCTTATACCTTTAATGTCCTTAGGACACAACATCTTTTCAATAGCTTCAACCTTAGCTTTATCAACTTCAATACCTCTTTCAGAAATTTTATGCCCCAAGACAATGCCTTCATTAACCATAAAATGGCACTTCTCCCAATTCAAGACAAGATTAGTTTCTTCACATTTCTGCAAAACTCGATCAAGGTTGCTTAAGAAATCATCAAAATAAGTTCCATATACTGAGAAATCATCGATGAAAACCTCAGCAATCTTTTCACAAAAATCAGAGAATATAGTAGTCATACATCTTTCAAAGGTAGCAGGTGCATTACATAAATCGAAAGGCATACGTCTATAAGCAAAGGTACCGAAAGGGCAAGTGAAAGTTGTCTTTTCTTGATCCTCCTTTGACACAGGTATTTGAGAGAAACCAGAATAACCATCTAGAAAGAAAAAATGTGTATGTTTGGATAATCTTTCTAGCATTTGATCAATAAAAGGTAAATGGTAATGATCCTTTTTAGTAGCTTTATTTAATTTGTAGAAATCAATTACCATTCTATAACCTGTAACAATTCTTTGTGGAATCAATTCATCATTATCATTAGGAACAACAGTAATACCTCCCTTGTTAGGGACACAATGGACATGACTTACCCACTGACTATCAGCAACGTGATAAATTATACCTGCCTCCAGAAGCTTTAGTATTTATTTTCTTACCACTTCTTTCATCTTAGGATTTAACCGTCTTTGGTGATCAACAACCGGTTTCACGTCTTTCTCCAATTTTATTTTGTGCTGGCATAGAGTGGGACTAATGCCCTTAAGATCATCAAGAGTATATCCAATAGCAGCGTGGTGCTTCTTCAGAGTTTTCAATAATTTCTTTTCTTCTTGCTCTGAAAGGTTAGCACTAATAACAACAGGATATATCTCTTTCTCATCAAGATAAGCATATTTAAGAGTATCAGGTAAAGGTTTAAGCTCAAACACGGGGTCACCCTTGGGTGGAGGGGGATCTCCTAAAATCTCAACAGGCAAGTTGTGTTTTAAAATAGGTCCCTGTTTAAAGAATACTTCATCTATTTCCCTTCTTTCATTCATAAACATATCATTCTCATGGTCTAGCATTGGTCAATGATGAAATTCATTAAAGAATTAATAAGGGAAGAGAAGATTTACATGCAAATACACTATCATGGAAATCTTTTGTGATTGTGAGCCCCCATCAAAATATTATATGCCAAAATTGTTGACGTTGGACAAGGAAGACAACGTCATGATTTATATTTGTTCATATTCACATAGAAGTTATATTGTCATAGATCCTTCAACATGTGGTGCTTTCCCCCCATCTTTGCTAGCCAAAAATTCCGCACCAAGTAGAGATACTACTTGTGAATCCAAAAACCCTTGAACCCAAATCTTATTTTCAAGAGTCCACCATACCTACGTAAGGATTGAGTAAGATCCTTCAATTAAGTTGTCATCGGTGCAATAAGGCAATAAAAATTGCTTCTAAAAGTCTTAGATCATTTAGTGTAAGAGAAAATTGTGCGTTGTACGAACTTGTGATGGCAAAGAATAAAAGCGATAGACTGCATAATAAAGGTTGCTATCATAAGGGGCAATATAACATGATGTTCTTTTGCACTAAGGGATTGAGCATACAAACAAAAAGTGCATGGCAACCTCCGCTTCCCTCTGTGAAGGGCCTATCTTTTACTTTTATGTATTTACTTTCATGCAAGAGTCAAAGTTTTTCTCTCTATTCCTTTTTATTTTTCTCTTTTGGCAAGCATCATGTGGTGAGGAAATATCTAGGCACATATATCTAGTTAGATATGGGTAGCATGAGTTATTATTGTTGACATCACCCTTGAGGTGAATACGTTGTGAGCCAAAGTTATAAGCCCGTATCTTTCTATGTGTCCGGCTGAAACATTTTGCTCATGTGTATGCATTGAGTGTTAGCAATCATAGAAGACTATATGATGGTTGAGTATGTGGACTTGCCTAAAGGCTCCGATATGTGACCCTTCCTGAAAAGATGATGAATTGTAGTTGCAAAGTTGACTGAGAACATAGTTTATTGGTTTCAAATAGAGTTTATGCTTTATACTTCGATGTTGTGATGAATTGTTACTTATTCATGAGAAGTCTATTATAAAAGTTTCATGTTAAAGTTTGTTGTTGTTATAATAATTTACATGATGCTTCTAAGTCTGTATTTTGTTTTTATCGACATCTCTCTCTCTCTCTAAGCATGTGGACAATGTTTTTGATTTTGATTTTCGCTTGAGGACAAGCGAGGTCTAAGCTTGGGGGAGTTGATATGTCCATTTTTCATCATCTTTACCTACTGTTATTTATAATGTTTTTACCCAACTCAAAGTTTCAAAGAATCAACATCAAGAGAAATTCTATCCACGTTCCTAGCCAACTCATCACTCTTAAGCAATTTTTCTTCAAGCAAAGCATTGAAATTCTTTTGCGAATTCATAAATTCTTTAACACTAGTCTCAAAATCAGAGGGAATCTTATTAAAATTTCCATAAGAGTTGTTGTAGGAATTACCATAATTATTACAGGAATTACTAGGGAACGGCCTAGAATTCAAATTTCCTCTATACGCGTTGTTACCAAAATTGTTCCTACCAACAAAATTCACATCCATAGATTCATTATTATTCTCAATCAAGGTGGACAAAGTCATATCATTTGGATCAGAAGAAACACTTTTAATACCAAACAACTTCATAAGTTCATCCATCTTTCCACTCAAAACATTAATCTCTTCTATAGCATGAACTTTTTTACTAGTGGATCTTTCGGTATGCCATTGAGAATAATTAACCATAAAATTATCTAGGAGTTTAGTAGCTTCTCCTAAAGTGATTTCCATAAAAGTGCCTCCCGCGGCCGAATCTAAAAGATTTCTAGAAGCAAAATTCAATCCGGCATAATTTTTTTGTATAATCATCCATAAATTCAAACCATGTGTAGGAAAATTATGTATCATTAATTTCATCCTCTCCCAAGCTTGTGCAACATGATCATGCTCAAGTTGCTTCAAATTCATAATATCGTTTCTAAGAGAGATGATCTTAGCAGAGGAAAATACTTAGAGATAAAAGCATCTCTGCACTTATTCCATGAATCAATACTATTTTTAGGCAAAGAAGAGAACCAAGTTTTAGCACGATCTCTAAGCGAAAACGGAAATAGCTTCAATTTAACAATATCATTATCCACATCTTTGTTATTTTGCATATCACACAAAATCAATGAAGTTATTTAGATCGGTAGCGGCATCTTCACTAGGAAGGTCAGAAAATTGATCTTTCATAACAAGATTCAACAAAGCGGTATTGATTTCACAAGATTCAGCATCGGTAGTAGGAGCAATCGGAGTGCTAATAAAATCATTATTGTTGGTATTGGAAAAGTCACACAATTTAGTATTATCTTGAGCCATCGCGTAAACAATCAATCCAACACACAAGCAAACAAGAGGCAAGCGAAAAGAGACGAACGGAAAAGGGCGAATAAAACAGCAAAGGTGAAGTGGGGGAGAGGAAAACGAGAGGCAAATGGCAAATAATGTAATGCGAGGGATAAGAGTTTGTGATGGGTACTTGGTATGTCTTGACTTGAGCGTAGATCTCCCCGGTAATGGCGCCAGCAATCCTTCTTGCTACCTCTTGAGCATGCGTTGGTTTTCCCTTGAAGAGGAAATGGTGATGCAGCAAAGTAGCGTAAGTATTTCCCTTAGTTTTTGAGAACCAGGGTATCAATCCAGTAGGAGACTACATGCAAATCTCCTAGTACCTGCACAAACAATCAAGAACCTTGCAACCAATGCGATAAAGGGGTTGTCAATCCCTTCACGGCCACATGCAAAAGTGAGATCTGATAAAGATAATAAGATAAATATTTTTGGTATTTTTGCTGTATAGATTGAAAAGTAAAGATTGCAAAATAAACAGTAAACTAGAATTATAGATCGGAAACTTATATGATGTAAAGTAGACCCGGGGACGATAGGTTTCACTAGTGGCTTCTCTCAAGATAGCATATATTACGGTGGGTGAACAAATTACTGCCGAGCAATTGATAGAAAAGTGCATAGTTATGAGAATATCTAGGCATGATCATGAACATAGGCATCACGTCCGTGTTAAGTAGACCGAAACGATTCTGCATCTACTACTATTACTCCACACATCGACCGCTATCCAGCATGCATCTAAAGTATTAAGTTAATAAGAATAGAGTAATATGATATAAACCCCATCTTTTTATCCTCGGTGGCAACAATACAATACGTGCTTTGCTGCCCCTACTGTCATTGGGAAAGGACACCGCAAGATCGAACCCAAAGCTAAGCACTTCTCCCATTGCAAGAAAGATCAATCTAGTAGGCCAAACTAAACCGGTAATTCGAAGAGACTTGCAAAGATATCAAATCATGCATATAAGAATTCAGAGAAGAACCAAATATTGTTCATAGATAATCTTGATCATAAACCCACAATTCATCGGATCTCGGCAAACACACCGCAAAATGTTTTACATCGAATAGATCTCCCAGAACATCGAGGAGAACTTTGTATTGAGAACCAAAGAGAGAAGAATCCATCTAGCTAATAACTATGGACCCGAAGGTGTGTGGTAAACTACTCACACATCATCAGAGAGGCTATGGTGTTGATGTAGAAGCCCTCCGTGATCGAATCCCCCTCCGGCAGATCACCAGAAAAGGCCCCAAGATGGGATCTCGCAGGTACAGAAGGTTGCGGCGGTGGAAAAATGGTTTCATGGCTCCCCTGGATGTTTTCAGGGTATAAGAGTATATATAGGCGAAAGAAGTAGGTCGGTGGAGCTCCGTGGGGCCGATGAGGGTGGGGGCGCGCCTCCCTACCTCGTGGCTGCCTCATTGCTTCCTTGACCTCCACTCCAAGTCTCCTGGATTGCGTTTGTTCCAAAAAAGATCCTCATGAAGGTTTCATTCCGTTTGATAATCCTTTTCTGCGAAACACTAAAATAGGCAAAAAAAATAGCAATTTGCACTGGGCCTTCGGTTAATAGGTTAGTCCCAAAAATAATATAAAAGTGCATATTAAATCCCATTAAACATCCAAAACAGATAATATAATAGCATGGAACAATCAAAAATTATAGATACGTTGGAGACGTATCAAGCATCCACAAGCTTAATTCCTGCTCGTCCTTGAGTAGGTAAATGATAAAAACAGAATTTTTGATGTGGAATGCTACCTAACATAATTTTCAATGTAATTCCCTTTATTGTGGCATGAATGTTTAGATCCAAAAGATTCTAAACAAAGGTTTAATATTGACATAAAAATAGTAATACTTCAAGCATGCTAACTAAACAATTATGTCTTATCAACATAACATAGCCAAAGAAAGCTTATCCCTACAAAATCATATAGTTTGTCCATGCTTCATTTTCGTCACAGAAAATGCTCCCATCATGCACAACCCCGATGACAAGCCAAGAAATTGTTTCATACTTAGCCTTTTCAAACTCTTTCAACTTTCACGCAATATATGAGCGCGAGCCATGGACATAGCACTATGGGTGGAATAGAATATGATGATGGAGGTTGTGTGAGAAGACAAAAAAGGGAGGAAGTCTCACATTGACGCGGCTAATCAACAGGCTATGGAGATGCCCATCAATTGATGTCAATGCGAGGAGTAGGGATTGCCATGCAACAAATGCACTAGATCTATAAATGTATGAAAGCTCAACAAAAGAAACTAAGTGGGTGTGCATCCAACTTGCTTGCTCACGAAGACCTAGGGCATTTTGAGGAAGCCCATCATTGGAATATACAAGCCAAGTTCTATAATGAAAAATTCCCACTAGTATATGAAAGTGACAAAATAAGAGACTCTCTATCATGAAGATCATGGTGCTACTTTGAAGCACAAGTGTGGAAAAGGGATAGTAACATTGCCCCTTCTCTCTTTTTCTCTCATTTTTCTTATTTGGGACTTTTCTCTTTTTTATGGCCTCTTTTTTTTCGTCCGAAATCTCATCCCGACTTGTGGGAGAATCATAGTCTCCATCATCCTTTCCTCACATGGGACAATGCTCTAATATTGAAAATCATCACACTTTTATTTACTTACGACTCAAGAATTACAACTCGATACTTAGAACAAAATATGACTCTATGGGAATGCCTCCAGTGGTGTACCGGGATGTGCAATGAATCAAGAGTGACATGTATGAAAGAATTATGAAGGTGGCTTTGCCACAAATACGATGTCAACTACATGATCATGCAAAGCAATATGACAATGATGGAGCGTGTCATCATAAATGGAACGGTGGAAAGTTGCATGGCAATATATCTCGGAATGGCTATGGGAATACCATAATAGGTAGTTATGGTGGCTGTTTTGAGGAAGATATAAGGAGGCTTATGTGTGATAGAGCGTATCATATCACAGGGTTTGGATGCACCGGCGAAGTTTGCACCAACTCTCGAGGTGAGAAAGGGCAATGCACGGTACCGAAGATGCTAGCAATGATGGAAGGGTGAGAGTGCATATAATCCATGGACTCAACATTAGTCATAAATAACTCACATACTTATTGCAAAAATCTACAAGTCATCAAAACCAAGCACTACGCGCATGCTCCTAGGGGGATAGATTGGTAGGGAAAGACCATCGCTCGTCCCCGACCGCCACTCATAAGGAAAGCAATCAAAGAACACCCCATGCTTCAAATTTGTCACACAACTTTTACCATACGTGAATGCTACGGGACTTGCAAACTTCAACACAAGTATTTCTCAATTCCAAAATTACTCAACTAGCACGACTCTAATATTACCATCTTTATATTTCAAAACAACTATCAAGTATCAAACTTCTCATAGTATTTAATGCACTCTATATGAAAGTTTTTATTATACCCATCCTGGATGCCTATCATATTAGGACTAATTTTATAGCCAAAGCAAATTACCATGCTGTTCTAAAAGAATCTCAAAATAATATAAGTGAAGCATGAGAGATCAATAATTTCTATAAAATAAAACCACCACCGTGCTCTAAAAAGGTATAAGTGAAGCACTAGAGCAAAATTATCTAGCTCAAAAGATATAAGTGAGGCACATAGAGTATTCTAACAAATTCTGATTCATGTGTGTCTCTCCAAAGGGTGTGTAAAGCAAGGATGATTGTGGTAAACTAAGAAGCAAAGACTCAAATCATACAAGACGCTCCAAGCAAAACACATATCATGTGGTGAATAAAAATATAGCCTCAAGTAAAGTACCGATAGACGAAGACAAAAAGAGGGGATGCCTTCCGGGGAATCCCCAAGCTTAGGCTTTTGGTTGTCCTCGAATTTTACCTTGGGGTGCCTTGGGCATACCCAAGATTAGGCTCTCGCCACTCCTTGTTCCAAAATCCATCAAATCTTTACCCAAAAACTTGAAAACTTCACAACACAAAACTCAACACAAAATCTCATGAGCTCCGTTAGTATAGGAAAACAAACCACCACTTTAAGGTACTGTAATGAACTCATTCTTTATTTATATTGGTCTAAACCTACTGTATTCCAACTTCTCTATGGTTCATACCCCCGATACTAGCCATAGATTCATCAAAATAAGCAAACAACACACGAAAAACAGAATCTGTCAAAAACAGAACAATTTGTAGTAATATGGAGGTTTCGAATACTTCTATAACTCCAAAAATCCTTAAAAATTAGGACGACCTAAATAATTTGTATATTGATCTACTGCAGCTGGAATTGGTATTATATCTCTTCCTGGTAAAAAATGAAAATTATTCTCGTGAGCACAAACTTTCTATTTTTACAGCAAGATCAAACAACAATCACCCAAGAAGATCCTAAATGCTTTACTTGGCACAAACACTAATTAAAACATAAAAACACAATAATAACATAGGATAGATGATTTATTTATTACTAAATAGGAACAAAAAACAAGGAACAAAAATAAAATTGGGTTGCCTCCCAACAAGCGCTATTGTTTAACGCCCCTAGCTAGGCATAAGAACAAGAATATATCTAGGTATTGTCATCTTTGGTATGAAATCCATAAGTGGCTCTCATAATAGATTCATAAGGTAATTTAATTTTCTTTCTAGGAAAATGTTCCATGCCTTTCCTTAATGGAAATTGAAATCTAATGTTTCCTTCTTTCATGTCAATAATTGCACCAATCGTTCTAAGGAAAGGTCTACCAAGAATAATAGGACATGTAGGATTGCAATCTATATCAAGAACAATGAAATCTACGGGCACATAATTCCTATTTGCAACAATAAGAACTTCATTAATCCTTCCCATAGGTTTCTTAATGGTGGAATCCACAAGATGCAAATTTAAAGAACAATCATCAAATTCACGGTGTAGGGACCCGACCCGAATGGATCAAGTCTCTGTGCTTAAGTGTCATCCCTGGATCGGTATGCTGACACACACAGTACTCGAGGATTTATAACAGAGGTAAATCACATGTAAAAGTAACGTAATTACTATTACCTCAATCCAAATAGCGGAAGTAACAAGGTTGTGGATTCCCATCAACACCAACGGCAAAGTTGAGTGTAGAAATCGTAACCCCAACGTATCACTTACTCATCGTAAGAAATCCTGCAACATGAGACGTTGCAGCCACAAAGGGCCAGTACATTGAATGTACTGGAAAATTCACACCAGAGGATAATGATGAAAAAAGGCTATCACTACATGCATATATGGCTGGTGGAAAAGCTCTACGGTTAGAAGGTTTTTGCAAAAAGCCAATTTTTCCCTACTGCAAAGAATAAATTTTATTTAACTATCATGGTGGTTGTTAAACATTGAGAATGGTTGACAGCATTCTCAATCCCAATTAAGCATCATCATTAAAACCCAACCAATTATTTAAGTAACGTGATGAGATCAACAGGATAATCCAAGAACTAGATACTCAAGATGTCCATAACCGGGGACACGACTAATCATGATTAGTTTATACACTCTGCAGAGATTTGCGCACTTTTCCCCACAACACTCGATCGCCTCCGTTTGGTTTCTCGCACTACATGGTGTTTGAGAAGACGGATGACCAAGACATAGTCTTTCAGAAGCGCTAACACCTTACGATGGGTAGACCGTTACACCTACATTCCCCTACATCTGCTAGTCTACCACTGTAAGAATTTGCACGACTTAATCAACTATGCTAGAGCGCATAATAGCTTGTGGATACACACGGAAGTTTCTAGCATGAATAATCTTATGATCCCTTTGAGCCTGGGTGGCGGTCCATAAAAAAACAGGCAATCCTGGTCTACCCAGGTGCCTAGACAGGCAATCCTGGAATACCCAGGTGGCTCAATCCACCCAGATGTGTGTTTAAGTTGCCACCTTAAGTAAACCATTAATTAACAATCTCACATCTGTCATGAATACTCTCAAAACCCAATCCCCGTCTACGAGCATAGCATGGCAATGTAAGCATAATGTAATAGTAACTCCCAAGGGTTTGATAATAAACAGGTAATAGGTACTACCTCAACTAATTCCCATCCCACAATTTAATTAGATCCTAATCATGCAATGTTTGAGGATTGGAACTAATGCATAAAAACTGGGTGATAAAAGCGATATGATCAAAGTGTGAACTTGCCTGCAATGTTGATGAAGATGATTAGCACTCAAAACTCTTGATAGCTCTACTCGTCACACTCCGGTCAATCTATGATAATCAAGCAATAGTAACCACACATAAGCAATCACTCGAAAGATCAGAAAGATCGAAGAAGTCGATTCGGAAAACATCAAAACCAAGCAAATAGCTCTTGCAACATAAAACAATTTCTAACAGTACCAAAATTATGTGAATATGAATCTGAACAAAATTCGAAATTTGAAAATTTCAAAAACATGTTTGGGTTGGATTACTGGATAGAGGGATCATTTCGAAGAAGTGGGCGTTGATTTCGTTGGATTTGGACAAACGAGTAAAAAGTTATGCCTATTTGAAAAATCAGGGCCAAGCTGTTTTACGGAAGAAAAAAAATAGCTACGGGCTAGGGTCTAATGTATAAATACGTAGACTAATTAATATTCTAATTATTTTATCATATTAGTCTAAAAATAAGAAACTATGGAAGTATATGAAGAAAAAAATAAAGAAAAATGCCTTTATAAGGCAGAGAAAAGACGACTTTGGAGAGAGGAGACAACTTCTAGAAGTCGCGCCGTGGAGGAGAAAAATATTTTTCTTAAATGAATCTAGTCAAACCAAAATATTGATTTATCCCGAATCGGATGATTTTTGGAGACTCTATGGGTCTATATTTATTGGTGGAAAAGAGGCTTAGGGGTCAAAAGCTAGGCAATGTGAGACTAAACGTAGACGAAAATATACGAAACAGAGAAGAAAAGAGGCGGACGGGCCTAAAGGCCTTCGGCCGGCCGCGCACACTGCGGCTGCAGATTTTTTTAATTTTTTATTTCCAAATTCGGCCTAAGAAAAAAAATAAAAAAAAAAGTCTGGCTGGGCCTGGCCTATTTAAGAGAGAAAAAAACAATGGGGCGCCAGAAGCTACTATACTGCGCATGTAGGCGATAAATAAATATGGGCCACACATATATTTTTTTGTTTTTTTAGAAACAGAAGGAAAACCGAATAACAAAAATAAAATAAAAATTTTATATAGGCATATTATATATCAAAATTTTCAGAAAAAGATTTTCTACGATATGAACATTTTTATAACGCCAAATAAAATCCACACAAATTTAGATAATTCAAATAGTGCTACTGGTCTAATAAAATCCGATAAAAATCATTTTAAAAATATCAAAATGATTTCAAATTTATTTCTCTCCAATTTTCTGTTGTAGGGAATCATGTTACCCTAATTTCCATATATTTTGTTTTTGGAGAAAAATAATTTGAATAAGACTCAAATAAATCCAAATTAAAGATTAATTCCAAAAGGACTTCGAAATTGATCCTTTGAAACTCCCAACTCATATTTCATATAATTTGAAGAAGTCATTTTATCTTCGCTCGTGAAAATCATTGGGTTGCATAAAGTTTCAGAATTGGAAATATTCTCAAATGAAATTCAAATATTTTCAACACCCCTTGTCATTTAAATAAATGGAAGAAGTCATGTCATCTTCTCTCCAGGGTTTTGTGATGGAAAGTATTTGAATTCATGGAGAGCATAAAATGCAAAATGAAAGTTTGGGAAAGTCCTTTTATTCCCTCTCATTTAACTTTCAAAAGTTTCGAATTCACTCACTTTCAGTCAATCAATCAAACAATCAATCAAATCTATCTATTTAATATAACATTCCAAAATTTAGAATTTTGGGATGTTACAAACCTACCACCCTTAAAATGAATCTCGTCCTCGAGATTCGGAGAGGCTAGCAAGAAAAGGTTAGGGTTTGGGGTCTCCTCAAAATCCATCAATCATCACCGGGGTCCGAGGTGCTACCACCCTTAGAAGCATGGTTACGGTTCCATCAAAACTCATATACTCCACCCTTATTCTTGACAGTGTCAGTCTTCTCAGATCCTCGAAAAAATTCCTTCTCTGGGCTCTTCCGGTAGTTACATAACCTTTTCCTCAATTCTTCTGTCCTTTTCTCTTGGTAAGGTTATTCCGAGATTGGGTCTTCTTAGCTGGCGGGTCTGGCGCCAATACTAACTATCGATATCTCATGGTGGTTAACAATATAGGGTTTCTCCTGCACGAAATGGGTCTGGTTGATCCTCACCGTATAACCTACGGTTGGCAAAGCTGCCTTGTACAAGGGAAAAATACCTATACCATTCTAAGGCTTAAACAAGGTTTTGATCGTCGTCTCTCTACTATAGGTAAGTCACTCAGATTTACCATCCCACATAGCAAGGCGAATAATAAGAGTAAGTCGGTATGGTGATCAATCCATCCCGCACCCAAATCATTACCCTG
Organism: Triticum urartu; assembly: GCF_003073215.2. NCBI lineage: Eukaryota > Viridiplantae > Streptophyta > Magnoliopsida > Poales > Poaceae > Triticum > Triticum urartu. The sequence goes on from NC_053027.1 coordinate 158,549,260, forward strand.
TATACGATTTAGCGAATCTCGCATTCTAACACGCGGTCATCCTCACAAGTATTGCAGAATTTCTCTTGTCGACGAACCAAGGTTCGGATAAATCCATTGATTCTGCAAGCCAAACAAACATCTATCGTTCCTTCTTATCTCTCAGGTTTTGCGTTACTCCTATAAAATCGTGTGCCGATACACGTCGTATCTTCCTCCAGGGTTTTTCCTTCAGCAAGAATGTGCTTGCTTCTTGGCAGGTCCTGGGGCCTGTGGGTTATGGCCCATCTCATCACTTGTAGTCCTTGAACTTATCATCGGACAACTGATCATTATTTCAACTTCCAACTTCCGAGTATTCTTAAATCCATCCAATTGTACTGTCTTCCTTCCTTCTATTGGCACCAAACTAAGACGTGATTACTCAGACTCATCATGGAGTTTCCATTGATCCATATTTCCAACATCATACCTCCTTTATATCCAATAGTAATTTATCTCTTCATCCTCATGGGATATCTCTCATACCGAGATAAAAACTTATACTTATGAAGTCCATATTCCACTTCATGGAACATCATTATCCTTTCCAGGGTCAAGCGTCCTTACAGGGGAATATTGGCCATCTCTGCATAGCACTTCTTCAACTGGGAAACGTGAAACACATCATGAACTCCTGACAGTCCTTCGGGTGACTCCAACTTGTTGGCCATTTCTCCCATACGCTCCAAAACTCGATATGGTCCTACAAATCTCGGGGCTAACTGTCCCTTAACTCCAAATAGTTTAACTCCTCGCAGAGGGGACACACGAAGACATGCTCTGTCTCCAATCTCATAGATTTCCTCCTTGCGTTTTTGAGTCTGCATAACTCTTCTGCCTGGACTGGGCTACCTTCACTCTATCTCGAATCAACTTAACATTCTCTTCTGACTCCTTGATCACATTTGGTCCAAACATCTGATGGTCTCCAACTTCATCCCACACACTCTTGGGGTTACATATCGAGACAAAACTCGTATTCGTTTTGTCCGAAATCCACTCAGTGGAGTATCCTTATCTTTTCCAGGGGTCAAGGGTTCTTTAAGGGTACTACCACCCTTAAAATGCACAAATCTTCCATAGACCATATTTCTCATATCCTCAGAAATGGTCAAAATCCTTCTTCATGGAGTAACAACTCATAAAATCCATATCAGTACCAATGATGCTAACTTTATTCACTCTCAATTGATTACAATCTCTCGCTTTTTCATTACATGTCTCAACTCAACACCTCAATATAAAAGAAAATGTTCTCACTTCTACTACTCCATTTCTTTTGTTGCAAACTCAACTATCTAGCATAAGTTTCCTTCTCCTTGGGGCATTCTCTGGCAAAGTGCCCTGCTCCATTACAACTAAAACATATTACTTCTGACAAGTATTGAGGTTTCCTTTTTGGGCAACTGTTGAGGTAGTGCCCTGACTCCTTGCACCTATAACAGGTGATATGACTTAGATCCTTCCTGGAATCCAATCTGCTTCTCTTGCTGGACCTTTTCATGCCAATCATGGCTTCTATTTCCTGTGGGTCATATTCTACTTCCTCTGTCGGGAATTCTACTAGATCCCCATTCATACAATTCTGGGAGATGTGTCCTTCTTCTCCACATGAATAGCAAGACTTACTGAAGGGTTTACTCGGGTCTTCTTTAGGTGTGTCCTCCATCTCTTCCTTCATCACGTGTTCTTCTAAAATTTCCATAAGGGCTCCTTTCATTACTTCTTTCTTCTGCTGGATGGTTCGTTGTACCATGGGGTAAATGTGACACTGAGCAGGATAGTGGGTAGTCCCTTCACACAAGAAACAAGTAATCTTCCTAATTGGGCATTCTTCAAGTGGGTGACTTCCTTCACAATTAGGGCATTCATCCTTGTGTTCTTTATGGGTGTGTCCTATTTCTCCACAAATCTTGCATGCACCAGGTTTCTTCATATCCTTTCCATAAGGCTTCAACTTCTGGGACACAAACCGAGACTTTGGCAAAGTCAACTTAAATTCTCTCCAAGTGGTTACTCCTTGCCATCCATTCATGGTTTGGTACATCCTCCACCAAGTAGCAGCACCTCTTTCAAAGCACTGAAGAGCATGTTGGGTCATATCATTTCCAACTATAAGGTTATTCTTCATGTGATCCTCCATGTTCTGAATCCATTGGTCCATCTCCAATTGACTCATCGGTCCAGAAAATATAAGCTCATCTTCATTCATCCTCTATTGGGTCCATGGGTTTGGGGTGAGATAAGAGAGATAGAGAGGGATACACACAATGCAAACAAAAGTTTTGAAAAGACAGATTTTATTTGTGGTCATCGGGAAAAACATCAAACAAATGACAGGTCACAAACGTCGCATCTAACGTAGGCATATAACAGGGGTTGGGTCTTCTAAAGGTCAATAAATCTTCAAAAATCGCCAAACTCTTCAAGTCTTGTTTATGTCTCCGATGGCTTCTTCCCATCATGCTTGTCCTTTTTCAAGTTCTTTTGCCAGATCAACTCTGTTGACACGAAGTCTCTCGTGACGTCCTTTAATATTCCGGAGTTGCATTTCAAACTTTTAGGTTTCAACATCCTTGGCATGAACCATGGTCTAGTTCCTGACAAATCTCCGGTTTCTTGAGGTTTTGCTCCTCCAGCTTGGCTACTCTCATCTTCAGGGTCCTGAGTTCCTCATGAAATACTTCCTTGTCAAAATACTGCTTTTTGTAGGTCCATCTTAACTTCTTGATGTAACGCTCCAGATCCTGGTGATACACTAGCTAAGGTTAAAACTTCACCTCTTGCTGATAGATGCTCCATCAGCCTTCTACCATCCAATCCTTCCATGCAAATGCATGCTTAACTCAGCACGGTGACAATAGCATAAGTGGGCGATAACATCATGGATAGTTGTGTTTCTGCTCTTGTCATTTCCATGAGCTATCTCTCCATAGTTGATATCTCCTTCCTTAGGGTTTTCCTTGACAGAACTTTAAGTTTTTAACTCTCCATGCTCCGGTCTTTCTCCGATACACCCTGATCTCAGGCATTGACAACTTCCATAATCTATCAAGTTCCATAAGGGTAGCCTTCCTAGGTCATACAAATCTAGTGATTCTTTAGAGCCTTCAAATTCTCCTAGTCTTCGGAGTCTTCAACCGTTGTAGTTTCCATTATTCAGATGCACAATAAAATCCTCTTCATTCCGAAGCGGTCTTAGTTGTCCAATATCTTGTACTTCTGGGAGTGGTCTCATCCGTCGAATCTTCGAGTGGTCAAAAGGGGAAAAGGGTATAGTCTCACTAAAAGGAATTTTTGAATAAGCTCAGAAGAGAAGAGAGGTAAAAGATCTTTTTGAAAGGGAAAGTTGTAGAGAAAAATCTTTGCTATGGGCTTGCCAGTTTCTAGGGTCACGTCCTACAGTCAACATGTGCTCTGATACCATCTTGTAGCGACCTGACCCGAATGGATCAAGTCTCTGTGCTTAAGTGTCATCCTTGGATCGGTATGCTGACACACACAGTACTTGAGGATTTATAACAGAGGTAAATCACATGTAAAAGTAACATAATTACTATTACCTCAATCCAAATAGCGGAAGTAACAAGGTTGTGGATTCCCATCAACACCAAAGGCAAAGTTGAGTGTAGAAATCGTAACCCTAACGTATCACTTACTCATCGTAAGAAATCCTGCAACATGAGACGTTGCAGCCACAAAGGGTCAGTACATTGAATGTACTGGCAAATTCACACCAGAGGATAATGATGAAATAAGGCTATCACTATATGCATATATGGCTGGTGGAAAAGCTCTACAGTTAGAAGGTTTTTGCGAAAAACCAATTTTTCCCTACTGCAAAGAATAAATTTTATTTAACTATCATGGTGGTTGTTAAACATTGAGAATGGTTGACAGCATTCTCAATCCAATTAAACATCATCATTAAAACCCAACCAATTATTTAAGTAACCTGATGAGATCAACAGGATAATCCAAGAACTAGATACTCAAGACGTCCATAACCGGGGACATGGCTAATCATGATTAGTTTATACACTCTGTAGAGGTTTGCGCACTTTTCCCCACAAGACTCGATCGCCTCCGTTTGGTTTCTCACACTACATGGTGTTTGAGAAGACGGATGACCAAGACATAGTCTTTCAGAAGCGCTAGCACCTTATGATGGGTAGACCATTACACCTACTTTCCCCTACATCTGCTAGTCTACCACTGTAAGAGTTCGCACGACTTAATCAACTATGCTAGAGCCCATAATAGCTTGTGGCTACACACAGAAGTTTCTAGCATGAATAATCTTATGATCCCTTTGAGCCTGGGTGGCGGTCCATAAAAAAACAGGCAATCGTGGTCTACCCAGGTGCCTAGACAGGCAATCCTGAAATACCCAGGTGCCTCAATCCACCCAGATGTGTGTTTAAGTTGCCACCTTAAGTAAACCATTAATTAACAATCTCACATCTGTCATGAATACTCTCAAAACACAATCCACGTCTACAAGCATAGCATGGCAATGTAAGCATAATGTAATAGTAACTCCCAAGGGTTTGATAATAAACAGGTAATAGGTACTACCTCAACTACTTCCCACCCCACAATTTAATTAGATCCTAATCATGCAATGTTTGAGGATTGGAACTAATGCATAAAAACTGGGTGATAAAAGGGATATGATCAAAGTGTGAACTTGCCTGCAATGTTGATGAAGATGATTCACACTCAAAACTCTTGATAGCTCTACTCATCACACTCCGGTCAATCTATCGTAATCAAGCAATAGTAACCATACATAAGCAATCACTCGAAAGATCAGAAAGATCGAAGAAGTCGATTCGGAAAACATCAAAACCAAGCAAATAGCTCTTGCAACATAAAACAATTTCTAACAGTACCAAAATTATGTGAATTTGGCCTTATCAGAAAGTTTAGGTCAAGAGCTTTAATTTGCAAAAAGAATCAACTCAAACAGAGTTACGGATAAAAAGATATGATCAAAAGAAGTTTGAATATGAATCTGAACAAAATTCGAAATTTGAAAATTTAAAAAACATGTTTGGGTTGGATTACTGGATAGAGGGGATCATAACGAAGAAGTGGGCGTTGGTTTCGTTGGATTTGGACAAACGAGTAAAAAGTTATGGCTATTTGAAAAATCAGGGCCAAGCTGTTTTACAGAAGAAAAAAAATAGTTACGGGCTAGGGTCTAATGTATAAATACGTAGACTAATTGATAATCTAATTATTTTATCATATTAGTCTAAAAATAATAAACTACGGAAGTATATGAAGAAAAAAATAAAAAAAGATACCTTTATAAGGCAAAGAAAAGACGACTTTGGAGAGAGGAGACAACTTTCAGAAGTCACGCCGGAGAGGAGAAAAATATTTTTCTTAAATGAATCTAGTCAAACCAAAATATTGATTTATCCCGAATCATATGATTTTTGGAGGCTCTATGGGTCTATATTTATTGATGGAAAAGAAGCTTAAGGGTCAAAGGCTAGGCAATATGAGATTAAATGTAGACAAAAATATACGTAACAGAAAAAAAGAGTCGGATGGGCCTAAAGGCCTTCGGCCGGCCGCGCACACTGCGGCTGCAGATTTTTTTTCTTTTTTTTCCATATTCGGCCTAAGAAAAAAAAGTCTGGCTGGGCCTGGCCTATTTAAGAGAGAAAAAAACAATGGGGCGCCAGAAGCTACTATACTGCGCATGTAGGCGATAAATAAATATGGGCTGCACGTACAGTTTTTTTGTTTTCTTAGAAACAGAAGAAAAACCGAATAACAAAAATAAAATAAAATTTTTATATAGGCATATTATATATCAGAATTTTCAGAAAAAGATTTTCTACGACATGAACATTTTTATAACGCCAAATAAAATCCACACAAATTTAGATAATTCAAAGAGTGCTACTGGTCTAATAAAATCCGATAAAAATCATTTTAAAAATATCAAAATGATTTCAAATTTATTTCTCTCCAATTTTCTGTTGTAGGGAATCATGTTAACCTAATTTCCGTATATTTTGTTTTTGGAGAAAAATAATTTGAATAAGACTCAAATAAATCCAAATTGAAGATTATTTCCAAAAGGACTTTGAAATTGATCCTTTGAAACTCCCAACTCATATTTCATATAATTTGAAGAAGTCATTTTATCTTCGCTCGTGAAAATCATTGGGTTGCATAAAGTTTCAGAATTAGAAATATTCTCAAATGAAATTCAAATATTTTCAACACCCCTTGTCATTTAAATAAATGGAAGAAGTCATGTCATCTTCTCTCCAGGGTTTTGTGATGGAAAGTATTTGAATTCACGGAGAGCATAAAATGCAAAATGAAAGTTTGGGAAAGTCCTTTTATTCCCTCTCATTTAACTTCCAAAAGTTTCGAATTCACTCACTTTTAGTTAATCAATCAAACAATCAATCAAATCTATCTATTTAATATAACATTCCAAAATTTAGAATTTTGGGTGTTACACACGGAAACCTAGCACATCACACAAAGTTTTTGGAATCGTGGAAACACTAGCACCCAAATCACATAAAGCATAGCATTCATGATCTTTAATCTTAATTTTAATAGTAGGTTCCCACTCATCATAAAGTTTTCTAGGTATAGAAACTTCTAATTCAAGCTTTTCTTCATAAGATTGCATTAAAGCATCAACGATATGTTTAGTAAAGGCCTTATTTTGATCATAAGCATGAGGAAAATTTAACACAAATTGCAACAAGGAAATACAATCTATCAAAGAGCAATTATCATAATTAAATTCCTTGAAATTCAAAATAGTGGGTTCATTGGTATGTAAAGTTTTGACTTCTCCAATCCCACTTTTACCAATTTTTGCATCAAGATCTAAAAACTCTGAATCATTGGGATGCCTTCTAACAAAAGTTGACTCATCTCCAGTCTCATCTTTATCAAGATTCCTATTGGAAAACAAATAATTAATAGTAGACACATCAATCACTTTTAGATCCTCATCATTATTATCATGAAAACTAGAAGAACACGCTTTCACAAAGCAATATTTTTTAGCATGCATCCTAGCGGTTCTTTCTTTACACTCATCAATGGAAATTCTCATGGCTTTTAGAGAATCATTGATATCATGCTTAGGTGGAATAGATCTAAGTTTCAAAGAATCAACATCAAGAGAAACTTTATCCATGTTCCAAGCCAACTCATCAATCTTAAGCAATTTTTCTTCAAGCAAAGAATTGAAATTCTTTTGCGAATTCATAAATTATTTAACACTAGTCTCAAAATCAGAGGGCATCTTATTAAAATTTCCATAAGATTTGTTGTAGGAATTACCATAATTATTAGAGGAATTACTAGGGAACGGCCTAGAATTAAAATTTCCTCTATACGCGTTGTTACCAAAATTGTTCCTACCAAAAAAATTCACATCTATAGATTCATTATTATTCTCAATCAAGGTGGAAAAAGGCATATCATTAGGATCAGAAGAAACACTTTTACTAGCAAACAACTTCATAAGTTCATCCATCTTTCCACTCAAAACATTAATCTCTTCTATAGCATGAACTTTTTTACTAGTGGATCTTTCGGTATGCCATTGAGAATAATTAACCATAATATTATCTAGGAGTTTAGTAGCTTCTCCTAAAGTGATTTCCATAAAAGTGCCTCCCGCGGCCGAATCTAAAAGATTTCTAGAAAAAAAATTCAATCCGGCATAATTTTTTTCTATAATCATCCATAAATTCAAACCATGTGTAGGACAATTATGTATCATTAATTTCATCCTCTCCCAAGCTTGTGAAACATGCTCATGCTCAAGTTGCTTAAAATTCATAATATCATTTCTAAGAGAGATGATCTTAGCAGGAGGAAAATACTTAGAGATAAAAGCATCTTTGCACTTATTCCGTGAATCAATACTATTTTTAGGCAAAGAAGACAACCAAGTTTTAGCACGATCTCTAAGCGAAAATGGAAATAGCTTCAATTTAACAATATCATTATCCACATATTTCTTATTTTGCATATCACAAAAATCAATGAAGTTTTTTAGATGGGTAGCGGCATCTTCACTAGGAAAGCCAGAAAATTGATCTTTCATAACAAGATTCAACAAAGTGGTATTGATTTCACAAGATTCAGCATCGGTAGTAGGAGCAATCAGAGTGCTAATAAAATCATTATTGTTGGTATTGGAAAAGTCACACAATTTAGTATTATCTTGAGCCATCGCGACAAACAATCAATCCAACACACAAGAAAACAAGAGGCAAGCGAAAAGAGACGAATGGAAAAGGGCGAATAAAATGGCAAAGGTGAAGTGGGGGAGGGGAAAACGAGAGGAAAATGGCAAATAATGTAATGCGAGGAATAAGAGTTTGTGATGGGTACTTGGTATGTCTTGACTTGAGCGTAGATCTCCCCGGTAACGGCGCCAGCAATCCTTCTTGCTACCTCTTGAGCATGCGTTGGTTTTCCCTTGAATAGAAAATGGTGATGTAGCAAAGTAGCGTAAGTATTTCCCTTAGTTTTTGAGAACCAGGGTATCAATCCAGTAGGAGACTACATGCAAATCTCCTAGTACCTGCACAAACAATCAAGAACCTTGCAAACAACGCGATAAAGGGGTTGTCAATCCCTTCACGGCCACATGCAAAAGTGAGATCTGATAAAGATAATAAGATAAATATTTTTGGTATTTTTGCTGTATAGATTGAAAATTAAAGATTGCAAAATAAACAGTAAACTAGAATTATAGATCGGAAACTTATATGATGTAAAGTAGACCCGGGGACGATAGGTTTCACTAGTGGCTTCTCTCAAGATATCATATATTACGGTGGGTGAACAAATTAGTGCCGAGCAATTAATAGAAAAGTTCATAGTTATGATAATATCTAGGCATGATCATGAACATAGGCATCACGTTCGTGTTAAGTAGACCGAAACGATTCTGCATCTACTACTATTACTCCACACATCGACCGCTATCCAGCATGCATCTAGAGTAGTGAGTTCATAAGAACAGAGTAATGCTTTAGGCAAGATGACATGATGTAGAGGGATAAACTCAAGCAATATGATATAAACCCCATATTTTTATCCTCGGTGGCAACAATACAATACGTGCCTTGCTGCCCCTACTGTCACTGGGAAAGGACACCGCAAGATTGAACCGAAAGCTAAGCACTTCTCCCATTGCAAGAAAGATCAATCTAGTAGGCCAAACTAAACCGATAATTTGAAGAGACTTGCAAAGATATCAAATCACGCATATAAGAATTCAGAGAAGAACCAAATATTTTTCATAGATAATCTTGATCATAAACCCACAATTCATCGGATCTCGGCAAACACACCGCAAAAAGTATTACATCGAATAGATCTCCAAGAACATCGAGGAGAACTTTGTTTGGGAACCAAAGAGAGAGAAGAATCCATCTAGCTAATAACTATGGACCCGAAGGTGTGTGGTAAACTATTCACACATCATCAGAGAGGCTATGGTGTTGATGTAGAAGCCCTCCGTGATCGAATCCCCCTCCGGCAGATCACCGGAAAAGGCCCCAAGATGGGATCTCATAGGTATAGAAGGTTGCGGCGGTGGAAAAGTGGTTTTGTGGCTCCCCTGGATGTTTTCAGGGTATAAGAGTATATATAGGCAAAAGAAGTAGGTCGGTGGAGCTCCGTGTGGCCCACGAGGGTGGGGGGTGCGCCTACCCCTGGGCGCGCCTCCCTACCTCGTGGCCGCCTCGTTGCTTCCTTGACCTCCACTCCAAGTCCCCTGGATTGCGTTTGTTCCAAAAAAAAGATCCCCGCGAAGGTTTCATTCCGTTTGGATTCCATTTGATATTCCTTTTCTGCGAAACACTGAAATAGGCAAAAAACAATAATTTGCACTGGGACTTCGGTTAATAGGTTAGTCCCAAAAATAATATAAAAGTGCATATTAAAGCCCATTAAACATCCAAAACAGATAATATAATAGCATGGAACAATCAAAAATTATAGATACATTGGAGACATATCATTTCGCTGGGGGAACTTCCCTCCTGGAGGGGGAAATCATCGTCATCATCATCACCAACAACCCTCTCATCTTGGGGAGGCCAATCTTCATGAACGTCTTCACTAGCACCATCTCCTCTCAGACCCTAGTTCATCTCTTGTGTTCAATCTTTGTACTGGAACCTCAGCTTGGTACATGTGGGTGACTAGTAGTGTTGATTACGTCTTGTAGTTGATCACTATATGGTTTATTTGGTGGAAGATTATATGTTCAGATCCATTATGCTAGTTAATACCCCTATGATCATGAACATGTTTATCACTTGTGAGTAGTTACTTTTGTTCTTGAAGTCACGGAGAAATCATGTTGCAAGTAATCATGTGAACTTGATATGTGTTTGATATTTTGATAATATGTATGTTGTGATTCCCTTAGTGGTGCCATGTGAACGTCGACTACATTACACTTCACCATATTTGGGCGTAAGGGAATGCATTTTGGAGTAGTTATTAGATGATGGGTTGCTAGAGTGACAGAAGCTTAAACCCTAGTTTATGCGCTACTTCGTAAGGGACCGATTTGGATCCAAAAGTTTAATGCTATGGTTAGATTCTACCTTAATACTTTTCTCATAGTTGCGGATGCTTGCGAGGGGGGTAATGATAAGTAGGAGGTTTGTTCAAGTAAGAACAACACCTAAGCACCGGTCCATCCACATATCAAATTATCAAAGTAGTGAACACAAATCAAGCCAACATGGTGAAAGTGACTAGATGAAATTCCCGTGTGCCCTCAAGAAAACTTTGCTTATTATAAGAAACCATTTTGGCCTGCCTTTGTCACAAAAGGATTGGGCTATCTTGTTGCGTATTATTTTCCTTACCGTTACGTGCTCGTTACAAATTATCCTGCTACCAAATTATCTGTCACTTACAATTTCAGCGCTTGCAGACATTACCATGCTGAAAACTACTTGTCATTTCCTTCTTCTCCTTGTTGGGTTCGACACTCTTACTTATCGAAAGGAATACGATTGATCCCCTATACTTGTGGGTCATCAGCTATCAAACATCACAATGTAACCAGGTGATTATAAAGATGCTCTACAGGTATCTCCGAAGGTGTTTGTTGGATTGGCATATATCAAGAATAGGATTTGTCACTCCGAATATCGGAGAGGTATCTCTGGGCCCTCTTGGTAATACACATCATAAGCTTGCAAGCAAACGACTAAGGAGTTAGTCACGAGGCGATGTATTACGGAACGAGTAAAGAGACTTTTCGGCAACGAGATTGAACTAGATATGAAGATACCGACGATCGAATCTCGGGCAAGTAACATACCGATGGACAAAGGGAATTATGTATGTTGTCATAAGGTTCGACCGATAAAGATCTTCGTAGAATATGTAGGAACCAATATGGGCATCTAGGTTCCCATATTGGTTATTGACCAGAGAGGTGTCTCGGTCATGTCTACATAGTTCTCGAACCCGTAGGTTCCGCACGCTTAACATTCGTTGATGATATACACTACAAAAAAAGACACATCCGTGACATTTTGGGCCGAACGAATTTTTTTTCTGTCATACATATGACACTTCTATGACGATAATTGTGACAAAACCCGGTATCGTCATAGATGTGGTGGGCTCCTACTTCTATGACAAAAAATCATGACAGAAAATGGGCTTTTCATCCTGGGCGGGCCGGAGACGCAGCTGCATCACATTCTTTGGGCCGTCCATGACGGAAAAAACCGTGGTAGAAGCGAGGACGAGGAAAATTTCAGGGAGTTCCCGGTTATGGTGGGAGGTCGGGGGCCGAGCGATGCGCGTTTCTCTCGTACACGTACGCGCGTGTGTGCGAGGCATTGGATCTAACTGAACCCGAGCGAGGCGTTGTGCTCTAACTGAACCCGAGCGATTGCATTGGGGGCTACGCGTTACTGAACCCGAGCGATCGATCGATGGCTGTTAACTGAACCCGATCGAGCGATTCCTTCGCTACTGCTGCCAACTGAAGCCGATCGATGCTGCCTCTGGGATGAACAGTGAGCGTTGCGGGGGGTTTGGATGAACAGTGAGCAGTGGCGTTGCCTCTGGATGAACAGGACCCCGTGGTGTGGTGGAGGGCTGAATGAATAGTAGATGGTGCAGGGGTGCCCGTGGAGGGGTGGTTGAACAGGACCCCATGGTGTGGAGGGCTGGATGAACAGTAGACGATGGAGGGGTGGTTGAACAGTAGGCGGTGGAGGCTGGATGAACAGGAGCCCGTGGAGGCTGGAGGAGGTCGATGGTAGCCCGTGGAAGCTGCAGGAGGTCGACGGTGGAGATGAACAGTATCCCGTGGAGTCCCGTTTTGCGGTACGCCACACCCTCCCGATGAACAGGACCCCCGTTTCGACCGTAGCGCTCCAACACAAGTCCGTTTCGTCCGTTTTGCGATACGCCACACCCCTCCCGATCAACAGGACCCCTGTTTCGACCGTAGGAGGTCCGTTTCGTCCGTTTTGCGGTACGCCAGACCCCTCCCGATGAACAGGATCCCGTTTCAAACGTGGCCGGTCGAACACAAGGCCGTTTCCTCCGTTCTGCGGTACGCAATGCCTCATTTCCATCGCCTGTTCCATCCAAGACCTCCCGATGAACACGACCACGCATTCCGTTCCGACCAAGCCGGTTGGCTCCCACTCATTCCGTTGCCTCCCGATGAACACGATGCATTCCGTTGCCTCCCCATGAACACGACGCATTCCGTTGCCTCCCCATGAACACGATGATGACGCTGTTTCTCCGTTCTGACCCAGCCATGTCAACGAGCCCTGGCCGTACGTATGCGTGAGTAGGCATTCGAGACCCCGCCCGTATGTACACATACGTGGCCATATTTTCTTTCTTTTTTTGCAGAGCCGTATTTTCTTTCTTGCACCCTGGCCGCTGTATGTACGTGTACATGCTATGTGCGCGCCTCTACTACGACACGTGCACGCCTCTACATCCACTAGTATATATGTACGTACACGTTCGCGACCAGAATGACAACGCTATGTATGCTTCGACCAGGTGGGTCCCGAGTGTCAGGCACTTCCTTGCGTGGGAAGATGTAGCTGGTGGGTCCCAGCAGTCAGGGGGGCGAATCATTTTTTTTGCCCAGACGCACTTCCTTGCGTGCGAAGGTGTAGATGGTGGGTCCCAGCAGTCAGGGGGGAAATGTTTTTTCGTGAAATACGGTGGCCCGTCCGGTGGGTCCTCGCTGTCAGGTGGAGGAATAATTATTTTGCGCATAGGGAGGCACTTCCTTGCTGCGGCCGTGGACCCAGCTGTCAGCGTCTCCATGCACATTACTCTTCCGATGGAAGTCGGTCGTTGACCACATTGACTACGTCGCGCCAAGAGCACCACGGCAGTGGTCGACAGCGAGGCCTAGGAAGGGGACGACACGGAGGCAGGGAAGACATGATAGTTGTTTCCCACGCGGAGGGGAGTACGACTGTACGAGGGTTTACTGGTTCGTCTGCCGTCGCTGGAGAATAACATCAGGTGTGGGTGAGTAGAGGGATGGCTAGGCCAGCGATGGGAGTACGGTGGCGCGGTGAGGCATGCGCGGCAGCACAGCCGGCCGCGGGGAGGAGGGAGCAGGCAGTCCCGCCGGCGGTTGTTTGAGCGGCTGGAGCAGGAAGAGCAGAGATTGAAGAAGCACGACGGCCGTTGGATGGACATCCAACAGCCAGTGCTTGTGCGTCAACCTTTTTTTAGGAAAGCCTCAAATCTGTGGAAAACAGCATACAACCCATCTACCATTATTTCTAATAATTTACAGCCCATTTGCTAATTCTTAAGGTTTTTTTGGAGCCCATATCCTTTTTGTTAGCATTTTTTGACAGAAAGACTGTAAGGGAACCCCCTACAGTATAATTGGTGCAACAAACCCAAATTGCAAGTACCATGCCTTGAACCTGGGTGGGTGGGAAGGCATCAGCCCCTTCACACCACTAGGCTATGCCTTAGTCTACTTTTTTTGTTAGCATTACAGCCCATATTGTGGCCACGGTTAAAAAATTATACGAAATTTTGCATATTTCGGTGCGGTCCGAACTGTTTTTAATCCCGAAATTTCGACTCACATTCAAACTAATTTTAAAAATAAATGTATATCAATATAAAATCCAACAAATTCTCCATGCATAAAAATTAATGTAATTTAAAATCTTGAAATGAAAAAAAGATATTTGAAATAATTGCCGGTTTGATGTGTTTTAAAAATGTACAACCCATTTCTCATTACTGATGGGCCATTTTCTCGGCCAGCCGAATGAAAGCTCTCCTCGTCTTGAAAGATTTGCAGCCCAACAGGCCTGACAAAGCGACTTACTTGGCAAATCACAAAAAAACTGGGCTGTGGCCATGGACCCAGCTGTCAGCCTCTCCACGTACAGTACTCTTCCGATGGAAGTTGTTCCTTGACCATGTTGACCATGCCGCGCGGAGAGCACCACGGCGGTGGACGACGGCGAGGCCTAGGAAGGGGACGACGCGGAGCCGGGGAAGACGCGGCAGTGGAAGCCCGCGCGGAGAGGAGTACGAGGGTTCACTGGTTCGGCTGCGGTGTGAGGCTGCCGTTGCCGCAGGGCCTGGCCAGCGGTGGGAATAGTAGGGGGCGGTGAGGCCTCTGCGGCAGCACAGCCGACCACGGGAGGCAGGAGCATGCGGCACGACCGGTGCTGCTTTGGGCGGCTGGAGCAAGAAGACCATAGGTTGAAGAAGCACTACGGCCGTTGGATGGATATCGTACGGTCACTGGAGCTAGAATCGTTCATATTGACTAAGTTGACAAAGCCCTCCGTCCCCGTCAACTTAGTAGGCCCACAAGTCAGCCTCCCACCAAGGTGCGTCCCAGCTAGCCGGGGGAGTATTCATTTTTTTGTGCGTAATAAGGAGGCACTTCTGGTGGGTCCGAGCTGACAGCGGGGGAATGTTTTTTTCATGAAATATGGTGGCCCGTCCGGTGGGTCCCAGTAGTCAGGGGAAACGTTGTTTTTCGCAAAATACTGGTGGCCCGTCCGGTGGGTCCTCGCTGTCAGATGGAGGAACAATTATTTTCTGCGTAATAAGGAGGCACTTACTTGCGGCTGCCGTGGACCCAGCTGTCAGCCTCTCCACGTACAGTACTCTTCCAATGGAAGTCGGTCGTTGACCACATTGACCACGCCGCGCCGAGAGAACCACGGCGGTGGACGACGGCGAGGCCTAGGAAGGGGACGACGCGGATCCGGGCAAGACGTGGCAATGGATGCCCATGCGGAGAGGAGTACGAGTGTTCATTGGTTCGGCTGCGGTGTGAGGCTGCCGTCGCCGCAGAATAACAGGGGGTGTGGGTGAGTGGAGGGATGGCCTGGCCAGTAGTGGGAGTAGTATGGGGGCGGTGAGGCCTCCGCGGTAGCACAGCCGGCCACGGGAGGCAGGAGCAGGCGGCACGACCGATGCTGCTTTGGGCGGATGGAGCAAGAAGACCAGAGGTTGAAGAAGCACTATGGCCGTTGGATGGACATCATACGGTCACTAGAGTATTGACTAAGTTGATAAAGCCCTCCGTCCCCACCAACTTAGTAGGCCCACAAGTCAGCCCAACAATATGGTGGGTCCCAGCTAGCAGGGGGTATTCATTTTTTTGGGCGTAATAAGGAGGCACTTCCTTGCGTGCGAAGATATAGCTGGTGGGTCTGACCTGTCAGCGGGGGGAACATTTTTTCACGAAATACAGATGCCCTTCCTGTGGGTCCTAGCTGTCAGGTGGATGAATCATTATTTTGCACGTAATAAGGAGGCATTTCCTTGTGTGCGGCCGTGGACCCAGCTGTCAGCCTCTCCACGTACAATCCACTTCCAATGGATGTCGTTCATTGACCACATTGACCAGGCCACGCCAAGAGCACCAGGGCGGTGGACGACGGCGAGGCCTAGGAAGGGAACGACACAGAGCCAGGGAATACTCGGCAGTTGTTTCCCACGCGGAGGAGTACGAGGGTTACTGATTCGTCTGCCGTCGCCGGAGAATAACAACATGTGTGGGTGAGTAGAGGGATGGCTAGGCCAGCGATGGGAGTACGGTGGGGCCGTGAGGCCTGCGCGACAGCATAGCCGATCGCGGGAGGAGGGAGCAGGCAGTCCCGCCGGCGCTTGGTTGAGCGGCTGTAGCATGAAGAGCAGAGATTGAAGAAGCACGACGGCCGTTGGATGGACATCAAACAGTCACTTCTCTCATGTGTTGACTAAGTTGACAGGGCGTTGCGTGTGCGTTAACCTTTATTTTTATGAAAGCATACGCGTCAACCTGTAGTAGGCGCACAAGTCAGCCTCAAATCTGTGGAAAACAGCATACAACCCATCTACCATTATTTCTAATAATGTACAACCCATTTGCTAATTCTTCTTTTTGTTAGCATTACACCCCATATTGTGGCCACGGTTAAAAAGTACACGAAATTTTGCATATTTCGGTGCGGTTAACTTTTTTTAATCCAGAAATATCGATTCACATTCAAACTATTTTGAAAAATATTTTATATAAATATAAAATCCAAATAATTGTCCACGTATAAAAATCAATGAAATTTAAGATCTTTTAATGAAAAAAATGAAACTAATTCCCGGTTTGATGTGTTTTAAAAATGTACAGCCCATTTCTGGGCAAACCGAATGAAACTCTCCTCGTCTTGAAATATTTGCAACCCAGCAGGGCCGATAAAGCAACTAGGCCTTGTTTGGGTATTTCTTAAAAAAAAAGAACCGGGCTAGCCATTTTCAGCAAAAAAAACACAACTGGGCTCATGATGTGGTAAACATAAATAAAACCCTGGCTAGACGGGCCACAGCCCCCAGGGTAATAGCCCCGTTGTTACCATGATCCGTCGCTAAAACTAGTATAAATAACAACTACTTGTTCCTCAAAAAAAACTGCGCGACTTGCTGGGTCCCTGGTGTCAGCCGCTCGTAGTGTAATTCTCTCGTTTATTGACTAGGTTGACAATGGCGTGAGCCCCATATGTCCAACCATTAGGAGGAACCATATTTTTGGGCTTGTACTATACAGGCACTTGCTTGCGTACTGCCATGACACTGGTGGGTCCCTACTGTCATCCTCTCCACGTACATTCATCTCCTTGTTCCTCTCGGTTGTTGACGACGTTGACAACGCAAGAGGGCGGTGCACCGTGCACGGCGAGCGAACCAAGGCCGCAAGGCGGAGGACGACGACAAGGCCTTGGACGGAACGAACAGGGGCCGTTGAAGATGCGCCGGTCCAATCGCAGGCGGAGGGGAGTACGAGGGTTGACTGGTTCGGGCGCGGGTGCGTGTTGGGGCTAACATCGCCGGAGAATAACAAGACGTGTGGGGGAATAGAGGGAGGGACTGGCCAACGTTGGAGGGTACATACGGTAGGGCGACGGAGGCGCAGCCAGCCATGGGAGGCGGGAGCAGGCGGAGCCGACGGGGTGGTTTGGTTTGGGCGGCTGGAGGAAGAAGAAGACAAGAGATAGAAGATACACGACACATGTTGGATGTCAATCCAACGACTGGTAGGCAGAATCGTTTGTTTACTGGCTAGTAAGTCGACACCACCTTGGATAGGCTATTTCCTCGCGGGTCCGAAATGTCAGAATCCAAATCTGTCACGGTCATGCAGCCTTTCCTATTTAAATTTACAGCCCATTTGATGTGCTAGTTCAAAATAAGTTTGTGGGTGCTGGTGGGGGCTAATCACTTGGCTTCTGTAATGCACAGTGAGCTCAAGCAGCCGGCGAGAGTGATGTTATTTCCCTTGGTTGGGATTTGTTACAATATTTCACTCTAAATTAAACGAATGGCAAGCCATTTGCCTTGTTTCAAACAAAATATGACAGTCACAGCCGAGTTGAAAAGGGCAGGAACATCTAACTCCAGCTTACAAACTGTACAAAAGCACGAGGGTTAATTGTTCATCAGGTTTACAAAAAAACCAGATTGAAAAGGGCAACAACATCTAACTCTAGCACTGTTTTCTGCAGTCACAGTCAAATGGATCGGTCAAGTCCATAGAATGAACATCCTGGGTCGTAAAATTTACTGGATTATGACCACAATATGTTGTAAATAGAAGCCCGTCACATTCAGAAGCTCTTTTGCTCACCTGAAACTCCTTTTTTGCTCTTCGACATACCCATCCATCAATTCAGTAAATATATGGGCTTTTGAATTGATTTTACTATTTACTAGTGTGGATGGGCTGTTTTGTCTTGGGACCAGAGAAACAATTACTACTAGTACAGTGGAGACACTCTACAGCTACCCAGAAAAAAATTACTACTAGTATAGTGGAGACACTCTACCGCTTCTGGCTCCTCCTAGGTCATTGAAACGTCTCCCTCTACCGAATGTCGTTATACTTTTGTTCACCGACATGCGGGCCATGCAGCGCGTGGGCCCAAATGCCATCCACCAAATTAGAAGGCAGTATGCAGGAGGAGAGTCACCCCGATCGTAGCGCGGCAGTAACAAGCCGTCGTATCACAAAACCCCACCTCCCCGCAGTCTAAGTTTGACGGACGAAGCAACCATCATTTCACTCTTCGCGGAATCCCCTTCTCCCTCACCATCTTCAAGAAAGGCAACACTCGCATCTGCCACTGTTCTTCTCTCTGAATGAAGGGAAGGTAAGCGGATCCGTGATGTTGATATATTTTCGTTCAGAGAAAAAGAAGAACTTTTGCAAAGCAGTAACCGATCATCACTCTCTTTTTTGTTTCATTGTCATTGCGATTGTGTTTTCCTTTAAGTGGTCTCCTAGTATTCGTCGGTTTCATGATGGACCAAGGAGTACCAGGCAAAGATCTGCCGATATTGGAGTAGACGCGGGAGGCTAATCCCCACGAGACAGAGAGCTCCAAGAAGATGGAGGCAACCACCGAGCCGACCCCAGATACGCTCATGGCCACTACTGAGATGGTCAACGCCCCGTTTGAGGTTACAGCCCCCGTGGCACTGCAGGAGCAGTTTTCCCCCTTCGAGAATGTGTCCCCCCCCCGCTGAGCTGCCCAAGGTGATTTCCTTCTTTGTCGATCTCGGTTGTGGTTTTTCATCTAAGTATGTGGTGATTTTTTTAGAAAAGGAAGTATGTGGTGATTAATAATGCAAAATTTTATTAGCTTCGATGCCATGCTATACATGGTGGTTTAAATAACTTGTGTTTCTTATACTGAAAAGTAATTCAGAATTTGTTTCTGTTTAAATTAGAGCCCTGATGCAGACAAGGATTGTGTGGTTGTACATGTCACTCGCTACGAGGCGGACGACCCGAATATAACCACTGGGAAAACAGAGTTCTTAGGTTGTTGGATCCTGGAAGCCATTTGCGGTTATACCAATGAAGAGTTGTATTCCAGCCTCACAGTTGTCAGGCGTGTTGTCCAGGGTGTATTGAAGCACAAGAAGTTCAAAGCTACTCCTTCGTTTGTGAGGCATACTGTTCTTGTCAAGCTTACGCAGGAAGATGACGTGGCATGCCTCCAAAAACAAGTTTATCAATGGCAAGGCCACAAGGTTGTCTTCATGAAGGTTCACAGGATTGAGCTGCTGCGGGACGTCCTCAACGATGTTCATGGAAAGGTCCGTCTTGTGTCCAGCCCAAATTAGATCGAGGCATGAAATATTTGCCCCAGCTAGTGTTTAATAGTAGTTTGGATTGTGTCTAATTATCCGAACCTTGCCTGTTATCGACCCCTCTGGGGCTAGTACTCTGTTTGAATCTGTCTATGGGAACTGCTGCTACTTTTGTGTGCCCATGAATCATGTGAGAACCATTGTAATTGTTGCCGAAACAGATGCGTCCTCACTAGTTTTTTCATGAATATGGCATGATAAGACATAAGTTGTCACGGTTTATCATACGAGCAGTGTGTGTTTAGATGATATAGAGTACTCGTTCGAGAACCATGCGCCGACGTATACATAAGTACTTGTAAACACTGTTGGTGCTACCCCACTTGTAAGCAGCTGTGCAAAACACGACACATTGGCTCAGCTCGCTTCAACACTAGGCTATTGACCAGCTAACAATCAACAATCTGATGTCTGACATATAAGCAACTATGTATCTTGTTACAGTGGTTCATGCAGTTAATTGAGGCCACAATGTAATAAATTCCAAACGTTCACACGCTAGTCCAGTGCTCATGTGGAACACTCACATTAAACTCGTCTTCATAAAAAACTTGAAAAGCATAAGTTAAGCAATTTTATACATCTCAATGATTCATAGAACATAACAAACATATACTAGTTCACAGCAAAAGACAAAGTTGTGAGAAGGTTTACAAATCAGGAAAAAACAAGCAAGGCTTCTCTGAGCAAAGGGCCTCCCGGTATGCTTAAATTTCCTGGACTCACTCTGGTTTTTTCTTGTTGCCACCATTCAGGGTTAGGTTCTCTCATTCCAGAATAACCAATTATAATTGTGGTCTCAACTGGAATGCTGAACGGAACCATGCAGTTTACTGACTAGCTGAAATGCTTGTGCATTCCACTAAATTTAAGCACCGCTATTTGCAGAAATAAGCAGACCACAATGCCTCTTGTCCGCGCACCTATCCAAAAAACCGCCATGCAGCCGTGCCAACTAGTCCTCGGTCCATGGATGAACTGGTAGAAAGTGCATTCCAGACTAGGATGCAGTTGTTTTCGCTCGTCCCTGCACTGCAATCAGGAAGTAAAATGTACGAATCAGCTTCTTTTAGATTGCGTTGGTCATTCTACCTTAGTTACTACCAATGTAGGGATACCTTGAGGACGGGAGGTTAGACGACGGCAACGAGGGATAGCCATATCATTTTGCACAGTTGTACTAAAACTGAGGTGTGTGCTTTTGTTTGCGCGGATAGAAACGATACGGAGACAGACATCCCGAAACGATATGGAGACAGACATCCCTGTTTGCGCAAATACGAAATACAGTTATTTAAACAGTGACAGATATTACTACTTTCCCCCGTTTCCTCTTAGAACCAAGTCCTAGATTCATGCTACAGCTTTCCCACTTTCTTCCCTATTTGAACCAACGCTTTGAGTCGACTGTATGAACTAGCTTTACTTCTAATAATAGTAGAAGTCTAGGTGGCTTTGGAACAGCGGACAGAAGTAGAAAAGGATCCACACGAAGGGAGCTGGGGCAGTAGAGCAAGGCAGGTTTCGAAGGAATATATACCTGAGGGTCGTCGGCATGTGGCAAAGACGGTGTCGGGAGGCCGCATCTTGGCCACAACACCGCAGGGAGGAAGAAGGGGTCGGAGGCCCTCCTGAGCCGGCGCTCTCTCGGAGAAAATGACACGGCCGCCGATCGGGACGCACGGGCAGCCGTTGGTCTCCTCCCTCGCCGTCGACGATAGCGTGAACGATGCACCTACACCCCTACCCTGGTCGAGGTTGTCCGGCCGGATTTGTGACCAGCCGTGAGCTAAGAGAGAGTGTGGCCACCTATGTGTTGCTTAGATCTGGAGAGCATGAGAGAGTGAACGAGAGGAACCCTAGTAAAGCAAGCGCTAAGGCTCCTACTTTTATATATAGTGGAGTGATTTTGTTGTACCAGCTTCAAAAAAATGCGCTCCTACATGTACCCGCGAGTGGGTGTGAGAGAACTAGTGCGTGCGTGCATCGCTTCTCTTCGTGAGAGTACCATATACTATGACCAAAGAGCGTTCGCCGCAAGAGTAATAGTATAAGTGTGTGACGTGTGAGCTAAAATAAAATGTGCGCACCGTCTTTTGTTTTTTAGAAGTTCTGAGGGTAGGGTGTGAAGAGCACATATGTGCGTGACGTCTACCTGCAGATAGACGGTGGGTGCGACGTGCGAGTCTACGAGAGGACTCGGGAGAGTCGTGACTCGTGAGGGTGCGTGTGCGTGAGAGAGTGGGGGGCACGCATCAATGCAATGCATGTGTCCGTAAATCATTATCCGACAAACGTTCACCACAAGCCTTTTCCTGACGAACGCCATAAGAACCGTTAGATCGGCATCCGACAGTGTCAGTTTTGCCATGTCATTTAACAGAACAGCCACTCCTCCTACACACAAATCTTCCACGTGAGTGTTAGCAACTACCGTATGCTCCCTCCGTTCCAAAATGCAGTGCATATAGCTTTATTGAAAATTCGAACCTCGCAAACTTTTACCGAGTTTTTGTGTACCAAATTGCACATGTAGAATACCATGTATATATCATTTCATTCATCTTCTAGAGGTAACTATAAAGATGGGTGAGGAGTCTACAAAGAAAGACCATCGTATCACCCGCAACAATTTCAAGCATCCTTTAGTGTCGAGGAATATCATAGGAACTCTATATGATATGATTTTTATAGGATTTTTTCCTTTAGAGCCAATTGGTTCATAGGAATAGATTCATATACTCCACATTTCAAAGGAAATAAACATGATATCATTTCTATAGCTTTAGAGCCACTTGGTTCATATGAATGGATTCCTACACTCCCTTAATTTCAAAGGAAAATAAACATTAGTGTATATTAAATAGAAAAGTCCCTATGATATGAACCAAATTACATCTCTTTTCTAATCCCTCCTCATAGGAATTGAGATACATGTCATCTCTAGATTCAATAGAAAAGTTCCTATGATGTGAACCAAATGACATCTCTTTTCTAATCCCTACTCATATGAATTGAGATGCTCCATGTCATCTCTTTCCCTACAACTTCCATGTATACATCTTATATTCCTAAATAGATAGTACAACCCACTAGTAGTTTTTTTCCAAAACATGCAACTATGGCACAAGAACTATATAGTGTGCCAATAACTTTGAAAGATGGTCGCTGGATGAAGCTAACCCGAAAGTGCAGAGACAGGCAAATCCGAGTGCTACTAGCCGTTGGATATCATCAACATTCCACCAGATCTGCCACATGTACAATTTAGAAGACTCCATGGTTGAACTTAAGCATAATGCACAAACCTCAAAACACAAGCACTTCTCCTTTGTTCTAGAATCTTCTGTATCATAATTGATTACTTTTTCTAAATGAATTGCCATTATTTGTTTTTTACTTTATGATTTACAATGCACAACCCCATGAATCTTAACATTTTTATAAAACTAATTGATTTTGAATGAGATGAACTATACGAACTAAACGAACATCTACATCATGCATATATGACTCAAAGCTTTACATGCTATAGTGTGTATTTATTCATAATTTGGTTTCGAAATCTCATGCATTCAATACATGTGTACCTTACTAGTTTTGACTAGAGTAGCAAATTTCACGCGGCCCCGGGTATATCAAAATGCAGGGCCCATGCATCATTGCCTTTCGGTCGAACCTACATCCACAAGTTTTTGTACGTACTATATCTCCACTGGTCCCCGAACCCAAAATGCTGCCTCGTTCCCGTAAAACCCAGCGGCCCACACATATTTAAGGCGTCGACTCGAACCCGTTTACTACGACGTGGCCCCGCACGCCGTAGTACTCCTACAAACTCTACCGCCGCACTCATCATTGGTTTTCTTCAAGAGGACGAGGGAGAAGCCGATTTGTAGTGGAGGCGCTTTCAGAAAAAGGATCTGTAGTGGATACCCCTACCCTAGGGTGCCCTAGGTAGCTGCCGCACGCATCATTGTTTTCTCTTTTCTTTATGCTCTTGCACCATAGAGTGAAATGATGGTTGCTTCGTCCGTCCAGCTTAATGCTGGAAAGGTGGGGCTTTGTGATTTGACCCCTCGTCGCTCATTTTCTACTACTGCGGCGCTATGACCGGGGTGCCTCCAATTCCAACCGCTGCTCCGAACTGTAATTTGGTGCATCGCACGTGGAACATGACGGTGGATGAGCCACATGTCGGCCAAAGGGGTCCTGTTAAGTGTGTCACCATTTCGTGTGCGGACTGACCCTGCTTGAGTTGCTACGCCAACACAACAGGAGCAGCCTACCACTTGGTTTTGCTCCTTGGTGAATCCCGACTATATTGATCTAAAAAGATACATGCTGAACTACACTCTCCATCTTGGTTTTTTTATTTTTAGGCGTCTCAGTTTATAGGGCCTGCACGTAGTTCTAGGTCATCCATTTGACTAACTAAATATGAGTTACTATGTCACAAAAAGTATATCATTGAATTCTTAAGCGGATGTAGTTGTATTTAAAAGACGAGGGCGGGGCTTTTCCTGCGCGGTAGGCGTGGCAGTTCCGCCTAGTCGGTTCGACAGAGACGCGAGAAGATGAGGGAGTAGGCTGCTGCAAACGTAGGGCTGTGTGATTTGACAGCGAGTTACTGCTGGACAGGTGGGGCCCCGTGATTTGACTTGCCATTATCATTTTAACCGCGGCACTATGACCGACGTGAGTCTCCCGATTCCTGACCACCTCCATTACGAAGAAAGAGATAGAGAGGAGTAAAAAAAATACACTTATAGCCAACCTTATAGCCAACCTTGTTGTAGTATGAGTGACTAAGTGATGACTATGTATGACATGCCAACATCAGATAGCCTAACGCACCATGTTAAATCTCCAAGGGCGCGACCCCGCGAGCGACGCGACGGTCGTGGTAGGCGCGACCAAGATACGGGTTGCTGGCAGCCCTTGGATCTGAGATCAAACGGTCACATGCTAAGTTGCTGAAAATTTGCAGAATAACCCTCCAGGATAGGATATTCACCCATAGGTCTAGAATCACGCCATGCAACCGTTCGATCTTAGATCCAAGGGCTGTCGTAAGCCCGTACCATGGGAGAATGGAAAGCCACTACCCTGCCGTTTGCACGCTGGCAGTTCGCTCCTACTCGTCCCCGCACGTCCTTCAATACTACGGCGGTTCACTCCTAGTCGTCACGTCCATTCACATTACGACAGTTCCACTAATCCTAACCCTCCTCCCAAATCCATGGCGTCCCAAATCTCCACGATCGGCGGTGAGTACAAGGTTAGAACCATCACCGGAGATGAGTTCGACGTCATCTACACCCGTGTAACGCCCTCAATGCGGCTATAGCTCCCACGTGTCGAGGCATGACTTAGAGACATAACCGCATTGAAAGCAATGTCGCAAGTCAGGCAATCATTACAACATCCCATGTAATATGTAATAAAAGGGGGAGATACATAGTTGGCTTACACTCGCCACGTCACATCAGAGTACATAAATAACATCCATCAAACAATCACTCATGGCCCGACTACGGCGTCAAAATAGAAAAGAACCCAACATGCGACAAGGCCCTG
The DNA here is from genome assembly GCF_003073215.2 of Triticum urartu. NCBI lineage: Eukaryota > Viridiplantae > Streptophyta > Magnoliopsida > Poales > Poaceae > Triticum > Triticum urartu. The sequence goes on from NC_053027.1 coordinate 158,574,574, forward strand.
AATCAAACCCCAACTAGGCACCACTACTGATCGTCGGGAAAGGAAACATAATAACGCTGAGAGTCCTCGTCGAATTCCCACTTGAGCTCGTACTCGTCACCTGCAGCGGAATCACTTGGACCTGCATCTGGAATTATAGTATCTGTGAGCCACAGGGACTCAGCAATCTCGCACCCTCGCGATCAAAACTATTTAAGCTTATAGGAATGGATGAGACAAATATATGTGGAGCTGCAGCAAGCGACTAGCATATATGGTGGCTATCTTATACGCAAAAGAGAGCGAGAAGAGGAGGCACGGCACGAGCGGGAATCTAAAGGAACAACCTGCGCAAGCATTACTCCAACACCGTGTCCACTTCCCGGACTCCGCCGAGAAGAGGCCATCACGGTAACACACTCAGTTGATTCATTTTAATTAATTAAGGTTTAAGTTATCTACAACCGGACATTAACAAATTCCCATCTGCCCATAACTGCGGGCACGGCTTTCGAAAGTTCAATCCCTGCAGGGGAGTCCCAACTTAGCCCATGACAAGCTCTCACGGTCAACGAAGGAATAGACCTCCACCCAAGACACACCGATCAGACTCGGTAACCCGGTACAACAAGACAATTCGACAGGTTAAAACAAGACCAGCAACACCGCCCGAATGTGCCGACAAATCCCGATAGGAGCTGCACATATCTCTTTCTCAGGGCACACTCAGATTGTCTAAACTTCTGGTAGGCCAGCCCAGAGTTGCCCCTGGTAGCCACCGGCGGCTGACGGTTTGGACCAACACTCAGAGGAGCACTGGCCCGGGGGGGGGGGGGGTTAAAATAAGATGACCCTTGAGTCTGCAGGCAGAACCCAAGGGAAAGAAAAGGCTAGGTGGCAAATGGTAAAACCAAGGTTGGGCATTGCTGGAAAAGCTTTAATCAAGGCGAACTATCAAGGGGTTCCCATTATAACCCAACCGCGTAAGGAACGCAAAATCCGGGAACATAACACCGATATGACGGAAACTAGGGCGGCAAGAGTGGAACAAAACACTAGGCGAGAGGCCGAGCCTTCCACCCTTTACCAAGTATATAGATGCATTAAGATAACATAGCAATATAATGATATCCCAACAAGTAAAAAAATATGTCCCAACAAGGAACGGCCTCCAATCTTCACCTGCAACTAGCAATGCTATAAGAGGGGCTGAGCAAAGCGGTAACATAGCCAATCAACGGTTTGCTAGGACATGGTGGGTTAGAGGTTGACATGGCAATTAGGAGGCTGACAAGAAAAAGGTAGGCATCGTAGGATTGGCAAATCAAGAGCGAGCAAACTAGCATAGCAAAGATAGTAGTGATTTCGAGGGTATGATCATCTTGCCTGCACAGTTGTCAGAGTTGACTGGATCCTCACAAGCAAACTCAACGGGCTCCTCGGTAGCGAACTCGTCTCCCGGGTCTACCCAAACAAGACAAACAAGCAACAAGGATACAATCAACCACGTGCAAAACCAAGCAATATGATGAAATGAAGATATGCTATGCGGGATGCGATGCGGGATGCAAAAATGCAAGATATGACAGGAAATGCATGAACATGGCCCCAACTTGGAAAACCAAGTGAGCCACTGGATAGAGGGGATGAAATCGCTTGAAAACAATATAAAGATCATTGGAATCGGAGTTACGGTTTGGAAATGGCAAGCGTTTTAAGATATGACACCGGTCTGCGATTTACAGCAAGTAGGCATCTAAATGCAACGAAATGAACATGCTACAGCCACCAAACATGACAACAAAATACATGGCAGGGATGCACACAAGATTCTTAACAAAAGACTAGCACTGAGCCACGGCCAACTCATCCATTATGAGGTTCAAACAAGCATGGAAAAAACGCAAATGCAAAACAGATTCCAGACTTGGTGAAATTAACACTAGTCTGAAATTTCAGATCACGAAGCCCTCTTCGGAGCAGCAAAACAACATGATACATGACCTTAACATGACAAGTAAGAACACGGAATGGAGCTACTCAACAAGCTTAACAAAAGACCCAAAGTGACCTGGGGCCAAAAGGGTTCACAAAATATATTAACGGGCACACGAACATAGCATAAAACACAATCAGTTTTCAGACTTAGTGAAAACTGAGACATGCTGAAATATAACTCACGAAGGCATGTAAACGAGCTCGATGCACTCACCATGGTGCAAGTCACAGCAAGGAAAGCATACATCCATTAAGAAGGCACAAAATACAAGCTAGAAATGGCAAGAACAATGGCATAGCATGCACGGATCAACTACAACAACGCCGGCAAAATCGCAAACGAGTTGACGATCTGCCCAGATTCACCACGAAGCAAAAGTAGAGCTTGATTGACTCAAGCTATGGTGCTCCATAATTGCAAACAAAGAAATGGATGGATAGAGCGTAACATGATTAACAAAACTCCTTTACTGATCATCCTCAAAAGAGTCACGGATCACTAGGAAACAAGCTGAACATATGGCATCATGAACTAAAGTATCCCAGACTTAGTGAAAACAACTAAGTCTCTGAAAACAGATTTCCCGGGTGCCTCTCTTTGCGAGTTTGCACAAGTCACCACACACATCCTAAAAATGCATGGGTTGCACCTCTGGAAATAAGACAAAATGCTTAACAAAACATATGAAGGACTCACAAGCATATCAAGCACACATTAATCATGGCAAAAATGACAAAAGTCTAAGATGAACTAGCAGATCTGACAATTAACTCACGAAGCCTCCTTCTAACAGCATTTTGGGCACCAAGATGAACTCAAATGAAAATGATGCAATGGAATGAAATGATGTACTTTTCGAGGCGAACATTTTGATATATCATATGCCCAAATCGGTGCTACGGATGCAAAGTTACGGGCGGTCAAAGTATGCATAAAAATTAGGGGAAAGGGAGAAAAAGTCAACCTAGATCTAGGGTTACTGTAGCAACGGATCGGGAGCACTGTAGCAGCGGATCGGATCTGAGCTCGCTGGAGGACTCGCCGGCGTCGATGGCTCGTGGCGGCCAGAGAGGACCGGATCCGGGGCCGGACCGGTGAGGAGGACGGCGGGGCCAGGCGGTGAGGAGGCGCGGTCGGGCGCGGTCGCCGGCGCGGTTGGCGGCGCGGGACGCCGGACGACGAGGGGCGCGGCTGGCCGGACTTAGGAGCTCGCCGTCCGGACGAAGAGACGGGGCGGCGCGGTGCTCCGGAGTCGGGGAAGAAGGGAGGCGGCGGCGGCGTTCCTCTGGCCCGGGAGTGCGGCGTCGGGGGCCGGGCGCGGGCCTCCGCGGGCCGGCGGCGGCGGCGGTCGGCGGCGCCACGTGGCGGGCGCGGAGTGGACGAGAGGCGGCGACGGACGTTGTCCGGTCGGGGGCGGACACGTCCGTCGGTGCGGGTTTTTTTTAGAACTAGGGTTTCGAGGGGGAAGACGAGATCCGAAAATGGAGGGGGTATATATAGGCATAAGTGGAGCTAGGAGAGTCCAAATGAGGTGTGGGTTTCGGCCACGCGATCGTGATCGAACGCTCTAGGACATGGAGCAGAGTTTGGTGGGTTTTGGGCCAAAATGGAGGGGTGTTGGGCTGCAACACACACGAGGCCTTTTCGGTCCCTCGGTTAACCGTTGGAGTATCAAACGAAGTCCAAATGATACGAAACTTGACAGGCGGTCTACCGGTAGTAAACCAAGGCCGCTTGGCAAGTCTCGGTCCAATCCGGAAATGTTTAATCCCCACACACGAAAGAAAGCTAGAAATGACCACCGGAGGAGAACGAAGCGCCGGAATGCAAAACGGACAACGGGGAAAATGCTCGAATGCATGAGACGAACACGTATGCAAATGCAATGCACATGATGACATGATATGAGATGCATGAAAACGAAAACAACACACGGAGACAAAACCCGAACCCGAGGAAAGAAATATAACTTAACGCCGGAAACGGCAAGAGTTGGAGTACAAATTGGGAAAGTTACACCCGGGGTGTTACAACACTCCACCACTACGAAAAGATCTCGTCCCGAGATCTAGGACTGAAAGAACTCCGGGTACTCAGAACGGAGGTGATCCTCGCGTTCCCAGGTAGCTTCACGGTCGGAATGGTGTGACCACTTGACTTTGAGAAATTTGATTGACTTTTTGCGAGTCTTGCGTTCAGTCTCTTCAAGAATAGCAACTGGGTGCTCACGATAGGAGAGATCTTCTTGGAGCTCAATGTCCTCGAAGTTGACGGTGCGGTCAAGAGTCTTGAAGCACTTTCGAAGATGAGAGACGTGGAACACATCATGAACATTTGCAAAGTTTGAAGGAAGCTCGAGTTGATAGGCGAGGTCGCCTCTCTTGCTGACAATCTTGAAAGGTCCCACGTATCTAGGGGCAAGCTTCCCTTTGATACCGAAGCGATGAGTACCTTTCATGGGAGAGACGCGGAGGTAAACATGATCTCCGATCTCGAAAGCCAAATCACGGTGCTTACTATCATAGTAGCTCTTCTGGCGGGATTGGGCTGCTTTGAGGTTATCACGAATGACTTTGCACATTTCTTCTGCTTCTGTGATTAAGTCATTACCCAGCAGCTGACGTTCACCGGTTTCAGACCAGTTGAGAGGGGTACGACACTTCCTGCCATACAGAATTTCAAATGGGGCCTTGCCCGAACTTGCTTGAAAACTGTTGTTATAGGAGAATTCAGCATAAGGAAGACAATCCTCCCACTTCATGCCGAAGGAGATCACACAAGCCCTGAGCATATCTTCAAGAATCTGGTTGACACGCTCGACTTGACCGCTTGTTTGAGGATGGAAAGCAGTGCTGAAGCGGATGTTCATGCCCATGGCCTTCTGAAAAGAATCCCAAAACTTCGAGGTAAAGATGCTGCCACGGTCTGAAGAGATCACTTGAGGAATACCGTGCAGAGAGACAATGCGAGAGGTATAGAGTTCCGCCAATTGAGCTGCAGTGATCGACTCTTTGATAGGCAGAAAGTGAGCCACTTTGGTGAGCTTGTCGATGACAACAAATATAGCATCATTGCCACGCTTGGACTTTGGAAACCCAGTCACGAAGTCCATCTCAATGTGGTCAAACTTCCATTCTGGAATGGCAAGAGGTTGGAGGAGACCAGCTGGCCTTTGGTGTTCTGCCTTCACTCTTCTGCAGACATCACATTCATTCACGAATTGAGCGATCTCGCGCTTCATTCGAGTCCACCAATAAGCTTGCTTGAGGTCCTGATACATCTTCATGCTCCCAGGGTGGATGGAGAGGAGAGAATTGTGAGCCTCGTTCATGATCACTTTACGAAGTTCACCTTTGGGCACAACAATACGATCCTCGAAGAAGAGAGTGTCCTTGTCATCAAGGCGGTAGCACTTGTACTTGGACTGACTCTTGGCAATCCCAATCTTCACCCTTTTCACCATAGCATCAAGAAGCTGGGCTTGACGAATCTGGTCTTCTAAGGTAGGAGAGACTTGAAGGTTGGCGAGGAAACCTTGTGGAACAACTTGCAGATTAAGCTTGCGGAAAGCTTCACAAAGCTCGGGTTGATAAGGCTTGAGAATCAGACTGTTGCAGTAGGCCTTTCTGCTCAAAGCGTCAGCAATCACATTGGCCTTGCCTGGAGTATACTCAATACTCGGATTATACTCTTGAATCATTTCGACCCATCGAGTTTGCCTTAGGTTGAGATTAGGCTGAGTGAAGATGTACTTGAGAATCTTGTGATCAGTGAAAATATCCACTTTTCTTCCCAATAGAAGATGTCTCCAAGTCAAAAGAGCATGCACAACTGCCGCCAACTCGAGATCATGAGTGGGTAGTTCTTCTCATTAGGCTTCAACTGGCGAGATGTATAAGCAACAACTTTCTTCTCTTGCATCAAAACTGCGCCAAGACCTTGGAGAGAGGCATCACAAAAGACCTCGTACGGCTTGGATTCATCAGGTGGAGTCAAAACTGGAGCAGTGATCAACTTCTCTTTCAAAGTGTTGAAAGCAATATCGCACTCCGGAGACCAAACGTACTTGACGTGCTTCTGAAGAAGATTTGAGAGAGGCTTCGAAATCTGAGAAAAGTTTTCAACGAATCTTCGGCAATAGCTTGCGAGACCGAGAAAACTGCGGAGTTGCTTCACGTTCTGAGGAGGTTCCCAATTCACAATTGCGGAAACCTTCTCGGGATTCACGGAAATGCCCTTGGCAGAGATGATATACCAAGATAAAGAACCTCATCGAGCCAAAATTCACACTTGGAGAACTTGGCGTAGAACTGATGTTCCCTGAGCTTATCGAGAACCAAACGCAAGTGCTTGGCATGATCTTCCTTGTTCTTCGGAGAAAACCAGAATGTCATCGAGATAGACCAAAACGAAGTCATTGGTGTAGGCGTTGAAGATGAAGTTCATCATGCGAGAGAACGTCGGAGGAGCGTTGGCGAGGCCAAAAGACATGACAGTGTATTCATATGACAAAGCTTGTTCTGAAAGCTGTCTTGGGAATATCTTCTTCACGAATGCGAATCTGGTGATAACCCATACGGAGATCAAGCTTGGAGAATACTTGGGCACCTTTGAGTTGTTCGAATAGCTCATTGATGTTGGGAAGTGGGTATTTGTTCTTGATGGTCTTCTTGTTCACTGGACGGTAATCAACACAAAGTCGGTCCGTTCCATCCTTCTTCTTCACAAAAAGAACACCACAACCCCACGGAGAAGTACTAGGCCAGATGAGACCCATTCTTTCTTGCTCATCGAGTTGCTTCTTCAGCTCCTTCAACTCTTCAGGTCCGAGCTTGTAAGGACGTTTGCACACAGGTTCTGTGCCAGGTTCAAGTTCAATAACGAATTCAACTGGCCGGTGTGGAGGCATTCCTGGGAGCTCTTCTGGAAAGACGTGTTGATATTCGCAAACGACTGGAATTTGAGAGATGGCATCCAATTCACCCTTCTCATTGAGAGAAAACAGACGGATAATATTATCCCGAGCGGCAAAGACAATTACATCCTCAAACGAATGAGTCAATTGAATCTACCTGGCTGCACAATCAAGTTGAGCCTTGTGCTTAGAAAGCCAATCCATCCCGAGAATAAGATCAATATCCGAGTTGCCAAGAATCATTGGAGAAGCCAGAAACTTGAAATCACCCATCATGATAGAAATATCCGGAACTTCGTAGTTAGCAAGCAAGCATCTACCCGGAGAGACGACTGCTAATGGCTTATGCATAACTTGAGAAAACCACCCATGCTTAGATGCAAAAGGTCTGGAAATGAAGCAATGCGATGCACCCGTGTCAAAAAGAACTTTTGCAGGAACATCGTTAACATGAAGGTTACCCATGATCACATCTGACGAGTCCTCTGCCTGAGCTGCATTCACCATGTTGACCTTGGCGTCCTTGGGGTTATGCTTGACCACAGCTGTACTTGCCGATCTCACAGGAGGAGGAGGAGGAAGGCGCCTCTGGTTGAAACACTTGTTGGCATAGTGACACTTCTGTTGGCACTTGTTGCACGTGACCTCTAAAAGCGGACGGTGATACGGAGCACTCGATCTTGGAGCTTGAGACGAAGCCTTGTTCTGAAAGCCTGGGTTGGGGGGGTGGGAAGAACCACTGCCACCTTTGCTCTTCTGTTGATACGGCTGACGGAACGGAGGAGGAGGAAGCCAAAACTTCTGCTGCTTATCCACTTGAGTAGAGGAAGAAGGAGTAACATCTCTGACTCGCTTCCTGGAAGCATCACACCTCAATTGAGCAGCCTCTTGTTTCAGTGCCATGTTGTAGAACTCATCGTATCTCAAGGGCTCGAAGAGAACAAGAGCGAGCTGAATATCCTCTCTGAGACCACCCCTGAACTGATATATCATGCTCTTCTCATCATGCACGTCCTGCTTGGCAAAGCGGGCAAGCTTCTGGAACAATTTGTTGTAGTCATAGACAGACAAAGAGCCTTGCTTCAGATTGCGGAATTCCTCACGCTTGCTTTCAACCACGCTCTACGGAATGTGATGAGCTCGAAAATCTCGACGGAAATCATCCCAAGTGATAACACGTCCACCTCTGGAATCCTTGTACTGCTGGAACCATTCTGCAGCTTGATCTTTGAGTTGGAAGGAAGCGAACTTGACAAAGTCCTCAGGCCTGACGTTGCTGCACTCGAAATGCTTACACAGATCCACAAGCCAATCGTCAGCATCGGTTGCCTCAACACAATTACTAAAAGTCTTTGGCCCGTTAGCAAGGAACTGGTTGAGTGTAGCAAAGTGACTCTGATTGCTGCCTTGATTCCCTTGACTGCCTTGATTGCGCTCTTGGAGAATTTGCATGATCAGCTGAGTGTTTGCATTGGTTGCGGCCATCACAGCTTGCCATGCCTCTGGAGGAGGTGGAGGCGGTGGCGGATCTTGATTCTGGTTCTGGCTGGTGCTCTTAGCGGGAGCCATCCTGAAGAGGTTGACCACCGTTAGCACATAGACAGATAAATGAAGCTGAAACCAACGGAATGAAAATTGCAACATAAAGTCTTCACATCCGAACAAAATGAACGAATGCATTCCTCTTCAAATGGTCACATATCCATAAATTGAGAAGCCACGTAGAATTAAGGTAGAGAAATAAATCAACAAGGTACGGATCAAGAACGAATAATCGGTAAGAAATCCCAATCTCAAACCAATATCCGTGGAAGAAGAACTAGAGCTACTAGAATTCCCACCTATGAAACTCCCGAACCTTTCCGGTTATGCAATCAGGTGTTGGGGATACAGGGGAAGCATAATATCTCACCCAAACTAGCAAATCCTACATCCAGCTGTATCCATCCTTCAACACATAACCAAGAAAACTTTGGAAACCATCTACCTCAACCTTCGAAAAGCATCCGTTATACAAGTTATGGCGATACTCCCGAACTCCCGCCCCAGTACTGGGTGGCGTCGAGGTTATCTCACCAACGAACTGCATAAAAGAGATTTTCGATGTCGGCAAACATATCTCAAGTATTACAGAATTGCAACGATAAAATTATGATGACAACACCTCAGAGCTCAACTCCCCGGGACACTTCCACTAAACCCCTGACAGGAGGCACCAAGACAGTATTCTCATCATAAGCCATCGGAACAAATCCAAGATACTCGCATGATCCTAAAAATTTTTTTAGTGAAATTTGAGAAGAGAAGAGTCAAAACTCTACGTCAGGATGCCTTACCAGAGCGATGAGGAGACTGGGAAGTAAAAAGAATTCCTAAGCTCTGCGATATATAATTCCTAAAGACTCAAAACATTTTTCTAGACACAACTCGGCTGCTAAAAACGATCAAGCAATGGGGCTCCTAAGGTCGGGGAAGGCTCTGATTACCAACTTGTAACGCCCTCGATGCGGCTATAGCTCCCACGTGTCGAGGCACGACTTAGAGACATAACCACATTGAAAGCAATGTCGCAATTCAGGCAATCATTACAACATCCCATGTAATATGTAATAAAAGGGGGAGATACATAGTTGGCTTACACTCGCCACGTCACATCAGAGTACATAAATAACATCCATCAAACAATCACTCATGGCCCGACTACGGCGTCAAAATAGAAAAGAACCCAACATGCGACAAGGCCCTGAATCAAACCCCAACTAGGCACCACTACTGATCGTCGGGAAAGGAAACATAATAACGCTGAGAGTCCTTGTCGAACTCCCACTTGAGCTCGTACTCGTCACCTGCAGCGGAATCACTTGGACCTGCATCTGGAATTATAGTATCTGTGAGCCACAGGGACTCAGCAATCTCGCACCCTCGCGATCAAAACTATTTAAGCTTATAGGAATGGATGAGACAAATATATGTGGAGCTGCAGCAAGCGACTAGCATATATGGTGGCTATCTTATACGCAAAAGAGAGCGAGAAGAGGAGGCA